>NC_136791.1:35525082-35707582 GCF_951216825.1 Electrona antarctica
CACGGGTCCGCCTGTAGTCCCTCCTCCTACCACTAGGACCCAGAGCTTCAACGTTGGAAAGTCTGCCTGCCCCCTTGGCTCTAACACTAGACATGGACACCCACAAGCAATCACCCACACAGACACACTCCATGACGGGTACCGTGACGTACCTCTCTGCGTCGTGAGGCCCAGCAGGTCTGTTTGACTTTCCACACCACAGCCGCCACCAGTAGCAGAGACAGGAAACAACTGCAGAGAGACACGGCAAAGGAATTAAGTAAGTCACATCTGTCACATTTCTTTCACTCTGAGTACACTACTGAATCAAAGGGAGCCTTACGGATCCATTCGGCTCTGTTTTTATACTTTCAGATACAAATATGGAGAAATGAACACAGGGGATTTTACTGTGTACACTCACATCTAGAGATGATATGATGAGATTAAATTCATTGTCAATGTACAGTACAAGTACAGTACAGCGATCTAATAGGAACTAATACATTTTGTTTTGTTTTAATACACACAGACAGACACATTTCAAATATCCCAGTGGCGTGCACAAGAGCCGAGGGCAGCTATAATGTTTACTCCTGGCTCTATAATGTTTACTCCTGGCTCTTCTATAATGTTTACTCCTGGCTCTTCTGCATGTGGAAAAACAGTGTGTTTGACATTGACAGAGGAATAATCTCACTTTAAATTACATTCTTTCCAAAGTAACTTGAATGAACATGTAGTTTTGGGTTTCGTAGTGTTTAAAGATATGACAGTATTTTACTTTGGAGTCAGTGTACAGTAACAGTCCTGAGTCTAGAGCTGACGGCTGAGGTTACGGACGGAGAATAATGGGAGCTGGATTCTGGGAGATTCTACGGTAAGATGCTAAACCGCAGCAACCACAAGCAGCTGTAACATTTAGGGCAAAGAGAGGTCACGACTGTCCACTCCAACAAAGACTGGTGGATCCCTCTTTCTTTATTTCTCTCGCGCACGCACGCACGCACGCACGCACACACGCACGCACGCACGCACGCACGCACGCACGCACGCACGCACGCACGCACGCACGCACGCACGCACGCACACACGCACACACACACACACACACACACTCCTCTAAATTTCACGCACAAGCCCCTGGGGTCAAAGTTATTTAGTCAAACACAAAGCTCCTCTCTCTTCAAGCACAGCTTCTTACAAGAGCTTGAAACGAGTGCATCCAGAGACGACATAGCAACAGGAAGTCCCATTACAAACCTCACATAACGGCAGCTCTCAAACAATCGTGCCCTTCATCACACTGTGTGTGTGTGTGTGTGTGTGTGTGTGTGTGTGTGTGTGTGTGTGTGTGTGTGTGTGTGTGTGTGTGTGAGAGAGAGAGAGAGAGAGAGAGAGAGAGAGAGAGAGAGAGATGTATCATTTGAGGGTGAAAGGCTCTATGTGTGTGTGTGACAGAGTGGTAAAGGGTATGAGTGCTATAATGAGCGTGACATTTCCAGGGGGCAGCATCTTGAAGAGGATGCGGTCACAGGCCGTAAAAACCACAGCATTCACCAATTACACAACATCAGCAGCAGGAAAGCCCCTCCATAACATGCTGCCGCTGAACTGTGGGAATATCCTGTGTGGAGAAGTACTGTCTGGAACTATTCTCACGTCGAGAGGGGGCGCTAACTTCAATGCAAAATACACAGTAACATTATTAGTGTCCATTTGACTGTACACTCTCAATTGGACCCATACACAGAGAGGAGGGGAGAGGAGAGGAGAGGAGAGGAGAGGAGAGGAGGGGAGGGGAGGGGAGAGGAGAGGAGAGGAGAGGAGAGGAGAGGAGAGGAGAGGAGAGGAGAGGAGAGGAGAGGAGAGGAGAGGAGAGGAGAGGAGAGGAGAGGAGAGGAGAGGAGAGGAGAGGAGAGGAGAGACTGTCTATGGGTTTGTTTAACACTCCAGTAAGCCTGCAGATGGCTTTGGGTTTAAGACCATTCAGGCACAAGTAATGGGAATCGAACTGTTTGAACAACGGGGGGGAATGAGAAGTGCCTGAGTGTGTGTGTGTGTGTGTGTGTGTGTGTGTGTGTGTGTGTGTGTGTACATGCTTATGTGTGCAAATTCTTCAAATATGTGTGTGAATTCAGCAATCTGCTCATTTTAGCAGAGTAATAGGGTTGGTCAGTCAGCCCTCTGTTATCGAACAACAGCAAAAACCGGACCCCAGAACGCACGCGCGCGCGCACGCACACACACACACACACACACACACACACACACACACACACACACACACACACACACACACACACACACACACACACACACACACACACACACACACACACACACACACACACACACACACACACACACACACACACACACACACACACACACACACACGACGTAAAAACAATCATCCAAGGTATTGGACAACACAGTGTAACCATATGAACACTCCCACAGGTTAAAAGGGGGAGGGAAGGGGGGGCAATCAAGTGTCTATTCTCTCCTATTCGGAAACAAGTCGACAGATCAACAACACATCAACACACACCAGTTACAAAGTTACAGGTACAAATCTGACTGTGATCCATCTACATCGAGAGTCAAAGGCAGGAAGAATATAGGACAGACGACAGAGTAACTTATGCTCCTCCGCACAACAAATTATGAATCAGGCTTATACTTACAGCCTGCCATGTCTATTTTAGGCATGCCTAGGCATACAGTAGGTGTAAATGTTCCAAAAATTATTCAATTTCACAATATTCTAAAATAGCAAGAATATAGCTGACCTTCAAGCTCACAACTTGAAGATTGAACATTCTCCACTTGTCATACAATGCACTGTTAAACTGTTAAACACCTGCATTATATTTATACACTGTATTAACACTTTGATTGCTGGAAGATCTCAACAGGCCTATTTGGATGTTGCTGCCATTTAACATTGCACAAAGGCCTTGTTCGGGGGCCCACAGTAAAATGTTCTCTTATAGCGAGAATCACACGCCTACATCAAAAGAAAGCTGAACTTGTCCACTTCAATTAAAAAAATACATTTTGATTTTACCATGTTCCATTCTGGAGATATTGACCTTTTTGCAACACCTGCATTTGCCTGGAAGTGGTTATCTTGAACAGCGAGCAGAGTTATGGATGGTTTAAAGTCAGAGACATTGACAGGCAGATATAAAATTGAACCCAATAAATATCCTATACATCCTATACACCGAATGAAAGCCCTGAATGTGTACTTTTACGAGGAAAACAGTAAACATTGATCCCATCTACAGTTAGACAGTAATTGGTTATTGAATGCAGCTTGTGCCCACCAGATAACTTCAGAGAAGACATGGACGTGAACTCCTCAATATTCACAAAATAAGGCCTATAGCGACATATAAATACTATATACCGTATGAAACAGAAGACTCTCTGCTTTCATAAGGAAAAAAATTGTACTGTAATAATAAAAAAATCACACCCCTGTGAAGTGAGCAGTGCAACTCTACTTCTCTACTTATTCACTACAGCTCGCTATATACGGACTGAGACAGAAAGTCATGTAAAGCTTTTATTTACAGTTTGGTCTGTAAACTTCTACTGTAATAATAAAAATCACACCCCTGTGAAGTGAGCGGTCAAACTCTGTTCTCTACAGCTCGCTATATACGGACTGAGGCAGAAAGTCATGTAAACCTTTTATTTACAGTTTGGTCTGTAAACTTCTACTGTAATAATAAAAATCACACCCCTGTGAAGTGAGCGGTGCAACTGTTCTCTACCATTGCACCGCGCAACTGTAGAGAACAGTTGCACCGCTCACTTCACAGGGGTGTGATTTTTATTATTACAGTAGAAGTTTACAGACCAAACTGTAAATAAAAGGTTTACATGACTTTCTGCCTCAGTCCGTATATAGCGAGCTGTAGAGAACAGAGTTTGACCGCTCACTTCACAGGGGTGTGATTTTTATTATTACAGTAGAAGTTTACAGACCAAACTGTAAATAAAAGCTTTACATGACTTTCTGTCTCAGTCCGTATATAGCGAGCTGTAGTGAATAAGTAGAGAAGTAGAGTTGCACTGCTCACTTCACAGGGGTGTGATTTTTTTATTATTACAGTACAATTTTTTTCCTTATGAAAGCAGAGAGTCTTCTGTTTCATACGGTATATAGTATTTATATGTCGCTATAGGCCTTATTTTGTGAATATTGAGTTCGGGTCCATGTCTTCTCTGCAGTTATATCTGGTGGGCGCAATGTGCATCCACCCAGTATCCAATGTATGACAAACTGTACATGGGATCAATGTTTACTCTTTTCCTCGTAAAAGTACACATTCAGGGCTTTCATTCGATGTATAGGATGTATAGCATATTTATTGTGTTTATTGTTATATCTGCCTGTCAATGTCTGACTATAAACCTTCATAACTATGCTTTCTTTTTGATGATGATGATGATTGCCGCCTCGCCTAATCTATCTCACTGCTTTCATTGTTTTGATCGCAGTAACATTGGGGGGGGGGGGGTCATGGGCACATTGGGCAGCAAAAGTCTTGATCCGTACGGCTATAAAAAGTCCCATTCCACCGTTCGGTTCAGAACTATAGTATTACGGTGAGACGCGTTGTCATCAGCTGATTTTGTTTTTCAAGCTAGTGTAGGGGAACATGCCTGGGCATGCTAGCCTGGCACGGCCAGACTCATAGCGAGGGTTCACTGATGTTTCCTCCGGGGAAGAATCTTCAGTGAATCCCCGCTATGAGGCTGGCCAAGCCAGGCTATGGGCATGCAGCTTGGGGGCGATGGAGGGAAAAAAAAGCGTCACCCGGCTGTGATGTCGACGAGAAGGAAAAAATGACTTCCACAGATGACAACACCACGGTTTAGGTCGCGGAAAAGTTCGTTATACATTACACCCGGGTCGATTACGTCCCCGACGCGTTCATTGCGGTCTTATCACTACAATTATAATGAATAAAAAAGCGTTACAATCACACGTCTGAGCGATCTCCGATTATGACGGCTCTGCATGGCGATACGTGATCCACCAACGGAACACTGTCTTGTCGTGGCGGCCCCTCGATACTGTGGAGAAACAGGAGGGGAGGGGGGAATCAAATGTCCGAGGTGGAAAGCCTGGTGAGGCGAGGTTAGGTGAAATGTGATTCTTTTCAAACACAGACTAGATCGGCATGCCATGGGCGCAGCCATTACACTGGCTTCTACACGTAAAGCGGCCCGCCCTCCTGTTTTCAGGAGGGGAGGGGGGGGGGGGTTTTTTGTTTTTTTTTCTGATCACGTGAGCTGGACTAAGCAGCAATGATAGGGCGATGGTTCTTCATTGTCCGGGTGGGTAAAAAGATGAATGAAAGTATGCTATAAAAAAGTGATTGAAACGTATTGATACGTGATCCGCACCCGACGTTTGATTAATTGATAACGTATTGATACGCGATCCGCGTTGGGAGTGTTAACAGGCTTAAAACCGACAGCGGGTCACTTCACGCCACGTTGTGAGCTTGTACATCAGCTATTTTCACTACTTCTTAAACACTTGTTTTATAATTTATGGAATTTCTGAGTGAGTTTTTTCTTTGATTTGTTCAAGAAATTGCAAAAAAGAAAGAAAGAAAAATAAAGACATTTTTTGCGAATGTGTTTTGAAAATGTTTTGAAATAATAATAATTAAAACCAAAATTAAAGGGACCCATAAAACTGTGTCTGCAACCCACAAATGGGTCCCGACCCAGTGTTTGGGAACCAGTGTTGCAATCTAGAGAGCCAGGCAGTCAAGCTTCCAGCAGGCAGAGAGACAGACAGGCAGAGAAACCGACAGTCAGGCAGAGAGACAGACAGTCAGGCAGAGAGACAGACAGTCAGGCAGAGTGACAGACAGACAGACAGACAGACAGACAGACAGACAGACAGACAGACAGACAGACAGACAGACAGACAGACAGACAGACAGACAGACAGACAGACAGACAGACAGACAGACAGACAGACAGACAGAGAAACAGACAGTCAGGCAGAGAGTCAGACAGGCAGACAGGCAGAGAAACAGACAGTCAGGCAGAGAGACAGACAGTCAGGCAGAGAGACAGTCAGTCAGGCAGAGAGACAGACAAACAGAGAAACAGACAGTCAGGCAGAGAGACAGACAGACAGACAGAGAAACAGACAGTAAGGCAGAGAGAGAGACGGACAGTCAGGCAGAGAGACAGACAGAGAGAGAGACGGACAGTCAGGCAGAGAGACAGACAGACAGAGAGAGAGACGGACAGTCAGGCAGAGAGAAAGTCTATGAAGTGAGAAGAAGAAGACAGTTAATTGCTAATCAAGCGTGGAGAGCAGAAGACTAATTGGTCCAAGCTGAACTGCAATGTCACCAATTAGCAGCTAGACTGGGAGGAGAGGAAGCGCCATAAGTGCCACTTCATTATCACAATTCCCCTTTATTCTCTGCCTTGTTTAGACATGACAGGCGGTGGGTGGAAAGAGAGAGAGGGGGGGGGGGGGATGCACAGCCATATATTAGCATATTTTGTATAAAGATACTGCATGTAAAGTACATAACATGACTCAACACAACACTTGACCAAGATGATGTCGTCAGTGGCAGTCTAGAGCACAATTATACTAGCCAGCGCGCGCACACGCACACGCACACACACACAGACACACACACACACACACACACACACACACACACACACACACACACACACACACACACACACACACACACACACACACACACACACACACACACACACACACACACACACACACACACACACACAGAGCATGAGACAGTTATTGTGGGCTGAGAGGCAGGATTTAGCCTGCAGAAATCAGACTCCATTGTCAGTCTCTCGTCCGAAACTTTCTCATTAGATCTTTTGTTCCCCCCGTCATGAGATTTGTGTGCCCTCCGAGACAAACATCTCACAAGCAGTCGACATCACAGAGACAAACGCTCTGCACTTTGGTCTACCGCTGGCTTTAGACAGGAAAAGAACACTGACTGGGCAACAATGGTACGCCGGCCTGGCAGTGGTAAGGTAGATTTCCAGCCAAACTGATCCACTTCAGGCCAATCACACCTGTAAATCTGACATGGGGCAGGTTTGATAGGTTGACAGTCTGCAAGTCCTTCCAGCGCAACGCCTCAGGCTTATGTTTTTTTTTATGTACAGTATGACATGTACCGATATTTGCCCTGATGAAGATTGTCGAAAGATGTTGGCGTTTTAAACTTTTTGTTATGAATTAAGTACCTTGATTTTACATTTTTCGAGTGCTCGGATCGCTCCTCCTTTTTCACGATTATTTATGCATTTGTAACTCTGAGAGTGTACAAATGTACGTAACCAAATGGATCTGCATTTTTAGACTCTGAAATGAACACTCAAACATGCAGTGTGATGTCGATGTTGACCCACACAGCTACGATTTACTACAGGTGCTACTGAACAGCTGAACGGGTTCAAACACTTGTGAATCCAGCCATTAATTCAACAAGACTGGTACCCGGCTGTAGAGCACAGAGTCGATAACGATGGAAGTTGGAGATCCATGCCCCACTCATTGTACTCGTGTCTGAGTAATGTGTGTCAGCTTTGTATTAGTCCCCACAGGAATCTGCGGAAAAAAAGTCAGGCATTTAGCCCACCGGTCAGACTGCAACTATCACTCAAAACAAAATAATGTTTTCTACCGTCGCAACCGTGTGGCGGTCCATAAAAGGAGGAGGAGAGATGATCTATCTATCTAGCCCAAATGTACTTTTGCGTCGCATATGGATAGCGACAGAAAAATACCATGGATATAATTAAACACATTGTTCCCCTGTGCAGATAACACACTTACTCCAGGTTAGAACAAAAAACTGATCTGAAGCTGCACTTTCACTTTGTGTTGACTTCAGTCCTCAGTCCTGCAGCCCCACAATGGAGAGATAATCTCATCTGTCACTAACCTCTCTACAATGCCATATGCCAGTCAGTCTACAGTCTTAAAACCTACATTTATATGTTATTCAATATATTACTTTAGCACAAAATATAGGCTTTTCTAAACCAAGCCCTCATTCAAAAGTTATGTAGGCTGTCATTGTATTTTCTGTGAATTAACTCACAGTTTAACCCAGTGATCCTCAGCCATTTTCATTTCAAGGACCCCCAAATTAAATGTATATGAATTAGCCTAGGGTGACAGGGTCCTAGCTCCTAGGCCATTTCATTATGATTTTCATCTCTGGACTGGGACCCCAATACATGGGGTCCCAGTCCCCATATTTTACAACAGTAGCTACTTATATTTTGTTATTTCTCCCTTCTGGCCCCAAAACTGTGGAATGCACTTCCCGTTGCAATCAGAACTGCAGCATCACTCCCGATCTTCCGCCGTAGTCTGAAAACCCACCTTTTCAGACTCCATCATGGCCCATAGCACTTACCCTACCCCCCTTAGACAGCACTTCTTAGACTTATATAGCATTTGAAACAGACTTATAGCATGTCATGTAGACAGCACAATAAGTGCATTGTATGTAGTCATAGCACTTCATAGTATATAGTGTATAGTAGTCATAGCACTTCATAGTATATATGTACAGCATAGTATAGCATATATGTGTAGTTTATATGTCATTATATAGATATGTTCTAGTTCTAGTTTATATGTATAGTGTCATTATATAGATATGTTCTAGTCACGTTCTTAGCTTACGCATGTTTCGCGATAAATGCTTTTTTACATATGTGATGTATTCCCATGCTTTTTGTTCTTGCTTATTGTAAGTCGCTCTGGACTAAGAGCGTCTGCTAAATGCCTAAATTGTAATTGTAAATTGTTATTTAAAGCTGTGATTATTTATTTAAGAAGCACTGTTCTGAACGCCTTGGAAAAAAATCCTTAACCTTTAAGCTAAAATAATTATGACCGGGGACTTAAAATCATTGTTTTAATTGATGGCTTTCATGTCCTGGCACTCGGCCTTTGTGCCCTCAAAAAGTTGACCACATTAAAGGCCAAGTGGCCTTGCCCCGAAAAGGATGGAATTTCAGGCCTGGCTGAGACCTTACCTGAAGAATGTGACAAAGAACTGAACCAGGTCCATGATGCTGTTGTGTTGAGAGAAGGCAATCTGATGGTAGAGGAAGATAGGGGGGGGGGGGGCAATTAGAAAAAGAAGTTGGTTTAGTTAAAGTGTAGCATGGAAACAATGATGATGCACCAACCCCCAAATGAATATGTATTTTTGCACTGAAATGACCCCCCTCATGTGGCCAATAGTAGCTTATTTTGGCCTCATTTCCATAGCCCTGGTTGCTTATTTCTCTCGCACAAGCTGGCAACATTGCTTTTAACCCTTACGTTTTCCTCGTCCTGTTATTGCTGTTGCTACTATTACTGCCTGATTTCCCCCCAGGGATCAATACAGTTTTATCTCATCTCATCTCATCTTATCTTATAACATGCTCCCTGCTGTGTTAGAACAAAGCTTTGGCCGTCAGCTATAAAACTTAAGTTTAAACTGCCACACTTTAAACAGGATTATTTACAACAGATATAATTGATTTGCTACTCTCTTCCCCTTTAGGCCCGAAACACAAAACACAATCCTATCAGAACACATGCACACAAACACACACACAGACTCCTAATTCCTGATAGAGACTTAGAGAGCCACAGGATGATCCAGCATGTGCTGTAATTGTAGTTAAATGTGATTATTATTATTAATTAATACTAGACCGGTGCCCGGCTGTAGAGCACCGAGTTGGAAACGATGGAAGTTGAACGGTTTTCACACAGAGACTTATAGATAGATAACTTTATCTAATTTTGGTTATGGTCGAGAGGCTGGCCTGCACCATATGCTTGGCATCCATGTTATCCATGATGCTTGGCTGGATTTGTTTTGTGAACATTTTTATTATTATTTTGTATCTAAAATCTGAAGGGTTATCTCATTCACACTCGATGCACTATGATCCCAGTGGTAATAATTGGTCAAAATTTACTATCTCAAGTGGTTGCTGCTTCAGGTCAAAGGGCCAGATTAATGTACAGCACATGAAACCCCTTTTGTGCAATTTGTGCTCACAATCTGTATTTAATGAATGCCTAATTTACAGCAGATAATTGCACATCATCAGCGACCAAGCCATCATCCTTGTCACATTTTTCCGTGTGAAGCAGAGCTTAAAAGGTGTCATTGAATGGTGGAATCTGTGCAACACAGAGCCCTCAACCACCTTGGGAATGAAGATAAAAGATAGGATTTGGATGACTATTGCTCAAATAAATAAATGCATTAGGAGTCAAAAAATCTTAATGATGAAAAACCAAAAGATAGCAAGATAACGATGAACAAAAGATACTTTTTGCTCACAAGAAAATATCAGCCAGTGGTAGACCACCACATGGAGTTGACCACTGCATTGTAACATCATTAGTGTTCATTTATCCATTTATAACTCTGAGAGCTAAATGAACACTGAGGATTGTAAAGCGCAGCTGGCTGTTTGTGTGAATGGAATGCCTAATTAACTTATGTTCATACATCTCTTCCCCTCATGTGTGACATCCTCTCCTATGCAAAGAGGAGAGAAGAGCACCTTCTGATGACACACAATGGTGCGCTTAAAATGACAAGCAAACTGAGCTTCCAAGCCAGTGCAACCGTTTGATAAATAGAACACACATTTCTGGGTGGCAGAATGTGTCTGGAATGAGATGCAAAAAGACAATCCGAATTCAAATGTATTGTAACCTCGGCTACATTGAAAATGAGGGCTTGTCCTCAACTGTATTTCTGAGTATAAATAAAGGTGATGATGATGATGAAATAGTTTCATATATAGGACCCTTGGCTTTAGTGCTAAGAAAGTAAGTTATTTCAGATACCTGGGAAATCTCAGAGAAACATTTTCAGGATGAAAGTGCTCAGGCAATAACTATAGGCTCTACTTCTGAATAATAACCCTACTCTGCCCTGACATAACAAAACTATACATCATGACAAAGTACAATAATGGGCAGAAAGAAACAAATGGTCAATAAACACATCAATAGGCCTATCTCACAGCCCGCTTTCCACGCCCACTTCCGGTAAATAGTGGTGTCTTTAACATGAGCAAATACACGTTTTTTTCTCTGGAGAATCTAAGTACATTTTCTAATGTAAAAATGTGACAGACCAATATTATTATGAAGCAAACAAGATGGTAAATCAGGTCGAACAGATAGAACAAACCTTACCTTGAGAAAACAAAAGTTGTAGACTTCTTAAATTACCTCTGTTAACATGTAGCGTCTATGGAATGACGTCACGCTATCACCACTAACTCCGAAAGGGGGCGTATTTAGGGGGGCGGGGAAATTCTGTGAGATAGGCTTATAACTAGAAAGAGGCACTCCGCAAAATGTACAGTATGTCTCTGCCAGGCCGGGTGAGCTACCCAGGGCTGTTTAAGTCATGGGTTGTAGCCGTCAGGACCTGATGAAGCTGCAGTGTGGGGGATGTAGACATGTACTACATAAGGTTGCATTTGCGATGCACCCCATATGGACAGAAGAGAAATTGCTTTTGGAGGTGCACTCTATGTAGATCTTCTTCAACATAATGTTAACACATTTTTTTTTTTTTTTTTTTTTATTATTATTTTTTTCATTAAAAAAAATCAGAAAAATCAAAACACTTTTTTTTTTTTTTTTTTAACACGTGGTGCCAAAGTTTGTGTTTTCGCCATTGAGAATGCATTTGGCGTTTAAATTAAATAACTCACAATAACTAAATAACATTTCTAAGTAAAAAGTTCCAGCATGTGTCTCCACAGTCAGCTGAATTATAAAAAATGTGAATGGATTTTCTAGGTGAAAGTGATTTTGGGCAGTTTTGCGTGGGCTCTCAATGTGTTAATGATTCCAATTTGACTAGATTCTGCGTTCACATGTGGCTTTTTAATGACTCCTGAGATCCTAAGATAAAAAAAGGCTTCTTTTTGTTTGTCAGTGTGTGATTTGTTAAACCGTGTGAAAGGTCCACAAATGGACATGCTGTCATAGGGATGTTCATATAGGATCATCAGTACAGGTATTTGACCAAGTCTCAGGGCCGATTCATACTCCTATTTTACTGCTGTTTCGGTGCTGTAGTGCCGAAATGATTTCGGCTCGTCAGAAATTTTCAGTAGCACCGAAGAGCCGACTTTAGGACGGTACCCGCCCCCCGAACCTCAAATGACGTCACATTGTAGGCTCTACAGCGCCGAACCGACTTTTATTCGGCTCTAAAATAGGAGTATGAATCGGCCCTCAGTCTCCTCAACATCTTCTAAGGCTAAGCTCTCAGGAGAGCTACAGTAGGTGTTCTGAAGATCAGTCAGTGAATCTGTGCAAACACCCCTCACACATGAAAACAATATATACATTACCGTTGCCCGACCACGATAATTACATTTTCGATATTGTGATACCGAAAATATTGTTAAATCCTATAGGAGTAGTAGCAAAAAGTCTGTGCAAAATGGTGGAAAATCAAATTAGGCGGAAATGGACATGGCCATATGAAGAGACACATCATGATGCAGCAAGAATACAGGGAAAAAGCACGGTTCAAGCGATACTGTATAGGCTAAAAAGTAAGGCAGCCTGCTATAGCACCACCATGAGGTGGATTTACTGTGCATCTGCACAAAAGGTTTGATGCAGATAATCTGCGAGGCTAGCTAGATTCACAGTGTCACCAGCCTTCGGCCTGGAGGAGATGATAACCGTACATGAGACTGTTATTTTTAGTAGACTGCAGTGCTCTGTGTTGTGCTTGATTCTGTCCAATTTGGTCATTTATTGAATGCAATCCTCTGTAAACCTCTGTCAGTGAATAGGCAGACTGTGATAATCAACTCTGACAACAAGGGAGTTAGGTCTGATCAAGGGCCTGCCAAGGATGCCTTGGCCAATAACAGGCATCAGTATAATTCCGTAGACCTCAGGACAAAGGCATCCTGCAGTCTAGCCTGATTTATGCTTTGTTGTATGATGCGCTGAAGATATCTACAGGCTCACAGGGCATCATGTTGTAAGCTTGTAGATCAGGGTTCTGGAAAAGCAGACGGTTTCCATGTGGATTTTAAATGTCTGGAGTGTAGTGCGGAAATGGATTGCATTATCATGGTTCCATAGCTGTCAAAACGGGGTGCATACATGGTTTAGATTAGTCATTGGTTAGATGTTACATAAAGTTGGTGAGGGGTGCGTTAAGACGACCGGATTAAGGTTGGTGAGGGGTGCGTTAAAACGACCGGATTAAGGTTGGTGAGGGGTGCGTTAAAACGACCGGATTAAAGTTGGTGAGGGGTGCGTTAAAACGGACGGATTAAGGTTGGTGAGGGGTGCGTTAAGGGTTGGGAGAGGGTTAAGGTGTGCTGCCCCGTGGGAGGATAGGGTTAGGGTGAGGGTTTGAGATAGGTTGTAGGACTAATGACTGGTCTAACCAAGCTAAATGTATGTTGCTAACAGAATTATGAAATGACAAACTAGAACGTTATTTTTTCATTTATTATTTTTGGTGATTCTGCTCTAATCCCTTGAAATAAAAAAACGTCCAATACATTGACATTACAATGTCTCTCCAACCACAACTTCTGTTCTGAACAAAGATCTGACAGCACGCATGCCACAGAACAGATCCCGCAATCCCAAGATCACTCCAGTCCTCAAAAATGAACAACTTCTGGTTGCACCACAACTCCAAAATGCTGTCAGTGAAAACCCAGTATCTATACGCTCAAAATGTGTTTTATGAAGAATTTGAAAACATTGAATGTTTGAGGTTACCTGACCATGCTAAGTGGTGTACATTTATATCATGCCTTTCTCCAAAGTGCTTTAAAATCTGTTATTCACCCAGGAGCCATATTGCACCGGGAACCTTGCAGCTCCCAAATGACCACTCTACTGTACCTCCTGAGCCACAGCCGCCCCTGTGGGCTAACGATTTACTTAAATATACTTTCTATGTTACCTTTAAATGGACCTAATGGCCAGAACGCCAGTGAGTCATTGTCTGAGATTGACTCTTCTGACTAGAGAGAGAGAGAGAGAGAGAGAGAGAGAGAGAGAGAGAGAGAGAGAGAGAGAGAGAGAGAGAGAGTGTGTGTGTGTGTGTGTGTGTGTGTGTGTGTGTGTGTGTGTGTGTGTGCGTCTGCGCGTGTGCGCGTGCATGCGCGGACCTACGGTAAGTGGTTTATGGGCATTTGGGCAGGAGGTAAAATGCTCTGACAGTGAAAAGCGTGGAGAAAAGCTGATTTTGGTCCATGGGGACGCAGCATTAAAGCGGGGCGTATGAGAGGAAAGAGCCTGGCTGGCTTTGCAGTCACTTATGTGCACACGCACATGCACACACATGGGGAAGACATGCCCCTCCCCCACACACACACACACACACACACACACACACACACACACACACACACACACACACACACACACACACACACACACACACACACACACACACACACACACACACACACACACACACACACACACACACACACCAAGCATGGCGGCTAGTCTCCCAACCACAGTGCGGCTGGACCCAGCCCCACCGTCATTTGAATTTACAACAACTGCAGCCGCTGAAGCTAACAACCACATCAATAACTGTTTACACCATACCCACTCCCCCCACGCACGCACGCACGCACGCACGCACGCACGCACGCATTTGTCCATTTGTAACTCTCACAGAGTTAAATTAACACTGATGATTCTACTGTAAAAGTAAACCTTATGAAGTACTACGGTTAGAATTCAGTACACGCATACACCGGGCTGAACAAAGTGTGTAAAATTGGTGCGTGGTGATCAGTCATTCACAGGCAGTGTCACACCAAGGGCAACGGTACACTACAGCTATGACCTTTAAACACAGTCAAAGCCTCTTAGCTTACAATGTGTCATATCATTGAATGGTAGAATCTGTGCTCAGGAATGAAGATAAAATATAAATTCTGTGTTGAAATGTATTAATGATGCAACGCAATGCCTGAACATTTTGGAGGCGCACAATGCGACTCCTACTGAGTGCGGAGCAAAAGACAATTCTGTTTACAACAAGTAAGCCGCGCGAACGCGGGAAGCGAACGCAGCTTGTAAATTGCAATAACAACAATTAGAATAAATTACGTACTTTTTAAAGGTTTTTTTTTAAGTTATCTTTTTTTAATTATTTTATTTTTTTTAAATTAAGTTTAAGTTAAGTTTTTTTAAGTTAAGTTTTTTTTAAGTAATTTGTGTGTGTGTGTGTATGTGTGCGTGTGTGTTTTTTTTAAGTTAAGTTTTTTTTTAAGTTAAGTTTCTTTAAGTTAAGTTGTGTGTGTGTGTGTGTGTGTGTGTGTGTGTGTGTGTGTGTGTGTGTGTGTGTGTGTGTGTTTTGTGTGTGATACAGCTGCACCCTCTGGTGGCGGGCGGGTGGTGTTACAGCGTGACACACAGACAGTTACACACACACACACAGACACACAAACATGTTCTGCTAGGTCTCATAGTTAGTGCTCACTGCGTTCGCAATAAAATACCATAGCCACTTCCTCTACCGGTAGACCACCACATGGAGCTGACACTTCCTCTAGCGGTAGACCACCACATGGAGCTGACACTTCCTCTAGCGGTAGACCACCACATGGAGCTGACACTTCCTCTACCGGTAGACCACCACATGGAGCTGACACTTCCTCTACCGGTAGACCACCACATGGAGCTGACACTTCCTCTACCGGTAGACCACCACATGGAGCTGACACTTCCTCTAGCGGTAGACCACCACATGGAGCTGACACTTCCTCTACCGGTAGACCACCACATGGAGCTGACACTTCCTCTACCGGTAGACCACCACATGGAGCTGACACTTCCTCTACCGGTAGACCACCACATGGAGCTGACACTTCCTCTACCGGTAGACCACCACATGGAGCTGACACTTCCTCTACCGGTAGACCACCACATGGAGCTGACACTTCCTCTACCGGTAGACCACCACATGGAGCTGACACTTCCTCTACCGGTAGACCACCACATGGAGCTGACACTTCCTCTAGCGGTAGACCACCACATGGAGCTGACACTTCCTCTACCGGTAGACCACCACATGGAGCTGACACTTCCTCTACCGGTAGACCACCACATGGAGCTGACACTTCCTCTACCGGTAGACCACCACATGGAGCTGACACTTCCTCTACCGGTAGACCACCACATGGAGCTGACACTTCCTCTACCGGTAGACCACCACATGGAGCTGACACTTCCTCTACCGGTAGACCACCACATGGAGCTGACACTTCCTCTACCGGTAGACCACCACATGGAGCTGACACTTCCTCTACCGGTAGACCACCACATGGAGCTGACACTTCCTCTAGCGGTAGACCACCACATGGAGCTGACACTTCCTCTACCGGTAGACCACCACATGGAGCTGACACTTCCTCTACCGGTAGACCACCACATGGAGCTGACACTTCCTCTACCGGTAGACCACCACATGGAGCTGACACTTCCTCTACCGGTAGACCACCACATGGAGCTGACACTTCCTCTACCGGTAGACCACCACATGGAGCTGACACTTCCTCTACCGGTAGACCACCACATGGAGCTGACACTTCCTCTACCGGTAGACCACCACATGGAGCTGACACTTCCTCTACCGGTAGACCACCACATGGAGCTGACACTTCCTCTACCGGTAGACCACCACATGGAGCTGACACTTCCTCTACCGGTAGACCACCACATGGAGCTGACACTTCCTCTACCGGTAGACCACCACATGGAGCTGACACTTCCTCTACCGGTAGACCACCACATGGAGCTGACACTTCCTCTAGCGGTAGACCACCACATGGAGCTGACCACACCTACAATCCTCAGTGTTCATACAGTATATCCATGTGTAACTCTTAAGAGTTAAAGGTAGGGTAAGTGATTTATTTTGTGTTAAACAGCTATTCTGATAGCACATAGAGTGTCGCAGTCCCGCCCCCTACCAGGGCCCAGGAAATGATTCCCCGTTCATTGTCCTCATAAACATTTCAAAAAGTATTTATTTAAAGACCTTTTAAGCATCGTACAAAGCCAACCTCAAATCATGACAACAAACACAAATTTTCGGTCCGAACAAATAATTAGAAAGAAGAAGAAAACGGCAGGTTACAACACTTTTTTTGTTGTTTTTCTTCTTTGTAATTATTTGTTTGGTCCAAAATATTGTGTTTGTTGTCATGATTTGTCACAACTCGAGTTGGCTTTGTACGACGCTTACAAGGTCTTGTAATGGAAAAATGCATTGGGAATTATTTCCTGGGCCTGGCGTCGTCATGAAAGGGGGCGGGACTGCAATGCTCTATTGCTATGGGGTGTCTGCTCAGTATAGCCTACAGCAGGGGTGCCCACACTTTTTGACTTGAGAGCTACTTTCAAAATGACCAGCTCGGCAAGATCTACCCACCAAATCAATTATTATACCATTGCTGAAAATAGTTTAAATATGTACCTGAGGGGGCTTCGGAATAGTAGAGTTCGTGTTACATTCTGTACAGTATAAGACAAATGCACTTGGATTGGGATTTATTTTTGTTTTAATCGTTTTTTTTCTTCAATATATTTAAATTAAATACTCTTTAGGGGCATGTCATGTGATCTACCTGCACAGCCTTTGTGATCTACTGGTAGATCACGATCTACCTTTTGGGCACCCCTGGCCTACAGTATCTGGAGTCTCCCTGTCTCTCCAGCTCTTTACTAAATAGATGTTCAGTTCGTGATACCACATTTATGCAATCATCAGAGAGAACTCACACAGAATACAGGATAAACAAGTGAAATTGGAAGTAATGATACAAAGAAATGAATTTTGGAAGCTGATGAATGGGACTCTCCTGATTGGTTGAAATTGACAGACCACCAGTTTTCTTTTTGAGGTGGAGAGATGGGGAGATCCCTGATACTGAAGAAACACTGCAATGACCACCAGACCACATTAGTATCACAATATTAGTGCTGTAACCTTTTCACACTAATATTTTTTTGTTTTAACCAAAACAATATAAAAAATATCACAAAAATGACCCTGCCTTTAAATGGCACGCACGCACGCACGCACGCACGCACGCACGCACGCACGCACGCACGCACGCACGCACGCACGCACGCACGCAGAGTGAACCCTGTTTCTTCTCTAGAGAGATTCAGAGAATGCAATTGTTTTGAGAATAGAGATTAACACACCATTCTGGGTGACAGTGTTGTCCGGTCTTACAAACACAATTACCACTAGAGAGAGGTACCGAGAGAGAGAGAAAGAGAGAGAGAGAGAGGTACTGAGAGAGAGAGAGAGAGAGAGAGAGAGAGAGAGAGAGAGAGAGAGAGAGAGAGAGAGAGGTACAGAGAGAGAGAGAGAGAGAGAGAGAGAGGAAGAAGGGGAGAAAGAGAGAGAGAGAGAGATAGAGGGGAAAGGTGGAGAGGAGGACCAATAACAGAAACATAAAGGGGACTCAAAGGACCACAGTTCCACAGTTCGGTCATTAATGGAGGCCTATGGCAGCCCCTGGGGGACAAACCTACGAACAGTGACAGAACTGGGCCATCCTCGGAGCCGAGGCCCGCTTGTTAAAAGCTGAAAGTGAGTTTGGCTAATCAATATGGTATGAGAATACAGACACCAAGAGAAAAATAAGAGAAGAGAGAGAGAGTTCATGAAATAGGCCTATAATTTCAAAGCGGTTAAAGATAAATAAATAATACGTAAGCTGGTGTACATTATCAACAATCACATCATCAACTTGATTGTTGTTGTGCTGCCATTTGAGCCAAACCCTAACCCAGCTGAGTAAATTATGATATGGTAAAGCAAAGCAGTGTGATTTAATCAGTACGTGCAGATGTCAGCCTGTGGCACGCACGCACGCACAGCCGCACACACACGCTTCAATCCAAACATGGCCGCCCCAACACACCACATTTCCATGAGACCTAATGACCAGAGTGAACGGCTCGCTAGCCACGGACTCCGCCCCCGCGCTATGCTAATGACTGCTCTGCCATATGTTCACACTTGTGAGGGAGCACTCACAGATGCATTTCCTCGCAAACAGGTGTGTAAGATTCTCCGTCAATATGTCATTCTCAGTGTAGCGAACTGTGATCATCAAACACTGTCAATCACTGTCACTTTTTATTTGCATTTTAATTCTCAACGTCTCCGGCAAGTAGCCAAACATTGACATTTTGTTCTGCATTAAAGTGCCCTCCCCACAAAAAAAGAAGCTTATATTAAATAGAAAAACAGAAAGAAATCTGTTGGAATGAGTTAGGAGAGCATCTTTACTATCAGCTTTTGGGCCCCCAGTTTGGCTCCTAAATACTGTTGGGCGCTGGGCGGATGAAGCGGTGCAGATAGGGACATTGATACATAGTTCGATCAAATCAGTAAACAATAGCAAAGACCTCGGTCCAGTAAGTGCTCTGACAAATGGCCGGTGCATTGTTCATTTAATCACAGGGTGAAATTGTGTGTCTAACGGTTGTGTCCTGAACCCAGTGCACCATACAGGGCAGATTGGTTTGTTGACATACCACTGAAGCTCTGACAGACATTATCGCCTGCGTCGCCGGCGCTAATCAGTCCCGATGCTGTGCTATCTGATGATTTCCTGTCTGGTTAAATGGGCAGCACTCAATGTCTGCCCCCCCTCTTCCATCCTATGGAACCTAATACCACAATGAGACATGTCGGATACACACGAAACCCTCCTCTGTGTGTGTGTGTCAGATAACCTTCTGTTAATGTGGCCGTTTCAACTTCCCTCTTAATCCGATAAAACACACTTTGTCACTGCCACGGTCAGAGAGGGTACACGTGCAAGAGAGATAGGGAGTGAGTGTGCGTGTGTGTGTGCGTGCGTGCGTGCGTGCGTGCGTGAGTGCGTGCGTGCGTGCGTGCGTGCGTGCGTGCGTACGTGCGTGCGTGCGTGCGTGCGTGCGTGCGTGCGTGCGTGCGTGCGTGCGCGCGCGCGTGCGTGCGTGCGTGCGTGCGTGCGTGCACGTGTCTCAGCCAGGCGATCAGGCAAGGCATTCTATTTAGTGTCGGGAGGTGCAGAAGGTAACTAAATGACTTTGTTTTCAGCAGAAAATCTAATCATGCAGCCAATCACGTTAGCAGCAAAGCGGCCGCCCACCTCGGAGCGAGGCCTTTTAATCAGCCGGCCTGTGGGTTGTAATGGAGAGAAAGAAGGAGACATTACAGATGGATGTAGACTGAGAGACATGCAGCGAGGAAGGGCGTATGATTTTCATCACGGTGTAGTCTAGATTTGTCCGACGTCAGCGCAAATCGGCGTATGATACCTTATACTGTACATAAACGTACTGGACATGCCTGACGTCAGTTCAATTTGGCAAATATGCCCATATTTGGACTGCATCTATGGACTGGACATGCCTGAGGTCAGCGCAGATCAGCCTTGGTCGGCAAGAGGGGTAGTAGGGAGAGAGGGAGCGAGTGATAGAGACTAGGATGGAGAGCGGGAGCTAGGGGGTGAGAAGCTACATACTAATTCCTACACGGGTTGTGTTTATATTTATAACCACGCCCCCGGGCAAGTTAAGTTTACTGAGGTTAAGGTTAGGGTTAGGGTTAGGTATAGTTTTCTTGAGGTTAAGGTTAGGGTTAGGGTTAGGTTTAGGTATAGTTTTACTGAGGTTAGGGTTAGGTTTAGGCTGTCAATCACAGCGACTGGCCAATCACAGCGCGTCGACTGCACAACCCGTGTTGTGCAGTCGACGCGCTGTGATTGGCCAGTTCCGCCAATGCAGGGTACTGCAGTCCAACACCTAATCATTAATGTTATTTAATTGATCATCTCCCTTGTCAAAACAGGATCATCTAAGATATAATTCATACTTTTGGGCAGAGTGCTGTACCCATTCTGGGCAGGAACCCCTTTTGGTGTTCTAACCCTTGTGGACGGGAACCCCTCTTGGAGTTCTGTGCAGTATGCACAATATTCAAAAATGTAAAATGTTTGATGCTGCTACAGTATATAAATATTTGAAGTTTTTCAGAAAACTTAGGTCAGGATTTAGAAGCGTTTTTAGAAGTCGGCCTCAGTCCAAAATGGGTTAAAGCCTGCCATGCTTTCCTAAGACAATGGATAGTGGCAGTGAGGAGAAAAGGAAAGAGGGAGACAACAGTCCATTGAAATACACTCAGAGAGAGCCAGCCAATGATTATGAAATACAATTTCATGCAGGTTAAATCAACTGTAAAACCACATAAAACCTATACTGTACTTGGTTGACTGGAGTTTCCCTGGCGTCTATATTTGGTTCACTCGTTTTTTCCCCCTGTACCCTAAATATCTTATAGCCGAGTTACTAGTAGCTCACAACACGTCACAACGTTACGAGGTGTGAGTTTGTAGATACGTTTAGGGGATAGGTCTATAGTCTTCAAAATGAGCAAACAACGGAATCTCCGAAACTGGGATGAAATCCAATAATATTTCCACAAACGAGAGCAGAAAGCACTGGAGAGAAGCCTGCCGTTGAGGTGACTAAAGGAGAGGTGCGAGGTCAGGGTGACAGAACCAATCAAAATCTGTTCCGCCAGGATGAGCCATTGGCTCCCTCTGCCCTCCAACCAGCCCGCAGCGTCCAACTGATGTCATATTCCCACCAGGGGAACACTCACCTTGCACTGCGTGCGTGCGTGCGTGCGTGCGTGCGTGCGCATGATGGCTGAGAAGGGCCTTTCATGTGAGTGTGTGAGTAGTGAAGCACTAATTCTCGTACCAGTTGCCGTGCGCTCCCCCCGCACGCAAGCTGCGAGCAGAGAAAGAAGAAAATGAATCCTCAGCATGACAGGCAACGCTGAAGCGGCACAACAAGCGCTAAATAATATAGATAATAATAATACTAATATAGTCCAGTGCTGGTTGATGTGTTTGTAAAGCCTTAATACTGACGCAATCGATCATCCCCTGGTTCACGGAAGTTTTTCTCTATGGGGAATAACATGGGGTCATCTTAAATCGTCTCGTATAAGAATTGTGGTCCAAAAATAAACAAACTGTCTCTGCGATATTGTTGGGGAGGTGTCTCTGTATCGTTTACGATAGTCAGTCATTCATATTGTTGGGGAGGTGTCTCTGTATCGTTTACGATAGTCAGTCATTCATATTGTTGGGGAGGTGTCTCTGTATCGTTTAGGATAGTCAGTCATTCATATTGTTGGGGAGGTGTCTCTGTATCGTTTACGATAGTCAGTCATTCATATTGTTGGGGAGGTGTCTCTGTATCGTTTACGATAGTCAGTCATTCATATTGTTGGGGAGGTGTCTCTGTATCGTTTACGATAGTCAGTCATTCATATTGTTGGGGAGGTGTCTCTGTATGGTTTACGATAGTCAGTCATTCATATTGTTGGGGAGGTGTCTCTGTATCGTTTACGATAGTCAGTCAATCATATTGTTGGGGAGGTGTCTCTGTATCATTTACGATAGTCAGTCATTCATATTTGATAAAGTCTGTCACGTGGTTGCGGCCAGAGGAGCGGGGAGGCGGGTGGGCGCGGGGGAGCTCACCCCCCATTATCTCCGGTAAAACTGGAGATAATGTTTTCGCCCGTGTCCGGACAGCTTCACCCCACGACTGACCCAACCCTGGTTTACCGAGCAGGCCTGGCGGAGATCTGCGCTCTGAGGAGTACAGTTTTATTCTTTTGACTTTATTTGTCTTACACAGAACAGTTACGGTTCTGAGAAGATATAATTTCATGGTCAGATTGTCAAATTCTCAGGTCAGTGAGATGTTCTATTTGTACTCTGCTCTCTCATCTGTCATCTTCCCAAAAAACCCACAAATAATTACATTCTGTTAGGAATACAAATCTCTAAATTGTCCTTGATCTGTTTTAGTTGGTGAATTATAACTGATTAACTCTGCTATCATGTAATTCTGCTAAGAAATGAGTGATGATGACTTTGAGCCTTCTCTTTTTTCCATTTATTTTGTGTGTTGATGAGTGCACGAGTCATATGTGTTGTTCTTATGTGCTCCTGTGATGTGTATACACGCCGTGTGTTTTTGAAGCCTGTGTTTTGTGTGTGTGTGTGTGTGCGTGCGTGCGTGCGTGCGTGCGTGCGTGCACGCGCTCGCTCGCTCGTGTATACGTCCGTGCATCCATGCCTGATTGATTATTAGATCAAATCAATCAACCCCATGGCCATTACAAATTCTCAGGGCAGTTCCTCATCATTATGCTATCGGAAGCCACCAAGGTCACAGCGACAGACACCGAGCGCTGCTCAGATTACTAACGGCCAGGCCGATACGGTGGAGGAATGGAGGCTCATCACGGCAATTATCATATCACCTTTCAACCAGCGGCTATATAGAGCTCTGATAATGTAGCATTAGTGGGAAATACATATGAGGCCCCGATCGATGGACAAATGACCCTTAATGAGGTACGGGACACTCAGCAATGAACACAGACATTTATATAAACCTAATGACTGTGACGACGGTACAAGCCACTTGGCTGAGGGCGAAGACCGGCAATATTAACAGCCCGTCTACCAGGTGGTAGACGGGCAATAGTACCAACGCGTGGTTTCACTTGACAAGACATTTTTACCGGCAAGTTCAGGATTCATACACTATGTGTGTCTACTTAACCTCTTGAACCCTATCCATCCCTATTCTGGGGCGAACATTCAATAGAAACAGCTTATCTACAAGCATACAACACGACACAATTGATAAGTTGTGAGCTTGTACATCAGTTATTTTCGCCTGATATTTGCTGCAGAGGGAAATACAAGCAGATCTAGTACAGAGCCCTAGGGGACTCCGGTCAACTACATGTAACCTATAGATGGGGTTTAAGTGTTTAATACTTCAAGAATCAAAAACCAGTATTGCCAAGTATGGGATCCATACTAGGAAATGTAGGAATCAATGAGCCTTCATCATGGCCACATCTGACAAAGGTCGTACTGTATGTGAACGAATTGTTTCATTCACATACAAACTCTTTGATTTACAAAGAAATAAGCGTGCGTTTTTTTCTGCTGAAAGAGTGTAACGCCTCGTACCTACCGTACATACAGTACACAACAGTATAATATCAGTGGACCGAGTCACTTATTAAACACTAAATAATCTACATATCCATGCATCGATTCACATGTGTAAGTAAATCCATCTGTGCTTCCATCCAGATATACTGTATATCTGCTAGCCTGGCTAATAAGCCAGACCGAATCAGCCGTTGGCAAAAAAAAATTGCCTGCCGGCGGATTACGGTCTGGAGAGGCTCAATTGTACGCCCATTTCCTACACCAGAGAACTGGTGTGGCCAATCGGGACACGGTATGCAATATGGGCGGGCTTTGGTACAGTGACATTCAATGCTTGAGACCTTTGACTGACAGTAGCTCTGACCAATTGCGTCAAAGAGAAAATGTTTGAACCCGCCCCCCGGGAAACAAGATCCATACACATCTCCAGACTCAAATACCACACGACAGTGTGATTTGAGTCTGGCTTATTAGCCAGGCTGTATATCTGCACCTTCATGCGTATTCATATTCATGCATCCATCATCTGTCTCCATATGAGATATTGTCTATACGTTGTTAACTTCAGTGTCTTTACTGTGGGTCTTGGCATCAGTTAAGCAGCTAGGCTGTTTTCATTCTCTTCTAATGTCTTTCCTCTGTCAATTCTTAGCCACATTCATCACCGTATGCTCCTCCCTTGTGTGGCAGTCAACTTGAAATATCACTGCTAAAAGTCTACTTCAATTTAATGGATCATAAGGCTAGAGCACGAATGTTTGGCACGCGTGTTTGTGTTTGTGTGTGTGCGTGCGCGTGCGCGCGTGTCGACAGATTTAATACGCTACTGAATAAATGATGGAGAGACATTGGCAAACTCACAGTTCATTAAATGTGATACTAGATTTGACAAACACTTTTTATCCTTCCCAGAATGCTTTGTGCTAACAGTCCTGTCAGAGTTTTACAAGCAGAGAGACAGCATCAGAGATCTGAGGGGAGAGACTGCTGTAGACAGTTCAGGCAGGATTCAGAGTCGCAGATGAATACAGAAATCACCTCCGTGTAGGAGGATTAGGAATGTAATGTAATGTAGGGATGATTAGGAATGTAATGCTCACAACAATCATGTTTCCCGATTTTCAACAAGCGAATACATTTTGAACATTATAAACAGTGGAAGTGACATAGCCAACCTCTGCTGAACACTGTTGAACAGCCAGAGGAGTCATTGTTTTTGTATCTAAACTCAAGCCATTGTATACTTTAACATTGAATAGTAGAAGTTATAATATAGTGGGGTTTTTTATGACATAATTATAAGGGAATGTATGTCTGTATGAAATTTGAATGTCTGTATGAAGCAATGTCACTGCTCCTCCCTGGCTCTGAATTTCCACACAGGCATTGACCATTACATTATGGAGATCTTAACGAGGCCCTTTTTGAGTGGTGCAACCACTCCCTTACGGAGCTATGTGTGTCACCCACACACATAGCTCCGTAAGGGAGTGGTTGGCTGGCTTGGCTGGCTGGCTGGCTGGGTGGGTGTCTGGGTATGAGCACGAAAACAGCATGGTTGTTTTTCACCACCTGTGCACAACCTAACGCACACACAAACACACACGCACGTATTAACTTTATGATGCTTTTGGGTGTGCCAGTACAGTACAGTGACAGTACAGTACAGTAGAGGGTACAGTAGAGGGACCGCCACATGGTAACTCTTGTCATTTCTCAAACGTTTCGGATGCGGGGCGGCACGCCGGAACCGGCCTGGCCCCCTGTGCGTTCCTGGGGGTCTGGAACTCCCCCCCAACCCCCACCCCTGGGGACCCCCACATGGTAACTCTGTCATTTCTCTACCGTTTCGGACACGGGCGGCTCGCCACAACCGGGCCGGCACCCTGGGTGCGTTCCTGTGGGTCTGGAACTCCCCCCCCCTCCCGGGAACCCCCACACGGAGTTGCACCACTCACTTCACACGGGTGTGATTTTTTCAATTTAACCAATTTGACAATGTTTATTACCGTCTTTCGCCAAATCCGTGCGTCAAGCACCGACGGGACGCATGTTAGCTATTGAGTGTGTGTATGTGGGTGTGTGTGTGTGTGTGTGTGTGTGTGTGTGTGTGTGTGTGTGTGTGTGTGTGTGTGTGTGTGTGTGTGTTTCAGATGTCACAGCTAATACACCAGATATTGTTGTTGTTGATGAGGACAGTAGAGAAGTGACCATTTTGGAAGTGGCATGAGCATTTGACCACAGTCTGGAAGAGGCATTCCTTACCAAAGTACCAGCGTCTTAAGGATGCTATTATACAGCTTGGCTACAAATGTAAACTACTTGTGTTCATATTTGGAAGCCTCGGTAATGTCCATAAATCAGTCGTGAGGGGCCTGCAGATTGCAGGCATGCCCAAGCCGAGAGCTAAGGCATCGGCAAAATTCTGTTCAGTTTCTGCAATAATTGGCAGTCGCCATATATGGAGAAGGCGATGTTTTCTGTACCCGTGATCTGTATCCTGAAGCACTTGTTGTAGAGTTTTACAAGTTTGCGCATTCTCTATTGTTTGTGTTCAAGAATTTCTTGTAAAATGTGAATGCAAATAAAGATGTTAAATGTGTGTGTGTGTGTGTGTGTGTGTGTGTGTGTGTGTGTGTGTGTGTGTGTGTGTGTGTGTGTGTGTGTGTGTTTCCAAGGCAACCAGAAACCTTCTCAAACCCCCCCCTCCATGAAGAAATCAAATTGATCAGAAGTTCACATAATCAACATGAATATACTGAAAGGTCAATAGAGATGAGTCGTTCTGTGTTTGTCCATCAAATTAAATCCAATGCCAGTGTGAAGTAAATGCTCAAAAGACTCACTGAGGAAGAGTTACAGTAGCCTACCGTATATACAATATGTGAAATTGTTTTAAATTACAAACAATGTTTATTATATCTCGTAGAGGCACAGTGAAAATAACAAATAAGAAACTTCATTATAGTATATGAAAACAAAACTATGGGAATTCGAAATTACCCACTAGAAAAACTGTATTAAAATGTATGAGTGTACTTCCATGTGAAGAGAAACCATACATTATATACGTACATTGCGTAAATCTGTACGTGCGTGCGTGCGTGCGTGCGTGCGTGCGTGCGTGCGTGCGTGCGTGCGTGCGTGCGTGCGTGCGTGCGTGCGTGCGTGCGTGCGTGCGTGCGTGCGTGCGTGCGTGCGTGCGACCAGTTGGATTTGCAATGAAGCTTGCAGTACCTGCTAGCAGCTTAATGGAACAATTGAAATGCAATTGAATCCAATTTAGTCTGTACAGAACAGTCATAACCTATAATAAATCTACAACCAACAAAAGCTTCCTAATTTGAACTGCATGGTGTGTTCATTAATTTCTAGACCGACAGATGGCACAACAACCGAGCCGAACTAAGTCATTTACAACAATAATATTACATCTATTTTCATTCATTGTTGGTGTGTGCCGGAAAGGAAATAGAGTACAGTGACAAATCGTGCTAATGAACTTCCGCATAGCAAATGTATGTAATATAATACTTTGCTAGCATTACATACATCAGATCCTAAATGTCCTGCTGAAGGTTGCAATGTGTGTTTCAGTCAGTTTTTCCAGTACTAAAACCCCCAGCGTTAGTTTAACTGGTCCCTTATAATAAAAGGGTTTTGCTGAGTAGGAAAGCGGCCAAATTCACGGCACAGATTTTCTGTTGAAGTAGCTGTGCTCATGAGTTCAAATTAGTTGATGCTGATTCTTTTTACATGCTCTTTGCAGCACGACAATAGAGAAATTCTGATTTTACGGGGCCAGTTTCGAATTGCAGCCATCCGTAGGTGCCTTTTGAGAGCGGTTTTGAAGGAGTCAAGGGATCCGCATGTCTTAATGACTGTAGGTATTGCGTTCCACATTTTGGTGGCATAGGAGCGAAATTAATTTAGTCCCTTGTTTGTGCCGAATTGTTGAACTCCCTCTGGTGTTGTAGGTGTGAACTTCGTTGACATTAAGTATTTAGACAGGTACATGGGTATCTTGGTGGTGTATCGAATCTTGTGGACCAGACCCATTGCAAGATGCTGTACTCTTTCATCAACCCTAAGCCATTCCAGCCTGTCAAAGTGGGCAGGGGTGAGGTGGGTCCGGGGAGTGAGGCCAAGTAGTAGCCTGACAGTATGTGACAATATACTTTCACTCTGAAACTTAGATATGATCCCTGTTCTGGGCATGGCGAAACAGATGAACATTCGATGGAAATAGGCAAACATTCAGTGAAAATAGCTGATCGGCTATTTTTGGCAAAGAGTGGTGTAGACTGGAGGGTATGGTATATAAACCCCTGTGGGACCCCGGTCAATGAAGTAGAGTTTAAACGGATAAAACATGTTAAACTCCTAAATCTGCAACTTTTTTTATTTGCCATGTACATTTCTGAAAATGTAATGTGTCCATTTAACACATTCTGACTACACCACTGGGAGCAATAGGGAGCCATTGAGCAGAGCCCCAGGACCAGCAGGCCTTAATGCTATCTATGTTCAGACTGGTTGCTCTAGTCCAGTGATCCAGATGTGAATCTGGAAATCAGATTTGAATAACATTCAGATAACAGATAACAATAACAGAAAACAGAAAATACACTAGTATAGAGCCCTGATGGACTCCGCTCAACAATATGGGGTTTAAGAGGTTAACCATTACCAACACCTATGTCATTACTTCATTATCGCAGCAACCAAAGCAGATAGGGCAATGTCTGCAGTCTGACCACAGCTTTCTTGCTGTGAGACAACCATGCTGCCCTGCACTGTCTCATCACGTTCTGGATGCTGTGAGACAACCATGCTGCCCTGCACTGTCTCATCACGTTCTGGATGTGAGACAACCATGCTGCCCTGCACTGTCTCATCACGTTCTGGATGAGACAACCATGCTGCCCTGCACTGTCTCATCACCTTCTGGATGTGAGACAACCATGCTGCCCTGCACTGTCTCATCACGTTCTGGATGTGACAACCATGCTGCCCTGCACTGTCTCATCACGTTGCTGTGAGACAACCATGCTGCCCTGCACTGTCTCATCACGTTCTGGATGTGAGACAACCATGCTGCCCTGCACTGTCTCATCACGTTCTGGATGTGAGACAATACCATGCTGCCCTGCACTGTCTCATCACGTACTGGATGAGACAACCATGCTGCCCTGCACTGTCTCATCACGTTCTGGATGAGACAACCATGCTGCCCTGCACTGTCTCATCACGTTCTGGATGAGACAACCATGCTGCCCTGCACTGTCTCATCACGTTCTGGATGAGACAACCATGCTGCCCTGCACTGTCTCATCACGTTCTGGCTGTGGAGCAGAATGCTGCCCTGCACTGTCTCATCACGTTCTGGATGTGAGACAACCATGCTGCCCTGCACTGTCTCATCACGTTCTGGATGAGACAACCATGCTGCCCTGCACTGTCTCATCACGTTCTGGATGTGGAGCAGAATGCTTACCTGGATCTTGATGGGCCAGCTGAAGTTAGACACGTACACGTAGAAGGTGATGTTGTGGTGCAGTTTGAAGTTGAACTTCTCGCACGAGAAGCTGTCTCTGTGCTCCTTGATGTTGGTCCTCGCCACAATGGGAAGCTCCTCGCCGGAGATGGTTCCCGCTGCCGTTCAAAAGACGGAGACACAGTGGTTAGGGTCAGGATATACTGGAAATGTATAGAAATAGACGGAATAGAATAGTCATTGAATAAACATTTGGTATCACCTACAGTACCTATATTGACTGACCTGTTAACCCATTTAGACCCGAGTTAAAAACATTCACTTTGAAAGAATATATATTCAAAGATTTGCGCCACATTTTTACGATTTTTCAAAAATAGCAGACCTACAAGCTCGTAGCGCGCCACTCGGTGGCGCGCTATGAGCTTGTAGATCTGCTATTTTTCAATAGCTAAATTATAACATAATGTTTAAAACACCAAAAGGGGTTCCCGCCCAAAATGGGTTAACTGAGAAATTGATTTACTGTACCAACCTTTGTGTTTCTCCCTAACATGTACTCTCAAAGTGTAGAAATTGACCTGTAATTTTAAGTGGTAACATTCAAGGTTTGTGCAAAGAACTATCTCAGCCACCTATTTACTCCCTGGTTAAAATTCAAACAGTGATAGGAGGTTTTAATGAGAAACAATGACAACTGCTCACAATATAAGCAGTTGTTGGTGTCTCTCACTAATAGACATATTCTGCAACTTGAAGTGAATTGCAAAGACAAATGAAGAGCTTTATTTCTCTGTATGATGCAATAATTGTCTGCTGAACAAAGCAAAACGCAAACTGGTATGCCTTTCAGATGAAGCTGAACAATTACAGTTCAGAGCCAGTTGTTATGTTTTTATTTTTTCTTTATTATTCTGAAACACTGTAAATGCATTATCCTTCAAAGAATTATGCTTATGAACTGATATTTGGAGTACCACCACTTCCCCCGCTTTAACAGAAAATAAAATGCAATGTAATGGCCTGCACGCACGCGCGCGCACACACACACACACACACACACACACACACACACACACACACACACACACACACACACACACACACACACACACACACACACACACACACACACACACACACACACACACACACACACACACACACACACACACACACACACACACACACACACAATTTGAATGCATTCCCAAATGGTGCCAAACTGAAGAGGCTCAGAGCCCCAAGACACACTGTGGCTGTGAAAGCAGAGGGCTTTTATCTTAATTGAAATCACAGCAAAATAACACTTTCAAAACGCCTGAATGCCAGATTTAACACACAAAAAAAGCTTCCAATGCATTTCATCAAGGGATGGGAAACCCCTGGAGTCAAGAAGCAAGTGTTTCTGACCATTAAGCTTAAGGACAAGTTGGCCACAAATGAAAGCTACTTAATTTGTCATGAGATGCAGCCAGCTAGCTGGAACAGCTGCCTATATGAAACTTTTACTAGATAAAGTCTAAACAGAATGCAGCAAACCAATTTAAATGGACATTCGAGACATCATTTGCCATGTGATGACAGAGTGTAACATGATCATAAAAAAGCGTGGTAATCTGGTTTTAATATTGTTTTACATTGTTAGCAGTACAAACCATAGCAGTGGTTTTCTATATTTTCTTACTTCTCTCACTATTGACAATTTCTTTAATCAACTTCTGTACTTTTAAGTGATTACATTGTCTCTTCTCATTATTTTCGCTCCCTCCCTCCTTACTTCGTTCTTCCTCTCCTCCAACCTCCCTACTACATTTCCTACCTCCCTTATTTCTCCTCTATTTCTTTCCTCCCTGTGGGTAGTATATATAATATATAATATCTTATATATTATTGAAGCTTGGTAAAGCTAAAGCAGTGTAGCTTTTATAATACTACAGTAGTGGCTATAATATTAACCACACTTTACTTACTAAACCGTGCGTGCGTGCGTGCGTGCGTGCGTGCGTGCGTGCGTGCGTGCGTGCGTGCGTGCGTGCGTGCGTGCGTGCGTGCGTGCGTGCGCATGTGCATGTTGCTTTGCCAAGGTTAATTAACTTGATTTATGTCCACCTACCTGTGGAACTGAGGGACCAGGTGATGTTCAGATTGAAGTTGTTGGAGGCATTGATGGACATATCAAGGTTCTTATTGGCCTATAAAGACAAGACACACGTTCAAAGGACATAAAAATGTCTAATGTTATGGCCAATGCAGTCAAAGGTCCACAATGGACATAAAAAACAGATGCACCCAAATGACCAGACATTTATAGGAATACGAATAATTGCCAATGCCAACTCACGCGCACACGCACACGCTCACACACGCACACGCTCACACACACACACACACACACACACACACACACACACACACACACACACACACACACACACACACACACACACACACACACACACACACACACACACACACACACACACACACACACACACACACACACACACACACACACACACACACACACACACCCCTTTCTCTTAAATATATGTTGTACATCTTGAACTGAATAGTGCTTGTACTTTAAATTCCACCTCCAAAACATTCCATAAATTCACCCCACAGATTAAAATGCACAGTTTATTTAAATTAAACTTTCAAAGACACCTTGCTGTCATTCTGTCATCGCTGTCATATGATTTCTCCTTCCATACAGTATGCAATTGCTTCAGTTGACTACACAGACCATCACGAATGACTGCACATCCATAAAAGGTTCTCCCTTAAGCCAGGTTTTTGCATACTATTGGTCAAAGTTGCAGTGTGACTCAGGAAGTCATTCAATTCAGCAGAGCTTTGTGGAGTGATGGAAATCCACAGTGCTAGTGATTTTCAGATTGTGTGCATATGTTGTTCATACATGTGTGTGGGAACCAAGCGGCAATTTATCTAACTTCACAGATGGGAAATCTCATTACTATAATAATAAGCAAGCTGATAAAGCCTATATGAAACAAAGCTGTCCAAAGGGAGAACCGAGAGAGGACGAGGTGGGATGCGTGAGTGCATGAAGTACATTACCAGTTGTACAAATATATTGGTTTGCCTTATCTCAATACTGTATAATAATACAGAGAGCTCGCTAACTAAACTATCAAAATCATGATTAATGAAAACACCAAGACGTATATGTTCCTTTGACATGTGCATGGATACGTGCTTCAGCTGTAAAATACTGAAATACCAAAATGCACATGCCATCTCTGTATCAATTGTTTTGATATTTGGCAGCTACAGTATACAGTATGTGTTTATTGAGAACTGATCTGATCTGATGATTTTGCATTGCATTTCCTTTACTCTGATATATTTGGATTTTAACATGATTCATGTCTTGAACTGAAAATCCAAATATATAAATTAAAATGTGTGTGTTACCTGTTCAGGTGTAGCCATGAAGTTGATAGCAGTGTAGTAGTGGTCGTCTTCCTGCAGCAGACTGAAGGTAAACTGGTAATCTATCAACAGATTGTCTACAACAGAGAGTAATGGACATACAGTACAGTAGTTAGACAAGTAGAAAAGCCAAACATTGTATGTTTAATATTCACATATATTCACGTGTGCACATGTATACATGCACAAAGGTGCACACACATTGGTCTCTACAATGCATGGATACTTTTAGGTTTCATGCTGGAAATTTGCTCCCGATCTGATTCCATATTTGAATATCCAATACCATTTTTTCCCGATCCGATATTTATATTTGTACAGGACACAAATCACAATAGTACAATATCACAGACATTATCCAGTCTAATATCATGATATAACTATATAATATTGATACTAGCGATGCCTCAATGGGTTTTTTTGCTCCCGATCCGATTCCGATCATTTGAAAATGACGTGATCGGATCGGCACAACCCTACTGGAAATCATTAAGTCTTCAATTTGATGGTGGAAAATTGGGTCATATGGACTTGAGCAGTTCTTGGAGCAAGTTTGTAGAGTGAGGATAGATGGATGTCTGTAGCAGGTTTCATGTTAATCAGACTCACGGCGCAGGAGTCAGGAGGAGTAGGAGTTAAACCTTGACCTTTAATTATAGCACCCCCATCAGGCTGATTAGGGTCATATGTGTTGCACATGTATAACTAATGCACACAACTTCCTGTCATTGTTGAAAATGTCATGTGTCTACCATTTACAGGAGTAGAAAATAAGCACAAAAACAATAATGTTCCCTTCCTTTGGGGCGTGCACCCCTAATGATCTATTTATATATCATATTTTAAAAAACAGTACTTTAAAAATACTTTAAAATGAAAACCAGAGACTCACACAAACTGATTACAAACACTTGCTAGGAGTCATATTAGTAAAACATCATATATTTTGCATTAGTAAACTCGCTGGCATGTGAAAGTTTCCTTTGGGAGTTGTGTGTAGTTGTGATGATGTGTTGATAACTTGATATATAATGAGTGGTGGCTGGGATTTGACTTCTCATTTGGACCTGGCCTGTCTTTTTGATTGCACTGATTTTTCATTTATGGATGGCATTCTAAATCAAGGCCCCATTTCTCACCCCCCCACCCCCCACTGACATCAATGTCAAACTCAGACATTTTATTTATGAAGGTACAGACACAGTGGAGACGTCAGCAGGGAGTCAATATTCTATTAAATGTAGCGGGCTACAGTGCTGGAGGTCTGAAAGCAAATCTCAGTTGGTGACGGAACATGTGTGCCTTTGCCTGCAAAAACACACAATATGAAGACAGACACATCTCTCTCTCTCACACACACACATGCGTGCATGCACGCACGCGTGGGAACGCCACTCACACATACACACACACACACACCCCAGAGAGGAGAGCATTGTGACATGGACAGCATCGAGACTAATTGATAGAACATGAGGTTGTGTGTCAAACACTCATGTTCTTCCAATCCAGAGAGATGTAATGGTTTTTTGAGTGTGGCTCCTATTGAGTGGTTGGGAGAACCTCTTTGTCAGCCAGACAATGGGCTGTGGATGGAGGGGGGTTCAACAGTCATTTAACATGTGGACAGACAGCAGGGAGCCTGTGTGCTTGCGTGTGTGCTTGCGTGTGTGTGTGTGCGTGCGTGCGTGCGTGCGTGCGTGCGTGCGTGCGTGCATGCGTGCGTGCGTGCGTGCGTGCGTGCGTGTGTGCGTGGCTGCGTGCGTGGCTGCGTGCGTGGCTGCGTGCCGTGCACACGTCCATACATGCATGTGTATCAACACTGTCCTTCAAATAAGGGCATATCTGGTTAAAGGAGAACCTGTGCAGACAGTAAGTCATGTACTGTAAATATTTCCTTTTAGCTAAACAATAAACTATGGCTAGCCTAGGATCTATTACCATATGGTTTCAGTACGGCAAATTATTAAAAAAAATAGATCCAATGCATTCACCCGTTTAGGACTTAGGCCGATTCTAAAAACATCTTCTAAATCCTAACCTCTAGACCAGAAATCACACGGGCTGGGCCAGGGTAATAATTATGCCACTTAGCAAGAAAATAAGTATTCTGGGGCACACTGGTAGCTGACAGGCCCCTACTGGGTCTCAACACCAGTACTAGCCAATGATATTATTGCATGTTCTATTGGTGGAGACGTAGCTCTGGTCCATAGCTCTAACGCCTTTGCATTAGAGGTATGCTACTCTCGACTTCCTGCGAAGTCGAGACCATTTCTGTAGCCAAAATAAAAATAACGTTTTCCCTACTCACCAATACAAAGACGGTTTGTGTGATTACAAAGCCTACTTTTCACAGTGGACGCACTTTGAGCCCCCCACCACACGTATAAAATGCACTTTTTGGCCAGAAAGGGATTTCTTTTCACCGGAAGGAAAAATCTTGTCTATGGGGTTTCTCTTGGCAATATCGGTAGATGGCGCAGTGGAGTAACAAAGTATTTTTCTTCCGGTGAAAAAAATTTTCTGGCCAAAAAGTGCAATTTATACGTGTGGTGGGGGGCTCAGAGTGCGGCCACCGTGGAAAGTATACAGGCTTTCTAATTACACAAGCCGTCTTTGTATTGGTGAGTAGCGAAAACGTTTATTTTCGCTACAGTCGAGAGGCTGGTCTGCATTTCATGCGAGTGCAGGAAGTCGAGAGTAGCATATAGCTCTAATGCAAAGGCATTAGAGCTATATCAGGGTGTTACACTGTGTGCTATATGGTATGCAACTATGCAATACCATATATATATATATATATATATATATATATATATATATATATATATATATATATATATATATGGTATGCAATACCACGTGCTAGGTTGTTTCAAAAGCTACTTATTCGGCCGCACAGTGTGTTAAGTTTGGTGATACATTGTCTGATTCTATCATAGTAGTCCCTCAAGGATCCATTCTAGGTCCATTGCTTTTTCTGCTGTAGCCTATGTATCATACAGTCAATCCATGAAGCATTGTAAGTATCATATGTATGCCGATGATACAGTACTGTATTCCTGCGCCCCCTCACTCGATGTGACAGTGTCAAACTTTGTCAGACTTTGTCTCTTTGCACTTTGCAGCATGAATTGCTAAATAGCAAATTGTTACTAAAATGGCCACAAAACCAAGGCCATGCTATTTTCTCCAAATAGCCTAGTCAATGTCCCCTCAAACCACCACTCTGGATGGAGTACCCATTGAATGGGTTGAGTTGTACAAATATCTTGGGATTTGGTTGGACAATAAGTTAAACTTTAAATACCAAATCGATGCCTTAGCAAAAAAGCTAAAGTTCACGCCGAGTTTCTTCTATAGAATGAAGTCCTGCTTGTCCAATGCTTCTCGCAAAAAGCTGGTCACAGGCCTCTTCCTGTCGCAGCTTAATTATGGCGATACTGTCTACCGTTTTGCTACTTCCTCAACTCTGAGCAAACTCTCGCCTTAGTGGGTTGGTGCTCTTTAACGTCTCGCAGGTTGCTACATTGGTATATTCTCACTTACAAAGCCATTCTTGGTAATCTCCCACTTTACATTTTGTTCTATATTTGAACTTGTCCAAAATTCCCTCAACCTCAGATCAAATGCTATGTCGTCCCCCCAACAAAATCCGAGTATAAAAAAAAAAAGCAAGGCTTTTTTTTTGACTCAAACTGGCTTCTTTGATTCCCCTATAGTGAGTTTTAAAAGGATTGCCATGGCCAATGGGCACACTTTCCAAACATTGCTCCTGCTTTGATATAATAGCAAATTCTGCTGCTTAGTTTTTATATATTATATATATATATTTATTGGTTGCGTTAGACGTTCCTGCTCTCCCTTTGAGCTTCTTCGGTAGTGGGTACTGAATGTAAGAACACATTGGGCCCTATTATGCATGTCTTAAGTACCAGGTCTTATTACTTAACTTAAGACCTGGAGGCGTGATCAATGCCATTTGGCTATTCTGAGTGGCCAAACAGCATTGACCACGCCTCCAGGTCTTAAGTTAAGTCATAAGACCTGGTACTTAAGACACGCATAATAGGGCCCTGCATGTCTGTCCTGTTATTGTCTTGTATTTAGTGTTACTGGCAAAGCTGTGTTACTTATTTCGCCTCTTCTCTTGGCCAGTTCACACTTAAAACAGACTTTAGTCTCAACGTGGTTTTTACTGGTTAAATAAAGGTTAAATAAAATACAAATGATACAATACATAGTATTATTCCAACCTGTGTTGTTCTTTTGTTCAGTAGCAACGTGGCAGCGGTGGCCGAACGGATAGCGGCGCGGTCTTGATACCGGAAGGTTCCCAGTTCGAATCAGCCGTCCGACACGTTAAAATTACCACCGCCGAAGTGCCCTTGAACAAGGCATTGAACCACTACGATGAAATGTGTTCTATGAGCAGGGCCTGGCTGGAAACAAGTTCTTGAGCTTAGCCCAGATACCCTGGGTAAATATAGATTTCATTTCATTTCATTTACATCCTAACTTTGAGATCCTGAAGGCACAGCAAATCATGGTTGACAAACAGCCATGTTGTGTTCAGCAGCCTTCAGAGAGTTCAGAGACCTAAATACAGTGGCAGATAACGAGAGACAGCGAGCTCCACTTGCGACCGCGACGGGTCGCTTCGACGGCTGTCTGAGTCGTCGCAACGAGTGCCCATCGTCGCGGGTGCCTGACTCGTCCCGACGGGTCGCCACAGGTGCCCATCGTCTCGACGGGCGCCTGACTCGTCGCGACGATTGCCCATCGTCTCGACGGGGGCCTGTTTTTGTCGGCGTTTCTGAGTCGTCGCGACGATTGCCCATCGTCTCGACGGGGGCCTGTTTTGTCGCGACGATTGCCCATCGTCTCGACGGGGGCCTGTTTTTGTCGGCGTTTCACCCGTGCGTCGGAGAACGGGCGCTCGTGCTCGCATCTGCCTCTCTCCCTCCTTCCCTCCATCCTATGTGTGTGCTTCCCCCCCCCCCCCACCCGACCGCCTCCCCCTGTGGGGTAGGGGGTCGGGTGGGGGTCCCTGCGGACCTTTGGGGGGGGGGGGGGGGGGGGTCCGGGTCCCCTTGGGAATCCCTTTACGCATGCCTTCATTTGTCCCCGTGAATTGCTTCCATTATTTTAATCCAATAACCATATGTTGCATCACATTTTATCGATTGATATAACTTCAATAACCTCCGGAAATAAGGATTTTTTTTTATTCGATTTGAACGTTTAATGGCCTATTGAAAAGACAAGTGTTTCTTTTTTTTTTCCTTTTACGCACGAGAGAGAGAGAGAGAGAGAGAGAGAGAGAGAGGGGGGGGAGAGAGAGAAAGAGAGAGCGCACGCACGCAGACGGAATGTGTTCACGCTCGTCCTTCTGGGGGGTCCCCGGGAGACCCCCCCAACGCAATAGATAACACAGAAATCACACTATACAATGCATTTACATTCAGCCGATCTACGAGCTCATATCTGCTTCTTTGCGAAAGCCGTGCATTGCGACGTATTCTGTCTGTCTGTCTGTCTGTCTGTCTGTCTGTCTGTCTGTCTGTCTGTCAGCGCACGCTGACAGACAGACATGTTTAAGTTTTCCATTGAACTATTCAGCACCGAAATAAATTACTCATCCATTCATTAATGCATTCATTCATTCATTCATTCTTTCATTCAATTTACTGCTTTAAGGAAATTATGTCTGTATAGGAGCCATGAATGGGATTGTTGCAATGTGTGGTTATGTTGATTATATCTTTGGTCAATGAAATGAATGCGCTTGATTGACGGGGCCTGATTAATTCATAAACGTCACCTGTTTGGCACACACAGTGAGAGAGAGGGGGGGTATGGAACGCCATACCTTTTGTTGACCGCTTTATTTTTGCTTTCTTTTATTTATGTTGATCGCTGTTGTTGCTTTACTTTTTGTTTGAGCACTCTTTGAGTTATTCACATTTCTTTAATAAAACCCCTTAAACGCATTGTTTTGGACCCAGCGAATTCCTTTTGTTTGTGGAGCGGAGCGCGTCTGACAACATAGCCCATCCCATCGCCTCTCAGCGACTTTAAAGTTTATTTCTCACGTAGTCGCTTTACAATGTCCTTTATATCGAAGCAGCTGTAATACAATACATTTTTTGTCCTCAAAGGTTTCTGTTATTTTATACAAAACGAATGAACCACCAAACGTCCTTAAATCATTTTAAATAAATACCATCAACATAATGAAATTAATGCAATTTTAAAATGACTGCAATTTTAAAACCATTGTATTAATAAAGTATAAAGACTCTATACATGGGGCTTCTCTCACTGTGTGTGCCAAACAGGTGACGTTCATGAATTAATCAGGCCCCGTCAATCAAGCATCCATAGCACCAGTGACAGCGCATTCATTTCATTGACCAAAGATATAATCAACATAACCACACATTGCAACAATCCCATTCATGGCTCCTATACAGACATAATTTCCTTAAAGCAGTAAATTGAATGAAAGAATGAATGAATGAATGAATGCATTAATGAATGGATGAGTAATTTATTTCGGTGCTGAATAGTTCAATGGAAAACTTAAACATGTCTGTCTGTCAGCGTGCGCTGACAGACAGACAGACAGACAGACAGACAGACAGACAGACAGACAGACAGACAGAATACGTCGCAATGCGCGGCTTTCGCAAAGAAGCAGATATGAGCTCGTAGATCGGCTGAATGTAAATGCATTGTATAGTGTGATTTCTGTGTTATCTATTGCGTTGGGGGGGTCTCCCGGGGACCCCCCAGAAGGACGAGCGTGAACACATTCCGTCTGCGTGCGTGCGCTCTCTCTTTCTCTCTCTCCCCCCCCCCTCTCTCTCTCTCTCTCTCTCTCTCTCTCTCTCTCGTGCGTAAAAGGAAAAAAAAAAGAAACACTTGTCTTTTCAATAGGCCATTAAACGTTCAAATCGAATAAAAAAAAATCCTTATTTCCGGAGGTTATTGAAGTTATATCAATCGATAAAATGTGATGCAACATATGGTTATTGGATTAAAATAATGGAAGCAATTCACGGGGACAAATGAAGGCATGCGTAAAGGGATTCCCAAGGGGACCCGGACCCCCCCCCCCCCCCCCCAAAGGTCCGCAGGGACCCCCACCCGACCCCCTACCCCACAGGGGGAGGCGGTCGGGTGGGGGGGGGGGGGGAAGCACACACATAGGATGGAGGGAAGGAGGGAGAGAGGCAGATGCGAGCACGAGCGCCCGTTCTCCGACGCACGGGTGAAACGCCGACAAAAACAGGCCCCCGTCGAGACGATGGGCAATCGGCGCGACAAAACAGGCCCCCGTCGAGACGATGGGCAATCGTCGCGACGACTCAGAAACGCCGACAAAAACAGGCCCCCGTCGAGACGATGGGCAATCGTCGCGACGAGTCAGGCGCCCGTCGAGACGATGGGCACCTGTGGCGACCCGTCGGGACGAGTCAGGCACCCGCGACGATGGGCACTCGTTGCGACGACTCAGACAGCCGTCGAAGCGACCCGTCGCGGTCGCAAGTGGAGTTCGCCCCTCCTGCAGATAACAGGGATAACACTGTAACCCAGGTTCTCTGAGTGGAGAGATTGGCTCTCCACAAAAGAGCCGCTCCGAAATTCGTGTCAATCAGAAGTTAATCAAAGTGGCCATGCCCGGATAGGGCTTAAATAGCCCGCTGTTTGGCATCAGGGCAGGGCCACCATAGATGATGTCTTAAAATAAATATCCATGTCCACTTCCCCGTGGGGTCAGTTCCCGCACATATTGAATAATATGTAGTGAAGAGCCAGTCTCGAACACGATAGAGAACATTGCATCCAATATAGTATGCATTCCTTCACATCTGTATGTATCATACCGTATCTTCCTCTCCATCTGCTTTCTTATTCCTCCCCGTTTTATTTTTTATTTTTGTTTTTTTCTCCATTTCAGGCAGGCATGTCGCTATGGGCATTGTTTATCCGATAAGCGTCCACTATGACTTCAGTGTTTTGTGTGTGTGTGTGTGCGTGTGTGTGTGCGTGTGTGCGTGCGTGCGTGCGTGCGTGCGTGCGTGCGTGCGTGCGTGGCTGAGAGAACACCTGCTGTTCACATCCCATTCTTTCATATGAGGAGAGTTCCCACATGAACATGTTTATCATAAAACCTTTTGCTGACACTAATTGCATATACGCTCCTCTGTGAGTTCCCATAAGTTCAAACTGGCTTCTTTGATTCCCCTATAGTGAGTTTTAAAAGGATTGCCATGGCCAATGGGCACACTTTCCAAACATTGCTCCTGCTTTGATATAATAGCAAATTCTGCTGCTTAGTTTTTATATATTATATATATATATTTATTGGTTGCGTTAGACGTTCCTGCTCTCCCTTTGAGCTTCTTCGGTAGTGGGTACTGAATGTAAGAACACATTGGGCCCTATTATGCATGTCTTAAGTACCAGGTCTTATTACTTAACTTAAGACCTGGAGGCGTGATCAATGCCATTTGGCTATTCTGAGTGGCCAAACAGCATTGACCACGCCTCCAGGTCTTAAGTTAAGTCATAAGACCTGGTACTTAAGACACGCATAATAGGGCCCTGCATGTCTGTCCTGTTATTGTCTTGTATTTAGTGTTACTGGCAAAGCTGTGTTACTTATTTCGCCTCTTCTCTTGGCCAGTTCACACTTAAAACAGACTTTAGTCTCAACGTGGTTTTTACTGGTTAAATAAAGGTTAAATAAAATACAAATGATACAATACATAGTATTATTCCAACCTGTGTTGTTCTTTTGTTCAGTAGCAACGTGGCAGCGGTGGCCGAACGGATAGCGGCGCGGTCTTGATACCGGAAGGTTCCCAGTTCGAATCAGCCGTCCGACACGTTAAAATTACCACCGCCGAAGTGCCCTTGAACAAGGCATTGAACCACTACGATGAAATGTGTTCTATGAGCAGGGCCTGGCTGGAAACAAGTTCTTGAGCTTAGCCCAGATACCCTGGGTAAATATAGATTTCATTTCATTTCATTTACATCCTAACTTTGAGATCCTGAAGGCACAGCAAATCATGGTTGACAAACAGCCATGTTGTGTTCAGCAGCCTTCAGAGAGTTCAGAGACCTAAATACAGTGGCAGATAACGAGAGACAGCGAGCTCCACTTGCGACCGCGACGGGTCGCTTCGACGGCTGTCTGAGTCGTCGCAACGAGTGCCCATCGTCGCGGGTGCCTGACTCGTCCCGACGGGTCGCCACAGGTGCCCATCGTCTCGACGGGCGCCTGACTCGTCGCGACGATTGCCCATCGTCTCGACGGGGGCCTGTTTTTGTCGGCGTTTCTGAGTCGTCGCGACGATTGCCCATCGTCTCGACGGGGGCCTGTTTTGTCGCGACGATTGCCCATCGTCTCGACGGGGGCCTGTTTTTGTCGGCGTTTCACCCGTGCGTCGGAGAACGGGCGCTCGTGCTCGCATCTGCCTCTCTCCCTCCTTCCCTCCATCCTATGTGTGTGCTTCCCCCCCCCCCCCCACCCGACCGCCTCCCCCTGTGGGGTAGGGGGTCGGGTGGGGGTCCCTGCGGACCTTTGGGGGGGGGGGGGGGGGGGGGGTCCGGGTCCCCTTGGGAATCCCTTTACGCATGCCTTCATTTGTCCCCGTGAATTGCTTCCATTATTTTAATCCAATAACCATATGTTGCATCACATTTTATCGATTGATATAACTTCAATAACCTCCGGAAATAAGGATTTTTTTTTATTCGATTTGAACGTTTAATGGCCTATTGAAAAGACAAGTGTTTCTTTTTTTTTTCCTTTTACGCACGAGAGAGAGAGAGAGAGAGAGAGAGAGAGAGAGGGGGGGGGGAGAGAGAGAAAGAGAGAGCGCACGCACGCAGACGGAATGTGTTCACGCTCGTTCCTTCTGGGGGTCCCCGGGAGGACCCCCCAACGCAATAGATAACACAGAAATCACACTATACAATGCATTTACATTCAGCCGATCTACGAGCTCATATCTGCATCTTTGCGAAAGCCGCGCATTGCGACGTATTCTGTCTGTCTGTCTGTCTGTCTGTCTGTCTGTCTGTCTGTCTGTCTGTCAGCGCACGCTGACAGACAGACATGTTTAAGTTTTCCATTGAACTATTCAGCACCGAAATAAATTACTCATCCATTCATTAATGCATTCATTCATTCATTCATTCTTTCATTCAATTTACTGCTTTAAGGAAATTATGTCTGTATAGGAGCCATGAATGGGATTGTTGCAATGTGTGGTTATGTTGATTATATCTTTGGTCAATGAAATGATGCGCTTGGATTGACGGGGCCTGATTAATTCATAACGTCACCTGTTTGGCACACACAGTGAGAGAGAGGGGGGGTATGGAACGCCATACCTTTTGTTGACCGCTTATTTTTGCTTTCTTTTTTTATGTTGATCGCTGTTGTTGCTTTACTTTTTGTTTGAGCACTCTTTGAGTTATTCACATTTCTTTAATAAAACCCCTTAAACGCATTGTTTTGGACCCAGCGAATTCCTTTTGTTTGTGGAGCGGAGCGCGTCTGACAACATAGCCCATCCCATCGCCTCTCAGCGACTTTAAAGTTTATTTCTCACGTAGTCGCTTTACAATGTCCTTTATATCGAAGCAGCTGTAATACAATACATTTTTTGTCCTCAAAGGTTTCTGTTATTTTATACAAAACGAATGAACCACCAAACGTCCTTAAATCATTTTAAATAAATACCATCAACATAATGAAATTAATGCAATTTTAAAATGACTGCAATTTTAAAACCATTGTATTAATAAAGTATAAAGACTCTATACATGGGGCTTCTCTCACTGTGTGTGCCAAACAGGTGACGTTCATGAATTAATCAGGCCCCGTCAATCAAGCATCCATAGCACCAGTGACAGCGCATTCATTTCATTGACCAAAGATATAATCAACATAACCACACATTGCAACAATCCCATTCATGGCTCCTATACAGACATAATTTCCTTAAAGCAGTAAATTGAATGAAAGAATGAATGAATGAATGAATGCATTAATGAATGGATGAGTAATTTATTTCGGTGCTGAATAGTTCAATGGAAAACTTAAACATGTCTGTCTGTCAGCGTGCGCTGACAGACAGACAGACAGACAGACAGACAGACAGACAGACAGACAGACAGACAGAATACGTCGCAATGCGCGGCTTTCGCAAAGAAGCAGATATGAGCTCGTAGATCGGCTGAATGTAAATGCATTGTATAGTGTGATTTCTGTGTTATCTATTGCGTTGGGGGGGTCTCCCGGGGACCCCCCAGAAGGACGAGCGTGAACACATTCCGTCTGCGTGCGTGCGCTCTCTCTTTCTCTCTCTCCCCCCCCCCTCTCTCTCTCTCTCTCTCTCTCTCTCTCTCTCTCTCGTGCGTAAAAGGAAAAAAAAAAAGAAACACTTGTCTTTTCAATAGGCCATTAAACGTTCAAATCGAATAAAAAAAAATCCTTATTTCCGGAGGTTATTGAAGTTATATCAATCGATAAAATGTGATGCAACATATGGTTATTGGATTAAAATAATGGAAGCAATTCACGGGGACAAATGAAGGCATGCGTAAAGGGATTCCCAAGGGGACCCGGACCCCCCCCCCCCCCCCCAAAGGTCCGCAGGGACCCCCACCCGACCCCCTACCCCACAGGGGGAGGCGGTCGGGTGGGGGGGGGGGGGGAAGCACACACATAGGATGGAGGGAAGGAGGGAGAGAGGCAGATGCGAGCACGAGCGCCCGTTCTCCGACGCACGGGTGAAACGCCGACAAAAACAGGCCCCCGTCGAGACGATGGGCAATCGTCGCGACAAAACAGGCCCCCGTCGAGACGATGGGCAATCGTCGCGACGACTCAGAAACGCCGACAAAAACAGGCCCCCGTCGAGACGATGGGCAATCGTCGCGCGACGAGTCAGGCGCCCGTCGAGACGATGGGCACCTGTGGCGACCCGTCGGGACGAGTCAGGCACCCGCGACGATGGGCACTCGTTGCGACGACTCAGACAGCCGTCGAAGCGACCCGTCGCGGTCGCAAGTGGAGTTCGCCCCTCCTGCAGATAACAGGGATAACACTGTAACCCAGGTTCTCTGAGTGGAGAGATTGGCTCTCCACAAAAGAGCCGCTCCGAAATTCGTGTCAATCAGAAGTTAATCAAAGTGGCCATGCCCGGATAGGGCTTAAATAGCCCGCTGTTTGGCATCAGGGCAGGGCCACCATAGATGATGTCTTAAAATAAATATCCATGTCCACTTCCCCGTGGGGTCAGTTCCCGCACATATTGAATAATATGTAGTGAAGAGCCAGTCTCGAACACGATAGAGAACATTGCATCCAATATAGTATGCATTCCTTCACATCTGTATGTATCATACCGTATCTTCCTCTCCATCTGCTTTCTTATTCCTCCCCGTTTTATTTTTTATTTTTGTTTTTTTCTCCATTTCAGGCAGGCATGTCGCTATGGGCATTGTTTATCCGATAAGCGTCCACTATGACTTCAGTGTTTTGTGTGTGTGTGTGTGCGTGTGTGTGTGCGTGTGTGCGTGCGTGCGTGCGTGCGTGCGTGCGTGCGTGCGTGCGTGCGTGCGTGCGTGCGTGGCTGAGAGAACACCTGCTGTTCACATCCCATTCTTTCATATGAGGAGAGTTCCCACATGAACATGTTTATCATAAAACCTTTTGCTGACACTAATTGCATATACGCTCCTCTGTGAGTTCCCATAAGTTCAATTTCATGGCTGCCAGGAAGAACGGCATCGACTCAGTTTAAAAGTTCACCTCACTTAATTACAACTCCCCTTCCAACAGATCCAGCAGCAATTTCACTTAGGCAGTCTGAATTACACGCGTACCTGTGTGCGGTTGCTCACTGGAGACAGACGGCATAACAGAACCACAAAAGGAATTAAACCATCCCTCAATATAAGTGAGACAGAAATAGTCCAACAACCAATTCTTCTATACGTTCACAGATGGGTAATCAAATCACCATAATGGAAGTTGAGTCAGCCTATATGAAACAAAGCTATCCAATGGGAAAACAGATGGAGAGATAGATAGGTATAATATAGATAGATATATAGAGAGAGACAGAGAGAGCGCTCACATATAAATTATTTATTCAGGTAGTGAGCCTCCAATATAAGCGTGAAAACGCCTACAATGTCACCACAGTGGAATGCGTTGTTGAGGTTTCATTTTATGCTTGTTAACAAGTCATTATTTCCCATTTGTAACAGCTGCCTCATAAAGTCGAAGCCAACGCTGAGGCAAACTATACATAAAGCCTGTATTCAGTTTGGTACCCGACTGCTAGAAGGTATTCAATAAAATCCCTTCATTGAACCTGAGTTAACTTTGCTCATGCTTCCTAAACTAAATAATGCCTGGACTGGCAGTACTCAGAAAACAGTGTCTTATAGAAAGCATGTACTGTACTTTTGTCCACATTTATAATAATAATAATGAATTGCATTTTTATAGCGCTTTTCCAAGTGCTCAAAGCACTTTACAATGGTTCATTCATTCATACATTGGGAGATGAAGCGGCGAACAGTCGACGCCAGCGTCCTCACTTCCCACATTCACACACCAATGGTGGCGAGCTTACACCGACCGACTCATTGGAGGCAATGTAGGGTTCAGTGTCTTGCCCAAGGGCACTTCGACATGTGGACAGGAGGAGGAGCCGGGATTCGAACCGCTGACCCAGGGATCATTGGACGACCTGCTCTACCTCCTGAGCCACAGCCGCCCATTTGGGGAGGACTCGTAAATGTACGGCCACAGCCCTTTTTTTTAATACCTTCTTGTATCCAGATAATGTCCCCATTTTATTTAGCAAGATTATATTCACAGCGTATCTGCACAGAAATCTAACATGGAAACTGAAAACAAATCAAATATTATATCAACACGCAGAAACCTATTAAACAGTATAGTGCCTGCTAATCCAGTTTAACCAGAATTCCATACAGAGAGAAAATGCAGTGTGTAATGTAGTAATGGATGTAATGTAGTTCACATTCACATTAAAAAATAAGAAAACAAACTGTATTTCTCAATTTCATGGTATAAATTTACATCATCATTTACAAGCAGATTTAGAAATTGAATCTACTGAAGTATTTGTACTTACTTTAGCCTTGGTTTGACATACTGTAGCAGCACAGCAATGCTATGAATGGAAATGTCCATTCTATAGATTTATATCTTTAGATCTACATGTTTTGTGCAATCTACAAACATTACAAAAAAAGAGCTCATCTTAAAATAAATGCACCACGTCTCTGTGCGTGTGTGTGTGTGTGTGTGTGTGTGTGTGTGTGTGTGTGTGTGTGTGTGTACACGTACTGTACGTACGTACGTGTGTACGTTTGTAATCCACGTAACCCGAGAACCGTTCGCCACACGACAGGGAGTGCAGTGCCCGGCCTTGAGTCGGTCAGATACTGTACACGGTTGTCCAGAACCACCGGTACCAGTAGAGGAATGAGGGTGTCTACCCCTTTTACAATGCACTATAGACCCCAGGGAGATGGATTGCTGAGAAAACCTCCCAGTATTGTATGTTACTTACCCAAGTCATGCTATACTCACACACTGAGTTCCGGATGTCCCAGATCAAACCCAGAACCTTCCCATTCAAAGACGAGCACTCTACCGACTGAGATATCCTATCCAGACATTTTTATTATGTTAATAACAATTACATATCTATTCATAGGTGCCTTTCAAGTCACCAACATATTCTTAACAAATCACAGCAGAAGACAAAACAAATCAATATCTTCCTGACACTAGACTACCGGATCTTTAATAAACAAAAATAGACTAACATTGTTGTATAATTATTCTTACACAGTCTTGCTTCAACTGGTCCTGTGCTTATGTATCAGTATGTCAAAGCTAACCGCCTGCCCAAGGCATGGCTTTGGCCTGAGAACAACAATTAACCCACTCTCGTTAGGCATCCTGCGGGAGCGCCTGTCAGCAAGTGTTGAGGCGTCCAGGAAAAATGCCTGAACGGTAGAGCCTCAGGGCCACAGACTGTGTTGACTGCTGATCACTGTGCTGTGACTACTTTATAATGACACTGGCATTAGCTACAACACCAACCAAGTGATCACTTTCTCGCTAGCAGAGCAATTACAAGTATAGGCAGAAGAAATGGTCACGCCCAACAAAAGTAACAATTCCTTAGAGTCCTTACATGACATTCCTTCCCTGCAATTTGCTCATGCCCTTTCTTTCGCTGTCCTCTCTCTCACTAATTGTCCACTAATTGCGATTGTGAGGCCGTCAGTTAGTATCGAGGCTGCATTCATTAGGCTTGACTAAGCTTTAACCGGAGAGCCTGGGGTCCTGATGACTGGCTTTCAATGACTGACTCGGCTGACTGGTATAGCTGGTAATCTGACTGGTTCTTTTTTGTCCCTAATTAGATATCTCCCTCCGAGCAGACGGCGATGGAATACGACAGGGTGGCTCGCTGTAATGACGTGGACTCGTAAATACTCACCACTGAGCTTTGACTAGAGGCAAACTCATTAAATAGCAACGTCACTGCATGCTCGCTCACCGATCGCCTGGCACTGACTGTGACAGCATGTCAACTCAACCAGAGCAGTTCAACATCATCTCTGAGCCAGCTGAGGGGAATACTGCCGCCACCAATAGCTACACACGCACATCATCAGCGTGACCAGTGTTAACTTGTGAATACATCAAAGCATCAAAGTGATAAAATATGGTGCAATGTTTGTTGATATAAGAACTAGGAGGAGTTGGACCAACACCAGTAAAAAGGACAGAGAGCTATCGGCTAAATTGTTATTTAAACATCTGTATCGGTACCGGCCAAGAATTTCCATATCGGTGCATCCCTAGATAGAACCTTACATTGAAGTCATATTACGTTATGTAAATATCTAAGATCATCATACATCATACTTGACATTTAGGTTAACCACTTGAACCCCAGCATCCCTATTCTGGAGGGAGAGCGAGGTGAATTTACCAGAATTCTGGGGGGACATTCACCAAAAATAGCAGATCTACACCTTGTAGATTGGCTATTTTAGCCAGGAGGTTTGGTGGTCCGTCTTACTAAGTATAGAGGGTTTAAGTGGTTAAACTGAAGTCATATTGATAAATTCCAAATTATTATTATATATTATATTATCATTCTGCGGCACCCCAGGCACCCACTTTGAGAACCACTGCAGTATATTGCAAGACAGCACAATAGAAGAGGAATGTCTGATCAAAAAATGTAATATGAGTGTGTGAAATGTAATGAGTGTGTACTGTGTGTGTGTACTGTGTGTGTGTGTGTGTGTGTGTGTGTGTGTGTGTGTGTGTGTGTGTGTGTGTGTGTGTGTGTGTGTGTGTGTGTCAACATTGAATGTACAAACATTGTTAAGCAGCTTCTGGAGAGATGCAACGGCTGAAATATGGGAATCTTTTGTTAGTCAGTCACATGATTCGCTTTGAAGAATTGTACTCCGCAAACAAATGGCTCCTTCCACACTAGTGACCCTCATTATATTGACAATATATAAGAGGAATATCCACCAACATACCCAACAACATGTTTTGCATGTTGCATCAAGATGAGATCCAATCACAATCCAGAATTAATGTACTGTAGACTACAGTACTGGCAGAATTGCTCATTATGGCATATGGTACACAGATGGCATTTCAATGACTATAGTATGAATGGAGATATGGATCCAAGCCTATCAAAAACGTTCATTGTTTGATTGATTTGGCCTGTTTTCTTTCTTTTATTTTTATTTATTTTTTTGACCAGGTGAGAGTTTTATTCCCCATTATTTCTCACAGAAATACAGCAATGTGCTTTAGATCAACAGTAAATTATACTCAGAGAACGGGGAAAGCATGTGTGATAAGAATAAAGACAAGTGGACCAGAGAGAGCACGTTTCTCTAATGGTTCCTATTTCAAAACAACAAGCTAAAGCCATATGGAGCTTTAGTGGTTGTGACATTCAGCTGGTTCCCCTTCAAGTAGCCTGCTGGTTTAGGTAATGGCCATTTATTAACTTCCAAACCATTGTAAACTAGTCCTTAACCTCTGGTCCTCAGCCTATTAACTTGTAAGTGGATTCTGTCAAGGCTCTTGACCTGTATAGCCCATGGTCTAGCAGTCACTCACTGCCATATGGCCTGAAGTGGACACATCACAGAGAAATGTAGACTAATAGAGCCCAATATACCTTTATTTTTCATATGCAATTTAAAACAAATCACACCCGTGTGAAGTGAGGGGCGCTCTTATTATATATATATATATACAATTTGCGTCCTCACTCTTGTCTTCAATGTTTGTGTTTACACAAACACTCAAAACTAGTCATAGGAAACGGTAGCAATAAACAATGTTTGTGATTACACAAACCCTCAAACCTGGACATAGGAGGGGCTAGCGCCCCTCAAAAATAAATTAAATGTATACGCCTATACGGTATTGTAACTATACATTTTAAAATGTGTATGGGCTAATAAAAACCATACTATCAGTAGTGGGACTTGGTTAATGGTCATGTGGCCCAGGCCTGCATTGGTCTCACAACGAGAACATTTAGTGTAGGTAAGTCTTTCCAGTGAGCCAACATGCACATGGAACACAACCTTAATTACCATCACTGGCAACACCTGTGAAGGACGTTACATAATTACAAGTATTATGTCAATGGTCTGTACTACTGGCTGTACAAGGTTACTGGCTGTATTGGCTGTAAATAGTAAAATACTGGCCGTAAAAGGCTGTACTACAGTATGTCAGTCTAAAAAAGCACTGGCTTCCACCATGAGTAGGTTCATGCACAGGCCTACACACTGTTACTAGCTGCTCTCACAGGCCTACACACTGTTACTAGCTGCTCTCACAGGCCTACACACTGTTAATGTCCAATTACACAGTAAAATCCAGCTAATTTACCCATTTATAACTCTGAGAGTGTTCAAATGTAACCAAATGCACCCTTACGGGTCTAGTTAGTTACATTTGTACACATTCAGAGAAAAATGAACACCGCATATTTCACTGTGTGCACTCCACTCTCCAAATGCCTGTACGAGTCAGCTGCAACTATACAGGTATAGTGAACACGTCTATGGCTTGTACAGCTGTCAAGACCGTAGCTCATGTTTATGCTTCATTTATACTTGTGTTGGGAGCTTGTAGATCATTTTCAGCCCACGACACCATCATACCATGAAGTATAAATCAGGCTATACACTGTACAGGACAGACCACATAAACTGATGATCTGACTATATCCACGATATCTATCTATGTTGTTCTGTGCGCTGACATCCGAGTGCCAATATTGACCTCGGCCATATCTCAGACATGTTCGGCTTTCTCTTTCAGGAAATAGATGCCTTTCACATCTGCCATTTATATGACCTGTGTGTGTGTGTGTGTGTGTGTGTGTGTGTGTGTGTGTGTGTGTGTGTGTGTGTGTGTGTGTGTGTGTGTGTGTGTGTGTGTGTGTGCGCATGTGCATGTGTGTGTCTGTGTGCGTGTGCATGTGTGTGTTTTCTTGGTCCTGCTCAAACAGAGCCAGGCTCAGTAAGTGGACAGTGGAGAGATAATGTCAAAATAATGACAGAACATAATGTGTCCAAACATATCAGAAACACACACCACTTCACCTGTGTCCATGGTGATGCTGAGGACATGTGCACTTATGACCTATAATATGCCTTCAAGTATCTGTGAGAGAGAGACTGTGTGTGTGTGTGTGCGTGTGTGCGTGCGTGCGTGCGTGCGTGCGTGCGTGCGTGTGTGCGTGCGTGCGTGCGTGCGTGCGTGCGTGCGTGCGTGCGTGCGTTTACCCTATCATTTAAAGGGAATCACATTGGTGCCATCTAGTGCCCTCTGGTGCCATCAGGTTTCATGGTCAGTGTGTAATTGTGTATAGATATATCAAGCCATTCAATCTAGATTATTTGTAATAGACAGTATATGCTCTTGAGCTTTCCCTTGAAAGTAGTACTTTAGGGATAAAGGCCTTTAACATTAAAACATTTTACACACATTTAAAAAAAAACAAAAAAACAATCTGCTCTAAAGGTCCTGGCAAACTGCTGCCATTTTTTGGAAAAATGGTAGAAAAACGCAGCTAAAAATCTGAAAAATCTTCAGGAGCCTTGCACCAGGACAATTGTATTATATACAGACTTTCTGTACAGAACCATAACAGATGCCTTTTAGTTGTATTCATTATTAATGTTTATTTGAGTGTATAAATCACAGTATGATTGGAAAACCAGTCAGATTGAAAAAGGTGTAGTGGTTTTCACTGACGGAGGCGCGCCGTCTGAAGGTGATGTGAGCCACGAGAAGCACCATCGAGCGAGCAGTAAACTCCAAGAAAACGAGCAGTGCTTTTTCAATCTGACTGGTTTTCCAATCATACTGTACACTTTCCATATACCCACGCTTGTAGACCACTGCTCTCTGCCCTAACATGTGCTTCTTACTGTTTCTACACCTGCATTTCCCACTGTGAATAAATCAAGGAGTTTGCAGAGTGACAAAGCATGCTTCATAGACGTGGATGGACTACATCTTTGACCAATCAGCTTGATTGAACTAGCCCATTATGCAGCAGTTTGTAAAGCCTACACTTTTAGTTTAGATGGAAGGTCCAATCTGCTTCGATCAGAACTCAAAGAAACATGAGTGGCTTTGAAATGTGGATGTTTTCCAGGTGTCCAAGTGAATATATTAACCTTTCCAAGAGTTGTTGCTTGTGATCAACGGCGTATTTAATGTGAGGAGTGCTGTCTCGTCTGATTGCAATTTTTTCCCCTGTCTCTCTTCTTGACACTATGATAGTCCCACTCCAAACTCGAGGACCTATTGACATTGACAGAACTTCAATTTGAACGCTGGATGGCTTAGTATTGATGACCTGTGTGTGTGCGTGTGTGTGTGTGTGTGTGTGTGTGTGTGTGTGTGTGTGTGTGTGTGTGTGTGTGTGTGTGTGTGTGTGTGTGTGTGTGTGTGTGTGTGTGTGTGTGTGTGTGTGTGTGTGTGCGCGTGACTGTGTGTGTGTGTGCGTGTGTAAAACATGTGTTTTGACTAAAGCGTTGAATCTCATTCTACCTGAAAGTGGAGACCCATGCAATTTGTTGTCAATTACTGTAAGTGACATCTGGAAACAGAAACACACCAGCTTGGATAACTTCTCTCTTTCTCTTGTCTTCTCTGCTGTTCTAAAACGGCATTAAGTGTAATCTTTTCAAAGAAGAAACATATATACTGTATACTAACCATATGAATTCCTCATTGAAAGGGTACCATTTGTAAAGTTCACCATGACTAGGTGTGAGAGGGTGTTTTGCTGTGCTGTGTGCATGTGGCGTTATATGTACTGTGTGTGTGTGTGTGTGTGTGCGTGCGTGCGTGCGTGCGTGCGTGCGTGCGTGCGTGCGTGCGTGCGTGCGTGCGTGCGTGCGTGCGTGCGTGCGTGCGTGCGACGGTGCGTTGTTGTGAATGTTTAGTTTTCAATGTTGCAACACTTGAAATGTAGAATATGAAATTTTAGCGTTAACATTATATATCGTATCGTTGATTTAAAACAAAATGAGTTTGATCAAAATAAAACTAACAAAACAGACCAAACAGAGTCATCTGACTCACAAATCTTTAGAAAGTTACTTTTGGAGCAGCAATTCAATTCATTGATGTTTTTGCAGACATCTCAGCTCAATTAACAAGAGAGAAGAGCTGAGCAGCCTAAGCCATTTCTTTATGAATTAAGATCTCTAACTGAATGAATGTGAAAGTCTAATGACTACTCAAAGGACTACATAGTCTTAATCCAGCTCTGGTCGGCAGTTCTCAGACTGAGTTAACAGTAATTAGTGCTTCATTTTAATATTGGACCTGCACTTTCTACCACCACAGCATAGTGCCGATATGCGCTACAAATAGACTATTGAACCGCCCTACTCTGTCCAGAGCGAGATGTGACATTTGTGACCAGATTTGACTGAGAGCCTGCCATCGCGCACATTAAAGCTTTTCACCAGAGGAGAAAAACTTTTTTTTTTTTTTTTTCCCCAAAATGAGTTAATAGCACAGGCAGACTCTTCACACACTTATTTCATGTCTGAAATAAGTGTCAGAGCTGAAATCGGCATGTAAATATGAAATAAAGGCCCAAACATGTAGCTAGGTGTAATGTTAGAGACCACAAAAGTGAACCTTTCAAGCCTGTTTTCTCAACTTGTTGTTTTCTGCAAGATATTACTCTATAAGCCATATCTCCAAAACTGGTGGGTCAAACTGAACAATCAATATGTCCATTTGAAGCTATGATTCCCTGCTTTCATAGGACATGAAAAAACGAAAATTCCAAAAAATCCAATGGCAGTCTCTCAGTCAAATTTAGTCACATTTGGTTCATCCTGTTGGATTTATTCATCAAATATCCAATGTTGCTGGCCAACACAAAATCTATCACATCAACAACAAGGCAAATGGTATGCTATGGAGGAAATAAGGCACTGCATTCTAGATATTCACACAATGTTTTACTCCGAAACCGTAGCTTATAAAGAGACGAAAGCACAAGACAGGAACACAAAGAAAGATGATTACTTGGGACTGATGCAAGACAAGAACGATGGAATTTGTACACGTTCACATAAAAATGCTAATTTCAAATGGCCAAAATGTATAGGGCTGAAGTGGTATGTTTTGTAATAATAATCAATTTAATAATTTAAGTAACTACAGTTTTCAAATAATTGTGGTGCAGAAAAGTATAATATTTGCCTGTAAGATGTAGAGGAGTAGAAGTAAAAGTACTGAAAATATACTCCAGCAAAGTACAAACATCCCAAAAAGTGTACAGTACACAGTACTACTACTAGTACGTTACTTTAAACCACTGCCAGGGACAGTATACTGTACACTACAGTATATACAGCATGTGTGTCTGGACTGAGGGCAATGGACAGAGGCAGTATACAGCATGTGTGTCTGGACTGAAGGCCATGGACAGAGGCAGTATACTATACAGCGGGGGTAACCAACCAGGGGTTCGCGAGCTACCAGTAGCTCGCACGAGCCATTCAAGTAGGTCCCGGAGTGAGCGGGTGTCAGACTGACAGGCAGCCATCACTACCATTACACAGAACGTGGATGTAGAATAGCTCGCAGTGATGGCCCCAGATGTGTGTATTGGGCCATCAACTGCGGAGTTCGTTTGTTCTATTGTTTGACCGCTATCTCCGGTAACCCCCGTGTTGTGATGCACAACATTGTGCATAATAGTCATACATATCAGAACAGAACAGACTTGTGAATACTTTTCACTTCAGTTTGACGAGTCCACTGCTAATTGTGTTTGTCCGAATGTTTTTTTCCCGATTTTACCACCAAAGAGGACTTTCTTGCCCTTATTCCATTGGAAAAAAAGGACCCAGAGTGAGAATGTGTACAATGACTTCAAGGGTTAGGTGCATGAGTACAAGATTCCTCTTCATAAAATCCTATCAATGACAACAGACGGTGTCTGATGGTGTCCTGAATGAACTCCCCGGCGATGCTAGGAGTTCATTCAGGATTTGTGTTTGCATTACCTTCGGATGAAATGCAGATTTCTGAACTAGTACTGTCAACTGCAGGGCAGAGCTAGAGACCAAGACTTTTGGTCGCTTGTGAGCAGAGAGAAGTATCCCCTGATTGTGTCGTGTGCACTCAAGCTGCATGCCTACTTTGGCTCCATTTACTCACTAAATGGCCTTTTCACAAATGAAAATAATAGTTTAGAACTCGTATGAATGACTCACATCTTAATGACACCCTCAGACTGGCAATCACTAACTATGAGCCAGATTTCAAAACGCTTGCAGATAATGTGCAGTCAGTCACCGCAGTCTCATTATTGTGGGCTGAGCCTGAGAGTATTGTATCTGTCACAGTCACCATATCTGTTCAAATATATGGTCATGTATGCATTTGTCATTTGGACATCTGTAAATGTGAATATTCATCGAACTGAGAAACTAAATATTGTGCTGCATAAGCAATTCATTTCATGTCCTTTGCGTTTCCTTTTATTTGTATTTTTGTCCTAATATGTATATTTCTAATACATTTGTCTTAATATTTAGGCATTAATTATATAACTATCAGAATGTATTCTTAAACTATAGTCTTTGTCTGGATGTGTGCACATGCATTGAGCCTGTCAGAAATTGCAAAAAACAAGTGGTTTTTTAAAACATATTTTAGTGGCTTACAATTGGGAATAAAATGGGCTCTTGGGCTTGAAAAGGTTGGTTACCACATACAGCATGTGTGTCTGGACTGAAGGCAAGGGACAGAGGCAGTATACAGCATGTGTGTCTGGACTGAAGGCAAGGGACAGAGGCAGTATACAGCATGTTGTGTCTTGACTGAAGGCAAGGGACAGAGGCAACAGCAAGATACTCACAATAACATGTTCCTCGGAGCGGGTTACCCAGGTAACGGTTTTCTGAGTCACACCTGGAACAGAACAATGGAAGAAAGGGGGCGGGAGAGATAGAGAGGAGAAAAGAGAAGAGACAGAGTGCAGGAAAATATTAGCATACAACAAGGTTTAACCTTTTTTAGACACATTTCGTGTGCGTGCGTGCGTGCGTGCGTGCGTGCGTGCGTGCGTGCGTGCGTGCGTGCGTGCGTCAGGCATGCTTTTGCTGCAGGTGTTGTTCTCTTTCAGCTCTCTGTGTGGTGATTTCCCTTGACAGCGCTGTCTGGCCATAGCTTCTCTGTTCGACCCAGAGGCACACAGCGAGAACGCACGAATGCGCGTGTGCGCACACACACACACGCACACGCACGCCCACACACACACGCCCACACACACGCCCACGCACACACACACACACACGCACACGCACACACACACACACACACACACACACACACACTGAACACCTTGAACAATAGTGAGGAAAACAAATGCAGCTTTAGGAGATGAACTCTCTAATCTGAATAGAAACCCTACGTTTCCATGGAGGAATAAACTTTCTCAGCCAATGTTTCCCATAAGGAATGCAAATGGGTGTTTTTTTCCCCCTAAAGTCGTAAGGGCAGAGACACAAGGTAAGGCTGAGAGACAGACAGTGTAGGAGAGACAGACGGGAAGGCTGAGACAGTGTAGGAGAGACAGACATTACGAAGGCGGAGAGGGAGACAGTGTAGGAGAGACAGACGGGAAGGCTGAGACAGTGTAGGAGAGACAGAGTAAGAAGGCTGTGAGGGAGACAGTGTACTAGGAGAGACATACTGTAGTAAGAAGGCTGTGAGGGAGACAGTGTACTAGGAGAGACAGACAGTAGGAAGGCTGTGAGGGAGACAGTGTACTAGGAGAGACAGACAGTAGGAAGGCTGTGAGGGAGACAGTGTACTAGGAGAGACAGACAGTAGGAAGGCTGTGAGGGAGACAGTGTAGCCTGGCTGTTGCCAGACACACAACGTGGATTCACTGACCCCTGCTCCCTGGTATGAGTCTGGAGTTCGGCCCATAGGCAGCTTGAAAAGTGTGCGTAAGTAGTTGCCTTGACAAACAGACCCATCTAGCCAATCATCGTAACAAAAAGCTGACGTCGCCACTCGCCACAGTGCTCTAGTCTGCTCCTCATGCTTGAAAGATACAACGCTAAAAACAGCAAGGTCTGTTTAGTTTCTACTTTCTAGGTGAGTGAGCAATGTCGGATATATGTCGGCGTCTATATCTGAAATAACTGCACAAAATATACACAAATTTCCTTGAGCGGTACTTCCGCCAAAATCCTGCAACTTCCGCCCAAAACAAATGATAGCCTCTACAGACAAAAACATAGTTGGTTTTCAATTAAGTTTACATTGGTGTATTTTTATAAATGATCATTTATAAATCACAGATTTAACAGGTGTCACGAGAATAAGGATGCTGGAAAATGAATAGGAAGCGACGTTTAAACTTGGGAACGAGGGAAGATGGACAACAAAACAAAACAATCAGCTGGAGCTCTTCAACAAATGAGTTAAAAGCTTTTCATTTATCAGCAGGAGACTGATGTGCTTACTGAGGATGTTGAAGTGCCAACATGAATCAAGCGTACCTGATGTACTGTAGTGCCAAGCACAACAGAACAGAAGGAGGTGAGTTGTCAAGATTCTAGTTTACTTTATAAGTAAACAACAACAACAAAAAAATCTCATCATGATTAGCATGTCAGAATTTAGCTTCAAACTTGGCCTCAAAGGGTATTTGCTGCAGTCTGCTGGAGGTTAGTGGCTATACTGTATGTGTATGCAATCGTGTGTGTGTGTGTGTGTGTGTGTGTGTGTGTGTGTGGTGTGTGTGTGTGTGTGTGTGCGTTTAGCCTTATATAGTAGATTGCATTTAGTCATCTGGTAAAACTTCAGAAGGAAAACAATCAGCATTATTTCCATTACCACACAGCGCCACAAAGCTTTACATCGCGCGCGCGCGCACACACACACACACACACACACACACACACACACACACACACACACACACACACACACACACACACACACACACACACACACACACACACACACACACACACACACACACACACACACACACGATTGCATACACACACACACACACACACACACACACACACACACACACACACACACACACACACACACACACACACACACACACACACACACACACACACACACACACACACACACACACACACACACACACACACACACACACACACACACACACACAAAGGCCCTGCAAAAACATATACAGCTCCTTGACAAGCCTAACTAAACTAAACATGGATGATAAATCATCCAATCCGCGGTACTGTTCACACGCACGGCGTCACAATGGAACAGACTAGGGAGGGGAGATGGGGTGGGGGGTGGCAAAAGGAGGGAAAAAGACACAGAAAGATAGAGAGAAAGAGAGAACGATGGAGGAGGGTACCAAAAACGAAAGAAAGAAGGAAAAAAAAAACACCCAGAGGCGGCCGTGACAATGAGAGGAGAGGGATTGTGCGCGTGTGTGTGTGTGTGTGTGTGTGTGTGTGTGTGTGTGTGTGTGTGTGTGTGTGTGTGTGTGTGTGTGTGTGTGTGTGTGTGTGTACCGTATGTGTGTGTGTGTGTGTGTGTGTGTGTGTGTGTGTGTGTGTGTGGGAGGGGGGGGGGGGTGCAGAGTTAGATGAAGTGTTTGTGAATTCCGTAGCGATGGGAGTTCAGGAGCCTCTGAATATTAGTTGGCCAAGGACGAGGCTCACGGCCACCACGTCCACACGGCAAGAGAACCTCAGTGATAATACAACTCTGAAAGTATAAACATCTGTAAGAATGTACGCAGAGAGTGTACATCTAGTGCGTCTAGCGTGAACAAGCTTTAGGAAGTAAAAGAAACAACAACACTTTTTTTACTTACTTTCTTACAGTATTTTAGCTGACAGTGTCCTTCATGGGATAGAGACGTATAGACTATTTAATTTAACTCTGAGAATGTTACATTTGATTTGTACACTCTCAAGAGTTCAAATGTATGAATTAACATTGAGGATTAACTTGTGTCGTAGCTTTTCTGTATTGATATTGATTGCTTTGTCCCAGACAAGCATTTTCAAGCGCCTGTAGCAGGCGCTGTGATACTCGCGGTCCACTTTTTCCACCACCGACCGAGAGAACAAGCACCAGCTTCGTCAACACACACGGAATGGTTTCATAGTAAAATGCGATTACGGATATTTGGCTCTTCAAAGTAAGTGTCACGTGCGATAAAACCCTGGCAGGACGCGGCGGAGGGATTGAATAATGGTAGCGGTCAAACGGTTAAGGCCAGGACAAGAGACGATGAGAGGGGCCTGAATGAAAACAATGTCCTCCATCCACTTCTTTGCCTTAACAATACTGTCCTAAAGCTTAACGCCATGCCATTGTGCTCAAACTGGGATCGGTAACGTTTAATTTGATTTAATTTGTCTGAGACTACTGTGTCTGTGTATTCCATGTTTGCATGGTCATACAAGTGGACATTTGGCACAGCCTGAGAACAAGTGCACCATCATGTCCTCTTTACATTAACCCATTTTGGACTGATGTCGCTTAAAAAAAGGCTTCTAAATCCTAATAGTTTCCTGAAGGTTGTGCTCAACCTTTTTCATGTCAAGGACCCCCAGAATTATCTCTATTGGGCCACGGACCCCCATCTCAAAATATGTTGTTCCAGGGACCACCCAGAAGCAAATATTTTAGTTAAAGTTTAGTTTTAGTTGTTTTCACCTGCCTGTAGGGTACAGTACTGTACTCTGCTTAGGCTACTTATTCACAATGAAAAGGAGTAGCCTACCAGATGACTCAGTGCTGCAATCATGGCATTTAAACAAACATGCTCTTATAATCTAAACACTGTGACACGTTTAAAGAGTGTTACAAATAAGTGTTTAGAACCTAAACGCTTGGGTTTAGGGTGGAAAGAAAAAACAACAATTTTATTTTTTTCCCCGTTGCGGCGGGGGGGTGGGGGGGGGGGGGGTTGGTGGCTTAGCGGGGGGAGGAAGGGCGCCCCCATGACGATTATAAAAACATTTCGTCTCTGGCCTACACACCTGATGGGGACAAGATAAGAACCACACTGGACGATTACAACTCACATACACTCATTCAAACAAACTCAGACTCTCCATCACACCCTCACTCAGGCCCTCCCTCACACCCTCACTCAGGCCCTCCCTCACACCCTCACTCAGGCCCTCCCTCACACCCTCACTCAGGCCCTCCCTCACACCCTCACTCAGGCCCTCCCTCACACCCTCACTCAGGCCCTCCCTCACACCCTCACTCAGGCCCTCCCTCACACCCTCACTCAGGCCCTCCCTCACACCCTCACTCAGGCCCTCCCTCACACCCTCACTCAGGCCCTCCCTCACACCCTCACTCAGGCCCTCCCTCACACCCTCACTCAGGCCCTCCCTCACACCCTCACTCAGGCCCTCCCTCACACCCTCACTCAGGCCCTCCCTCACACAAAGATAGAGAGTATAGGTCGCCATGGTGATGATATACAGTAGTGGTGTGTGACTGTCACACATGAACAAACACTTCACAGTCGTGTAAATTAAAATAACCAAATTAGCAGTCAATTAGTGGATTACATTCAATGTAGTCGGAAAGCTAATTCAGGTTAATCAACAACGTCTAATGAGCAAACAGACGTGCTGGAAAGAGAGAGACCTCAGCGGATTTCAGGTTAAGGTGCCACTGAAAAGCACACACGGATAACACACGCACACGCACACACACACACACACACACACACACACACACACACACACACACACACACAAGCAGGAGAAATATAAATAGGGTTTTAAATCAATAATGAATAGCCCATTCAAATAATAATTGCATACTAATGGAAACTGGGTTAGGACATGGTTTGGTTGTAGGCTGGTAATTCAACTGATCCTGTTTATTCATGCATGGCCAATACTGTTCTGTTCCACCTAAACTAAACTAGTGTTCCCCAAACTTTATGCCCAGGCTAATAATAGGCTGCTTTGCAGGTTCAGTATGTGTTTAGGTCCTATCAAGTGTGCACTTTTTAAAGCATTCTGCACTCCCTTGTATGCAGCTTTGTTGTGTCTCCGCTACTTGTCCAGGCTACGTAAACACTGAGAGTCAGCCTCTAGTTATATGATATAATGTTGTTGTTGTTGTTGTTTTATGTGATGTTAATGAATTGAATTGAATTGAATTGAATTGAATTGAATTGAATTGAATTGAATTGAATTGAATTGAATTGAATTTGAATTTGAATTAATTTAATTGTGGGCCATGAGTTATTGTTATTGTGATTCATTCCTAAAAAAAAGCACATGGGTGGAATATTTATTTTGAGTCGACAATGTTTCCACAGTATGATATACTACTACTATTACGGGGACTCCCCATAGTTCCGACATCCCATTACTCTGACTATAGTCAGATAGCTTCGCGTGCGGTTATGGTTAGTAATGCGCCAAGTCAAACCTACGGAGCCCTGGAGTGGCTTGTTTTTTCAGTGATTTTTCCATGGGGAATCGAATTGTCCTTGAGCAAAATAATACCTCTGCTACCGGTATGCAGGTTGGTGCCTTGCATGGTTTCCTCCGCCATCGATTTATGAATGTGTGTGTGAATGGGAATGAAAAGTAATTCACAATCTATATAAAGCGCTTTGGATAAAAATGATATTTTTCAAAAAACAATCTTTTTTTTAACAAGAGGACTCTTAATGATTGCCTGTGGAAGTAAATCTCCCGTTCATAATCAAAATGACAAACACATGGACATGTACTCACTAAAACACAATAGAATGACTCACACTGAACAAATGGGAGAGAGAGGGAAGAAAGAGGGAAGAAAAGAAAGCTTTTGACAGTCAAATTGAGGAAGAAAAGACAGGGACAGGAACAAATGCAGACAGGAGGAATAATGTGAGAAAAATAGAGAAATGGGGAAAAAGTGAGACAGGGAGAGCGACAGACAGAGATGGGATGATGTGAAGCACAGATATAATGAGAGAGAATTAGAGAGAGACAGACATTCTGTCTGAGAGAGAGAGAATATGAGAGAGAGAGAGAGAGAGAGAGAGAGAGAGAGAAATAAATACAAAGCTGTGTAAATCAAAGGTGAAAGCAACTGCAGGGCTCAATGCACAAACACAAACGTACGTACGTATGTGCATGTGTGCGTGCGTGCGTGCGTGCGTGCGTGCCTTCACCAGAGAAGTGAAATATGTGCACGTGCTTAAAAGGAACATTACGCTCAAAACCTGCTTGAGACAAATGATAAGCTAAGGAGTGTGCAGTGCTGTGTAGTATCACACACACACACACACACACACACACACACACACACACACACACACACACACACACACACACACACACACACACACACACACACACACACACACACACACACACACACACACACACACACACACACACGAATGATTTATGTACTGGCCATATATGGAGATTTAAGGGTGGCAGCGGGGGCAGTGTCTTGAGTGTACAGGGTTTGATGAAGTCTGGCCATATATGGAGCGTGGTGTCTTGAGTGTACAGCGTTTGATGAGGTCAGATCAACATATGGATTGTCAGAACGGGTCAGCTCCATATACGGTCGCAACTACGTTGAATGGGGTCTCCAAGGTAACTATACTTTGTCTGCTCCTTTTTTGAGTGGTGTAAACCACTCCTACAACCGGCTTTGTTAGTTTGTCTGTCTGTTCGTACCAAAAAATGAGCATGGTTGCTATGGTCACCCAGTTCACACGGGTGTGATTTCATTACATCAGACATTACGTCAGACCACAGCTGATCAGTCTATATAAGACATTACACCACTCAGTTCACACGGGTGTGATTTTTTCCCTTTACACCAATAATCTTCCTATATAAATATTGCTTATATATATATACTGTACTGATAGATATACATATACTGTATATGGAGACTATTCTGGCACGCATACGGTTCTATCAATCTTGCTGGTGTCACTGATGATGTCACGCTCTGACAAGCTAACGAATCTACCGGTACTTCAAACTCGTGTGTGCATCGCCGAGAAGTGAACCGAGACGGATTGGCAGTTGTCCAGAACCACAGATCCGACCGATATGCGCATAGGCATACAGTACAGTATACTGAAGACAACAGGGATTAAACAGTTTTTTTAATTAGATGTATTTAATTGCCTTTTGATGTTTGATCTTGTGTAATGTTTTCAACCGCATTTCCCAGTTGTCTATCAGTTATAGTTTCAGATGAAAGCCTTTAGTTGAGTATAGGATACAATGCCTCCTTTACCCCTGAACATTCTGCTTGTTTAGGAGTTACTGTAATATTATAGATTTATAGATTCAAGCTAGTTGCACCTCTGGACCGAGAGTAGGATGGTCCAACAGATCAGAGACTTAACCCATTCTGGACTGAGGTCGATTAAAAAAAAACATGTTTCTATGTCAGTGGTGCTCAACCTTTTTCATGTCAAGGACCCCCAGAATTATCTCTATTGGGCCACGGATCCCCATCTCAAAATATGTAGTTCCAGGGACCCCCCAGAAGCCAATATTTTAGTTAAAAATGTTCGCTCTGAAAGATATATTCAAAGATTTGCGCCACATTTTCACGACTTTTCAAAAATAGCAGACCTACAAGTTCATAGCGCGGCACTCGGTGCCGCGCTATGAGCTTGTAGATCTGCTATTTTTCAATAGCTAAATTATAACATAATGTTTAAAACACCAAAAGGGGTTCCCGCCAAGAATGGGTTAAAGCCTGGCACACATACAGAAGCACTGCCTCATGGAGGTAGGAGACATGGCGCACGTCCCATATTAGAACCAAGCACTTCTAGAACTAATTAATGTGCATCCAGTCTGAGAACTGCTGATGCTGCCTTTGAAGAACAGGATTGTTACAAGTGTTTCATCAGCAGTGCAGCTAGGTACAAAGTGCAGGTAGTGAGATACGACTGAGCCGCTGAAAAAGGAAAAGCAGTCGTGTAAATTAAACCACACTGGCTAATGGGGTACCTTGTGCACCAAAACAGCCTAATGATCATCATGCACTCGCACAAATGCGATCGAGTCAAATTCACAACTCACAATCCTTTAATTAAACTGGCAACTGTTGCAATGTCAAATCTTGGAAAGTGAAAGTATACAAAATATCAAAAACTAAATGTAGAATATACATAAAGTGTGTGACAGCGTTCTGCAGTCTCTTCTGCAACATAACAGATATAAAATATGCAAAAGATGTATGGGATTGGGGACTGTATCGACATAGAGAGTGCCAATGTACTGTAAATGAGTTGACATGGCCAAATAGTGGCCGCAAAACAGATCAGGTTAAAAGTGAAGCAGGTAGCCAGATATACAAAGTAAGGTACGGGTGGAAATGTTCAGATAATGTGCGGCAGGGCTCTAACCTGACTCCGCCAGATGGGGCAGCAGAGAGTACACTGGGTTCCCCCTCCTGCTCCCATCTGGGAACTCTCAGGCAGCCGCATCAAGTCTGCCTGAGAGTTCCCAGATGGGAGCAGGAGGGGGGAACCCAGTGTACTCTCTGCTGCCCCATCTGGCGGAGTCAGGTTAGCAGGGCTCGGCACCAGTTCAGAGTGAAAAGGTGCAGGCCTAGGAGTGGAAACAGTCTGTTTGATCAGCATTCAGCCCATTAAGACCGGAGGTCGATTCTACAAATTCCTTCAAAAAATGTGACATGTTTAAAAACAAACATATATTGCTATATTGTCTCTATCAGGTGAAAACCTCATATCTCCAAAACTGTAAATTGGCAAAATTAGCAGATCGACAAGCTCAAAACATGGTTCTTCGCACCGTGTTTTTCGAGCTTGTGGATCTGCCACACACACACACACACACACACACACACACACACACACACACACACACACACACACACACACACACACACACACACACACACACACACACACACACACACACACACACACACACACAGTGTGCTGTGTAGCCACTAGATTTATGGATGCAGCATTTTTCAGTCGGTCTCTGCCAAGCCATTTAGAATATTACAGTGCTGCAAGCCTGGCAGAGGCAGGGCACACACACGTGCGCACACACACACACACACACACACACACACACACACACACACACACACACACACACACACACACACACACACACACACACACACACACACACACACACACACACACACACACACACACACACACACACACACACACACACACACACACACACAACATAACCATACAGCCCCCTGTATTGTGTACCCTACACTCCGCACACACAGATAATCCTCAGTCTTCACTCAAACGCATAAATAATCCCCAGGGAAACCTTGCCAACCCTGTTCCACATTACACATGCACAAACACAATCCTCATTCAGGTCTTCCTGTGAGTGTGTGTGTGTGTGTGTGTGTGTGTGTGTGTGTGTGTGCGTGCGTGCGTGCGTGCGTGCGTGCGTGCGTGCGTGCGTGCGTACGTGCGTGCGTGCGTGCGTGCGTGCGTGCGTGCGTGCGTGCGTGCGTGCGTGCGTGCGTGCGTGCGTGCGTGCGTGCGTGCGTGACTTGCGTACATGCGAGCATGTGTATGTATTTGTGAACATGTCTTCTGGTGGAAGCAGTCCATTATGCAGATATATACGGTTGATATTTTTCACTCACAGCTGACACTGGTCTCCTTTGATGCCCTTGGTGGTGCAGAAACACTTGCCCGTGCTGACGTGACAGACGTTGGCGTGGCTGTTACACCTGCAGGCTGCAGAGAGGAGAGAGAGGGAACACAGAGAGATGAGAGGCGGACATGATCCGTGCGTACGGGCACATACAGTTGGGTGCCACCGATATTGTCCCTTATCATTTGACCCATTTAGGCCTGACCTCAAAAATCCTTCTAAATCCTCCAGTTTTCTGAAATAAATATTTTCACGATTTTTCAAAAATAGCAGACCTACAAGCTCGTAGCGCGCCACTCGGTGGCGCGCTATGAGCTTGTAGATCTGCTATTTTTCAATAGCTAAATTATAACATGTTTAAAACACCAAAAGGGGTTCCCGCCCAAAATGGGTTAACTGTCCTTTTGCGCAGATCACGCAAACCTCAGCAAAAAGAAAAGGACAATATCGATGGCCTCCAACTGTAGGTATTTTTATCCCTGGTTTTGGCCAGATTGCATTAAATACATGCATTTCCTTTTGGGAAATATTTAGCTGGATAATATCACAGTTTATATTTAATATATTACTTCATAGCGAAAATAGCAACTCTACAAGCTCACAAGGAGCTTTCGGAGCTTAAAACTCATAAAGGGTACAGTACAAAGACATGAAAACAACTTGAGCTGGGTTCTTCCTCACTGACTGTTACTGTGAAAGTGCAAAGTCATTCTGTTCGGCTGAAGCTTGTGGAGCAATATGAGCTCACAGTTCTCATTTTAGTTCTTTTAAACTAATGCTGTGATTCAATGTACACACTTGACATAATTAGGGATCCAAGCTGTGAATGCTGCAGGAACCTTGTTGTTTTTGTTCTCATTATTCCTGTTCTCTGCTAAAAGTGTTCTCGTGCAGCAAAGACCTACCGACAGTAGAAAGACTCAAACTGGCAGCCGGGCTGCAAATTCCCCCCTACTGCTCTGTTCTGGAAACCAGACAAATCACAGTGTGACGACCACAATTCCTTATCGCAAAGACTCTGCAGTTTTTAGTCAGTTACATAAGAAACAAGCACTCAAATGCTCACAATATGCTTGGTCCCTGCTCATTTCCACTTGTGGATATAAGGGCTCCATTTTTGTCACCGCTAAACCCCTTATCCCTAAACTTCTTTGCCTTTTTTTACTATTTTGAAAAACATTTTTGAATAGTTCAACTAGCCAATCTACATTGACACGTTGTGAGCTTGTAGACTGGCCATTTTAACTATTCGAAAATGTTTAGCAAAATAGTAAAAAAGGCAAAGAACTTTAGGGATAAGGGGTTTAGCGGTGACGAAAATGGAGCCCTTAAGTGTACGTAAGTCAACCTCCCCAGGTTGACTTGTTAGGTATATGGTCATGTGTACACTGTGTACTAAGCAGGCAGCATTTCACCTCATGTGTTAGAATGAATGTAGCTGCCACACAATGTGTAAGGTGACAAACAGTGCATATACAGTACCATTCTGCAGTAGGTGAAAACCCGACAAATTATATATTACATAAAATGTATATGATTTACTACTTATGTTCTTATTGATCTTTATGGTGCCATGGACCAATAAAAAAAATCAATCGACCAGTCAATACATGCTCATAAAAGTCCGAGTTAGACAGGATCTCACATAAAACGCAAAGACAAAAGATTAAACCCCCTGTCATCACATTTTCATTGATTTCTAATGATGCCCCGAAATTACTTTTTCATCAAACAAATGTAATTCAAAGCATTGATATTTCTCTTGAGAAGTGAATGACAAGCATAAAATATTCCCTGCAAAGTTAGGATGTTTCAGTTTGAGAGCAGTGGAGGTATATCTTCAGTGTTCAATTTAACGTTCTAAATATCATGTACTGTATACAGTATATCTGCTTTCGCATGCGACTTTATTTTCACGTGTCTTTATGTTCTGTTTAACCTGTTTTGTGTCTTTCACTTTGCTCTCCCAAGGGGCATTGAGGGGGTTCAAGGGAGTCTCCAGCTAAATAATTGATAGTTGGGAACCACATTAACTTGTGTACAAACGGAACCATTTGTACAGTGGAGTTACATTAACACTGAGGGTTTTACATTGTTAATTAGTTCACAGAGATCATATCAAATGGGGTTATGTTACCTATAATGCTCATCAAACTGGATTTGAAATGAAAAAGGTTGAGAATCACTGCTGCTCTACAGGACCAAAACTAAAACAGGCATTGCCCAAAGGTACTTACACAAGTATAGCAAAGAGGTGTGGACGTTTGTGTCCAGAAACTTTTTTTTTTTTTTTTAAATGTTCTGTTTATTCATTTTTTGTTTTTTACAAGTATAGAAGTAACTTGAGAAATACAGAGTAACAAATACAAATACAACAAAAACTGAAACACAAACAACACACAAATTCAAAATCGAGACAACCAAAGAACATTCAGAACAAAACAAAACAAAAAAAATACATATATATAAAAATAAAATACAAATAAAAACCCCACTCCAATATAGACAATATACAAAGCAGTTCTTGGTCACAAACATCATCCAGACAAGACAGGTTGGCTAGTCAGGCGACAGCTATTCAGGTTCAATCGGGGGCACAAGTGTAAGACGGTCAACATGAGATAGAAAAGGCTGCCATGCTCTACTGAATTTAGAGATTGAGCCACGCAATGTGTATTTAATTTTTTCCAATTTTAAAAAATATAGTATGTCAGATATCCAACGGGAATGTGAAGGGGGGTATGTTTTTTTCCAATGCATGAGAATAAGACGTCTTGCCAGAAGCGTCACAAAAGCGACCAGGTCAGATTGATATTTAGGCAGGGGGATAGTTTCAGGAAGGACGCCAAATAGGGAAATAATAGGGGTTGGCTCTATGGGCAACTGTAACACATCTGAAATAGTATCAAATATAGCTGACCAAAAAGACTGTGTCCAGAAACTTGACTTGAGATGAATGTGGACAGTGATAAAGAACACCCCACAGAGCAGGCTGATGCTCTCTTTGTGCCTGAATCAGCAATGTCTCAGTCAGAATTGATCTTTACCGTGCACACATTCAATTTGAGTTGTCAGACTGCGGGAGGGGCGATCGAAAATGCCGGGCCTCAAAATCATCCAGAGCTCTCTCTCTCTGCACAGCGAGCCAAGTATCAGAATGTAACATGGGCAGTGAGCCATGGGACCAAAAGAAACGTATTAGACATTGATTATTTTGATGTGAGCTGACAGCATGATTTGGCTCATATCCACTGACATGCTTGTCGTAAGCCATAACTAAGCTGTTCTAAAACAACAATCCTGAGGGTTGATTAAAAATGTTATCAAAGTCGATCCAATGAAAAAGAATGTGCTGTCCCTGGGAACCTTTTGCGGAGCCCAAATGGATGTATAAAATGCACTGGCATGCACTGGCATCACGGTAATACAAATATGTGTGCGTGCGTGTGTGTGCGCACGTGCGTGTACACTAAATGTCCTCAGTGAATGTCAGCAGAAGGGCCTATCACAAGTATAGTAATAAATACAAGTGTGCGTGCGTGCGTGCGTGCGTGCGTGCGTGCGTGCGTGCGTGCGTGCGTGCGTGCGTGCGTGCGTGCGTGCAGAAGACTAATGCATCTGACTTTTATGCTGATGGTCATTCCTTATGGCAAAGAGATTTGGTGCATACGGGAAAAAGTACAGTTAAAAAGTAAAGGACGTTTTACTTTTTACTAAGAAAAGAGTTTAAGTGGTTAAAAAGGTTCTGGAACACACAGATGCAATCAAGTCATTTTGTGGAGTTTAAACGTCATCAGAGCAATACGTAGCACAATCAATAATTCTGTTTAAATGTTTGCTCTCAATGTAATTGGAGAGGCTGGACTAAAATTGCAAGCCCTCCAGCACTCCTTTATTAGTACCTGTCCTGTTTGCTTATTAAGCACAATGTTGTTTCCAAAGTGCATAATGGAATTTCAATTAAAAACAGCAACAACTAAAAAGTAACAATTAAATCTATTTGTGACGGAGATGAAGACAACAGTACTTTAATGTAGAACATTGTGTACTCTATTATTTGGGCTTTCCTCCATGTTTTCATCAACACTTGTTGGTTGGTGTGTTGTTGTTGTTGTTAAGCAAATTTATCGTTCAATAATAAGCTATATTATAGCAATATATGATGCAATGCTATTTTTCCAGCAAGGCAGTCTAATGACAATAATTTATTTTTCTTTCCTCCCTGTCTGTAAACATAAAATCCACTGTAAACTAGCAACGTATAAACAGCCTCCACTTTTATCTCTCGTGCACGATCGCACACGCACGCACGCACGCACGCACGCACGCACGCACGACACACACACGCACGACACACACACACACACACACACACACACACACACACACACACACACACACACACACACACACACACACACACACACACACACACACACACACACACACACACACACGCTTCAAGCAACAGTTTTGACAGCCATCTCCGCAACACTCACATGAACTCGACTACATTACTTTCCAAAAGTAAACTAGTATGTCAACAGACAGCTTAGTAATAAAATGCCCCCGTCTGTCTCTGAAGCCTCACAAAGTCTGTCCTGTCTCCCTCACAGCTTTCCTACTGTGTGTCTCTCATACTGTTTCCCTCCTTCCTATTGTCTGTCTCTCATACTGTCTCCCTCCTTTCTTATCGTCTGTCTCTCCTATACTGTCTCCCACTTAGCTTTCTTACAGTCTGTCTCTCCTATACTGTCTCCCACTTAGCTTTCTTATCGTCTGTCTCTCCTATACTGTCTCCCACTTAGCTTTCTTATCGTCTGTCTCTCCTATACTGTCTCCCACTTAGCTTTCTTATCGTCTGTCTCTCCTATACTGTCTCCCACTTAGCTTTCTTATCGTCTGTCTCTCCTATACTGTCTCCCACTTAGCTTTCTTACAGTCTGTTTCTCCTATACTGTCTCCCACTTAGCTTTCTTATCGTCTGTCTCTCCTATACTGTCTCCCACTTAGCTTTCTTATCGTCTGTCTCTCCTATACTGTCTCCCACTTAGCTTTCTTATCGTCTGTCTCTCCTATACTGTCTCCCACTTAGCTTTCTTATCGTCTGTCTCTCCTATACCGTCTCCCACTTAGCTTTCTTATCGTCTGTCTCTCCTATACTGTCTCCCACTTAGCTTTCTTATCGTCTGTCTCTCCTATACCGTCTCCCACTTAGCTTTCTTATCGTCTGTCTCTCCTATACTTACTCATTAACAGCTTTCCTACGGTCTGTCATCTCTACACCGTGTCCTTCTCTCTCAACTTGAGAGTGAATGCTCTTCTTGATACACTTTCTGTGTATATTACTGCAGATGTGCTGCACTTGCAATGTCACTTTACTATGTCATGTTTATTATTATCTGCTGACATTTTAGGGTTAGGCAATTAGATTATTTTATAATGAAATGTGTAAAAACAAATCTGATAATGTAGTGGGGAGGTACGGAGGTACGTATAATTATGTGACAAATTACAGTTATGTTGTTATTCCATAGGAGCTGTTAAAAAAAATCAAACAAATGACATGCATTTATTGTGAAATTTGTACTGTGGGTACAACTTTCCTTGTTACTGTATGTAAAGTGTGATGTCTGCTCCTGTGGGAAACACAGAATATTTCACCTCCCTGTCTCCCTTCTCTTCCTCCACGTTTCTCCCTTAACGTTTGTGCATACTGTACTATACTGTATGTTGATCAATACTGTAAAACATGGCCCCTGAGCTGGGTTGGGCTCTACACCATCAAATAAATAGAAAAGCGCCTCATTTTCACGGTTTGAAGTTCTGAGCAGATCAAAGTCAGTCATGGTTAAGACAAAAACAATAAATTGATTATACGTCAAGGCCTGTCAAAGTGTTCTAGTAGGCAGGTATACTGTATGGTGGCATTTATTTACACAGAATCAAGGAAATATTTTAGATTTGCTCTCGGCACAATTTGCTCTCGGCACAATGACACAATGTACTACTCTAGACAATCTTGCACAGAATATTGCACTCTCTTTACAGAGTTGACAGGAGGATGTGCCACGTATACATGTAAAGCTGTAAAAGAGGGGATCGCTGGATGCAAGCAGTGCAGGTGCAGTGCACCAGAGCACTGAAAACAGGACATGTTTTCATTTAGGTGTAACCAGGCGTCTGACTGGAGCACACGCTTGGATGTGAGTTGATCAGCTCCCTTTAGCATCCTGCCACTTTCTGTCTCTCTCGCTGCACAATGGATCCAGTCATTCCTTTTAGTCTATCAAGTCTCTAAGTGTGCTGCTTGTTCTTTTTACGCGAAAAGAAAACACTCAGCCTCTCCACGCCGTCTGCAGACACTATTGGACTGAAGTGTCAGGAATAACTGAACAATTGAGTTTGAGAGAGAGAGAGAGAGAGAGAGAGAGAGAGAGAGAGAGAGCAAACGGAGGGGGTAGAGATAGATGAAGAAAGAGACAGAATGGAGAGATGGAGGGGGATTGAAGGAATGGAGTGGACGAACGGGAAAGCCCATCAACCCAGAGCATTTGCTGACAACACAGAAATAAGCTGCAATAAAAAAGGCTGTTCTCTTATAGAGGAGGAGGGCTGGTTTGATATAAATCATATTTGCGGTGACTTGTGCGAGCCCCCCGAAGAGAATGCACAATTTCTCAGCCCGCTGCCTCCTGCCTCCACGCACAAGCGCACGCGCACGCGCACACGCACACGCACGCACGCACACACACACACAATGGTATATTGTTGTTTTGCCTGCGTTCCACTTTGTGTGTGAGGGCGGAGCACTTGTAGGCGAGATAAGATGGGAGGCGGTTTGTGAACATGTGTGTATGTGGGATGTGCACATGCACATGCATGTGTATGCATGTTGTGTGCTTGTAGCGCCTGTGCCCATTGTCTGTAGGTTTGTGCGTTTATGCATTTGTATTTGTGTGTATATCTGTGTGGATGCACGCAGGTGCAGCTACGTATGTAAAGTACGTATCTGTGTGTGCATGCATGGGTGTGTGCGTGTGCGCGCGTGCGTATCTGTGTGTGTGTGTGTGTGTGTGTGTGTGTGTGTGTCAGAGAGGGCGAGAAAGGAGAGACGGGACAAAGGGGTGATTACGAATATTTTCCTAGTCACTATAGTCGATAATTCATCCCTAAATGCAGCTCTGTGGCTCTCATCAGGGGCACAGCGCTGAAAAGTATCTTAATGGTGAAATCACGGACCCTCGTGGCGTTGCAAACTTTCTACTTTCCTCTGCCACTTCCTCACAGTACAGTTTGACTTCAAAACCAGCGGACCCATAACCGCCCACGCTACATCGAAAACGCTCCCTCTCGGCTGCAGTGGCTACCATTTTTCTCTGAGAATTATTTCAATAGAATCTCTCTCAAGTGCAAATGTAAAAAATAAGTAGTTATGGACGGAATTTCAACTTGTTCAATTATTATTAACGGGTGATAGAGAAAAAGGTAATGACAGATATAGAGCAAAGGGAAGGGGAGGTGTAAACTAAAGTAGCAATTACATTGTGATACATATTACTCATAGTACTAAAAACATTGATGTATGTGTTTACCTCAGGTTCAGGTTTATTTGTCATATGTATAGATACAGAGTATAAATACAATGCTCAGCGCATTCTCAGTCTTACATACACAGGATATAGACAACATCTATAGTGCAAAGAAAAAGACAAAAACACAAAAGAAAGTGCAAGTGAAGTGACAATACAGTGCAATACAGTTCAATGTCAGCTGTTCAGCAGCCTGACTGCCTGGGGGAAGAAACTGTTACTGAGACGGGTGGTGCGAGATTTGATGCTCTGGTAGCGTTTTTTGGAAGGGAGTTGTTTGAACAGGGTATTTGCGGGATGGCTGGTGTCTTTGATGATGTTGTGGGCTTTTTTCATACAACGAGTAGTGTAGATGTTGTAAGTCACTCTGGATAAGAGTGTATACTAAATGTGACTCTTTTTAATACAGAGACAGTCATGGCGGCAAGACTAACTGTTCAGGAGAGGAGAACAACTGTTTTTTATTCTTTTATCCAAAATGAGTTAATAGCACATACTAGACTCTTCACATACTAGAGCATGTCTGAAATAAATGCCAGAGCTGAAAATGAAATGTAAACATGAAATAAATGCTTAAACATGTACAGTTAAATGCCACTGACCTTGTCCTTTTTTCTTTGCAGAGGTTTGCAAGTTCTGCGCATTTCACAATTTAGATATTATGTCCACTAGGGGGAGTAGAGAGCTATATAAAATCTCCCAGTGGTAACAGTCCGTGACGCATATGTATTATTTCACCAGGACAGCTAAATAGTTTGGGACAAGCTCATTGGCACTCAACTGTAGCTAGGTGTAATGTTAGAGACCACAGAAGTGAATCTTCCAAGCCTGTTTTCTCAACTTGATGTTTTCTGCAATTACTCTATCAGCCATATCTCCCAAACTGGTGGGTCAAACTGAACAACCAATTATGTCAATTCGAAGCTATGATTCCCTGCTTTCACATGACATGACAAAACGAAGAAAAGAAAATTCAATGACTTAGCCTCGGTCAGAAACTGTCACAAATGTATGTAGGCCTATTGTAACACATTTTTTGCAGCACAAATCTGTCAGGTACTAAACCGTGAAGTCTGCCTTTGTATAGTACTATATAACTACAAGAAAATGCTAAATGGCAGTCTGGAAAGTATCTCACCTATTCAGTCCAACAAAAATGTGTCTAATCATACATCATAATAGTTCATGCAGCTGCTCAACATTGATTCATTTCACATTTACAATAACTAGATTAAAAGTGTGTTAACAATATGCAGGGGGTTCATCTTGTTTGTGCAGGCAGTCATTGACTGCTTGCTCATAGAAATGATCCTTGTAATACAATTGTGATAATATCTACTGTATGATATTCATGTTGCCATATTTGGCAACTGTTTAATAAAAAGCCATGAAACTCTCAAGGTTGTGATAAAGTGGTGTAAAGAGGTGTTATTGGCACATGATGTGCATACTGCATGCTGCAGCACAGCCATGCCAATAACAAATAATAAGCACTCCCTCTCGCGTGTTAATGCTTAATTACGGTATTGCTCTGCCCGGTGTAGGTCTGTGGGTTTATTGTTATGCCTCTGCCGGCAGACAGCCATGGTGTACAGTTGGGTGCCACCGATATTGTCCCTTATCATTTGACCCATTTAGGCCTGACCTCAACATTTTAAAAAATCCTTCTAAATCCTCCAGTTTTCTGAAATAAATATTTTCACGATTTTTCAAAAATAGCAGACCTACAAGCTATGAGCTTGTAGATCTGCTATTTTTCAATAGCTAAATTATAACATAATGTTTAAAACACCAAAAGGGGTTCCCACGCCATGGTGTAGGTCTGTGGGTTTATTGTTATGCCTCTGCCGGCAGACAGCCATGGTGTAGGTCTGTGGGTTTATTGGTATGCCTCTGCCGGCAGACAGCCATGGTGTAGGTCTGTGGGTTTATTGTTATACCTCTGCCGGCAGACAGCCATGGTGTAGGTCTGTGGGTTTATTGTTATACCTCTGCCGGCAGACAGCCATGGTGTAGGTCTGTGGGTTTATTGTTATACCTCTGCCGGCAGACAGCCATGGCCAAAGGCTTTATGTTTTCGGGGTGTTCTCCGTCCGTCTGTATGAACGGTGCGTACCGTCCGTCCCAACATTGTGAATCCAATACCTTGGGAACGCCTCAATGGAACTTCATGACATTTGGCACAAACGGCCACTTGGACTAAAGGATAAACTGATTAGAAATATGTGGACAAAGGCCTAAGTCAGATTACATGGCAGACAGACACTGTTGTTGAAATGTAGCAATTTAATATTTGAAATGACTCCATTTCTCCACCAAGGTTAAAAGTACAAGATCAGTCTGACAGTCCTCATAGCAATATTCTTCCTAGCATTTTACGATATCTTCAGAGGAAGTAACGCATGTGGAGTATGTGTCCGTGCGTGCGTGCGCCGTGCGTGCGTGCGTTACATCTGTGCTAGTATTTGCGTAAATGCATAATTAGTTTATTTTTTTTATGATTCAACATTTGTATTGCTTTTTCAGTTTAGTCACAACACAAGGCCGGGAATAACTGAGAATGTACCATGATGAGTTTATTTAGAGTTAAAGTTGTCTTGACCAATCAGAAGTCAATTAAAAGTAACTTTAAACCAACAGAGTGATTAGGAAAGCGAGAATAAAAAAGCAGAGGCGTTTGGAGAAATTGGGCAAGTGATTACTGAAAATTAGATGGCCCCTAAAAACAACCTACACGTATTACATATACCGTATATAAACCAGCCATGGTGTAGGTCTGTGGGTTTATTGTAATGCCTCTGCCGGCAGACAGCCATGGCCAAAGGCTTTATGTTGTCGGGGTGTTCTCCGTCCGTCCGTCTGTATGAACGGTGCGTACCGTGCGTCCCAACATTGTGAATCCAATACCTTGTGAATCCAATACCTTGGGAACGCCTCAATGGAACTTCATGACATTTGACACAAACGGCCACTTGGACTAAAGGATAAACTGATTGGAAATATGTGGACAAAGGCCTAAGTCAGATTACATGGCAGACACTGTTGTTGTAAGTACTCCATGTAGCAATTTAATATTTGAAATGACTACCATTTCAATTATTTCCCCTCTACACTGCTGCAACCCCCCCCCCCCCCCCCCCTCCCACCCACTCCCCCTGTATTAATTGTATTTAATCAAACATATGTAATCTCCTCACACAACTGAATGGGAGAAGCACTTTCCAATTTGCTCCTCTTTCTTCTCTCTCTTTCTACCTCTTTCACGCTAACTGTCTGTCTACCAATCTATCTAACATCCATCTACAGCATTTACACCACTACGGGCTACAGAGTCTGTCACCACAATGTCTGAGTGTCTACTGAAATTCCTGCTCTTCAGAAGTGTTTTCTTCACAAGAAATACAATTATCATTTATAACCTGTTCGTAATAAAAATGTATTTGACAATAAATAAATGTGTGATGCCTCCATGTTGTCCTCAGTCTCTAAGAAGTGAAAGTACAGGCCTTTTGATGACAAGCTCGCTCCGCCCTCCATTTCTCCACCAAGGTTAAAAGTACAAGATCAGTCTGACAGTCCTCATAGCAATATTCTTCCTAGCATTTTACAATATCTTCAGAGGAAGTAACACATGTGGAGTGTGTGTACGTGCGTGCGTGCGTGTGTGCATAATTATATGCATGTAAATATATTTGTTGTGTGACTGCAAAGGTTGCAAACCTGTGTGTACACGTAATTACATCTGTGCTAGTATGTGCGTAAGTGCATGATTAGTTTATTTAGCGTTAAAGTTGTCTTGGCCAATCAGAAGTCAATTAAAAGTAACTTTAAACCAACAGACTGATTAGGAAAGCGACAATAAAAAAGCAGAGGCGTTACATATAAACGTATATAAACATATTGCAAAGTTGTTATGACAACCTGAGGCCACACAGCAAACTCGTTATAACCAAGCCCCCAGTGAGGCTCTCCAACGTTGAGACGCTCGGCCCTAGTGGTAAGAGTGGGGAGTGCAGGCGGACCCGTGGAGTTATGACGAGGAAACCCTGTACAGCTGGGCTTTAACATTGAGCGAAGTAGACGACTGGGGTTTAACATTGAGCGAAGTAGATGGTTCTTCCGGGTGCTTCAAAACGCCACTGAGCAACTTCCACTGAAATAAATAGCGGGAGGGGGGGGGGGGGGGTCTATCACTCCGGTTCAGTCTCTACCCTTTTAATACTCTATGGTTATAACTCCTTGTTTTGGTTTGCTTGGAAATGTGAAATGAAAGCACAACCCTGGTCAAATTACATAGCCTCCTGTAAATGATTCGGATCAATGTAATCAAACTACCATTCTTAAAACAGCCGAGCCTCTCACCATTAAGTGAGTGACATGAGTAGCATTAACACGTCCTAATATTAGCACGCTAACTGTCGCGCCTGTAGATAACGCTTGCATAATTCTCTCACAATCAGCACCATGTCCCCAGACTCCCCACGCATCACCATGTCAATGAACACACCTTTCCTCCCAGCTGACAGGTACTCTGACAAAGCAACAAGATCGGAATCAATTTATTGGCACCTCAGATAGTACAGTTGGAGGCCATCGATATTGTGCTTTTCTTTTTGCTGAGGTTTGCGTGATCTGCGCAAAAGGACAGTTAACCCATTTTGGGCGGGAACCCCTTTTGGTGTTTTAAACATGTTATAATTTAGCTATTGAAAAATAGCAGATCTACAAGCTCATAGCGCGCCACCGAGTGGCGCGCTACGAGCTTGTAGGTCTGCTATTCTTTTTAAATCGTGAAAATATTTATTTCAGAAAACTGGAGGATTTAGAAGGATTTTTTTTAATTTTGAGGTCAGGCCTAAATGGGTCAAATGATAAGGGACAATATCGATGGCACCCAACTGTATAGCTCACGATCATTATTCTCTTCATCGTCATCTCATCACCACTACTGCGGCTGACTTTGTCATTGCTCCTTGGCTCGAGGCGTAACAGCCATTTGTGGCAGATCTGCAGAATAAACCAAAGGGCTGCTTGGCAAATAAATAGTGTGTGTACGACAACGTCTCTATGGCTTTGTGCACTTGCTTGTTCTGTTGTCTAGTGAGACCACGGCGGCAGCAGGCCAGCCCTATAAACGCAAATATGTCAAGGAGTGACTGAGTTTGCTCTCCACACTCTGACACAATTAACACCTTTCTTCCAAGCTTCAACAACAACCATAAATAGCTTCAGAATCTGAATCTACTTTATTGTCACATGACAGGTTCACAGGTGTAGGTGTAAGAGAAGTTAGGTGAAATGTTATTTTTTTGTAAGCTCCATCATTTTAGTTGACATTAAAGACAAAAATGTCAACGATAGGCAAAACAATTATTTCCTTCATCATTGCTTGGTACAACTGTACAAGGTTGCAAAATGCAATTATATATGGTTGAGACATCAGTCAGCGAAAGAAATGACCATGTGCACTACATGACTTTCAACATTGACAAGCCGTGACCATGTAGGTTCATTTTCAATGAACCTAAAGTGACTTGAATCGATGCGACAGTACGCACGTGCACGCTCGCTCGCTCGCTCACACACACACACACACACACACACACACACACACACACACACACACACACACACACACACACACACACACACACACACACACACACACACACACACACACACACACACACACACACACACACACACACACACACACACACACACACACACACACTCCCTGCCTTCATTATTCAGGGAAAACAATAAGAGAGATACAGAGCGGATATGAAGGAGAGAATGAGAGCTAGAGAGATAGGGCACTAGTAAAGTAGATCATGCAACATTTATAAAAGCAATAAAGCTTTTGGTCACGGCGCTCTCTGTGGTAGAATGATACCGTGCAACAGAAGTAATAACACAAAGTAGAGGTTGTTGTCTTGAAGGCCCATTTGGAGAAAAGCCTTTCCTATTCTCTCTGAGACCACAGTAAACTGACGGTGATGAGAAACCTGCCTCTTTTCATTTACTAGGAAACGTCTATCCAATATGAAGCCAAGAGTCAGTGTTTCAACAGTCAGTAGTATTTTCACTGTTCAATCCATTTAGCTGGGGAGATGTTAATCAAAATGTTTTCTCATCCAAAGTATGTTGCAATTACTTATTTTGTAGGTATTCTATATGGATGATTAAAATGGCTAAAATGTATATTGGGCTAAAGTGGTTACTGTATTGTGTACTGTGTTGTGTAATAATAATCTATAGCTAGTGACTAAAGTTTTCAAATAAATGTAGTGGAGTAAAAGTAATAATACATACATACATTTAAATAGCGCTTTTCAAGGTACTCAAAGAACAGAAAAATAAAAACAATTTTATTATTTTATTAGAAAAATAAACTAGTTAAAAAGGTTAAAAACTAGAAACCAAAGGTACAATATTTTCCTCTGAGATGTAGTGGAGTAGAAGTAAAAGTACTGGAATTTGGAAATGCTCAAGTAAAGTACAAATACCTCAAAATTGGACTAAAGTACAATACTTAAATAAATGTACTTTCCGCCATGCATACAGTAGTGGCGTATTCACTGAAACGCATTAAGACTGCATTAAGACCCCATTACAATAACAAGGATCTAACCAGTTAAAAAAAAGGGGGGAAAAAAAATTTACGGCGTAAAACACAAACGTAATTTCAGAGATTGGCACTCCCTGAGATTTGAACAGAGCTGTTATCAAGTGGAAAGAGGTGAAGCAGAGGACAGCGAAATAATAGCGAATGGAGATGAGAAGAAAAAGGAACCACCAAAAGAAATATAAAAGGACCCCCGTAGGTCCCCTGTAGGTCGCAGATTACTATGAAAACCTGCAAAACCTGTCAGTCCGTCCGTCGTACCGTCACGCCACCATATATGGCCATCAGTCCGTCACGCCTCATGACACGCTCCATATATGGCCGTCTCCATATATGAAGATCACGACACTGACCTCATCAAACCCTGGATAGCCATACATGGAGAAGACTGGATCATCACCTAGATCTGCATATATGGAGCCGGCCAGCAACTCTACATCTGACCTCAAACCTCAAACCCTTAGATCTCCATATGGAGCTGACCTGTTCTGACATTCCATACTGTATGTTGATCCTTCCCCACCCGTCCTTCCTCTTCGATGTCTCCCTTTTGACTGATACCTGTCCATTCAAACTCTAGACTCTAGCCTGCCCCAAAGTTATTAGTGCAGCCGTGCCCGGCAGCCAGCGAAAACTAGAGTTCTCAACAGGCCCGAAAATTAAGTTCCGGCCCTACCTGGGCCCTCATCAAACCCTGTACACTCAATACACTGCCCCCGCTGTCACCCTTAGATCTCTATATTTGGAGCTGACCTGTTCTGACATTACATATGTTGATCTGACCTCATCAAACCCTGTACACTCAAGACACACTCCATATATGGCCAGACCTCATCAAACCCTGTACACTCTATACACGCTACATGGCCAGTACAGAATTCATTCCGATATGTTGATCTGACCCCCCATGCCCTAGTGACAGCACTCGCCCAGCAGTCTGCTGTCACCTAGGCGGATGTGTGTACGCGACCTCGCCAAGCTCGCTTCTCGCCCTCAGGGCGTCTTACTGGTTATTATGTATTAACAAAGTTAATACATAATAACAAAATAACAAAGTTAAAGTTAGACAATAGAGGAAGAGGGGGGCTAGGGTTCCTGTGGTTAAGCTCACAAATAGTATTCCTCCTCCAAGTGTATAAATCCACCATGCAAGTACAGTATGTCAAGCATCTAAGCGGGTAATTGATTTTTATTTTTATTTCAAGCACTGTAACTACAAGAGAATGTAAAGTGAATGAATGAAAGTGAATCTCAGCCCTTGTACACTAGGGAGTAGTTGAGGGGTGGTGCTCAAACAGTAAGCAATGAGATGGATGCAGCAGTAGACTAGTGGTGAAACTGAGTGGGGTCTCAATACATTAACATTTCAGGTGGATGTTTCATTCAATGTTATTAGCAAAAAAACAATCAACTTTTAATATAAACAAGCACATAATTGGAGATAAAGACAACACAGCACTTACTACGCAGTCTGTGTTAACTTGTGTACAAACAGTTAAATTAATACTGAGGATTTTCCCCTGACAGTCTCTTCATATTGTTTTATTGTATTTTCTGTTTGCATCCCCAAAGCATTTTGTCGCCAGAAACCATGTCCATATTTCCATGTTTTGTTTTCCTTCAGATAATGCGGATGGAAAATGCAGATCTACAAGCTCACGGCACATCGCATTGCGGTGCATTGTGAGCTTGTAGATCGGCTATTGTCAGTATTTCAGAAACTGTACGTTCTATTTCCTGAACGGTAACCGTTTTGGACATACTGTACGAGGTTTCCACTTGACACTAACGATTGACAACCTGGCTGTCTTGTTGGATGTTTTGGCTGCAAGAGAGAAGAGCAAGCATTAACCAAAGACTGTTTTATAGGCTCTAACAGGATTAACTCATTTGAACCAAGAAGTACAGCGCATTTCTCCTTTAATCTCTCCTGTTCTTAATCATCCAGACGTGACTGGAAGTGAGACTTAAGAAGTAAGACTTTAGCAACTTTGTTTTCTATATGTGCCATTCTTACTAAGAGGAAAAACTCCTGCTCACTGTCTTCAAATGCAAAACTAAGACGTTTGATGGGAATGACAACGTTGCAGTCTATTATACAGTACCTTCATCAGGTTGTCTTAAGGATTCATCTTTAAAAAACGATATCAGCACAGTGTGAAACTGTGTCTTGCATTGTGGGACCTGTCACCTGGATTAATATAAAACATACAGTATGGTGGGGTTTTGGGAACTACTGTGTGTCCGATTCTCTGGTTTTTATACTGTCAATCCTATGATTACCAAGTCCAAGGAGTGAATGTGCTAACTGTGTGAAACTCTGTGTTCATCAATGCTCAGTTAAAGCTGCAGTAAAGTGATTCTCTTTTGTTATACTTCTGTTAGTAACCATTGATATAGTGTTTGTTATAGCATGCACGCACACATGCATGTGCGTGCACACACGCACACACACACACACACACACGAGCGCACGCGCGCACCTTGACAAGGACGGCTAATCATCTGACACAGGGACGTAGGGACAGTCTCCCCTCTCCGTCCTCTGTGTCTATTTCTCTCCTCCTCCACCTCTCCCTCTCTTTCTCAATCTCTCCATCATCTCTCTGTTCAAGGACAACTGTCCTTTCCATCCCTTATTAACCTTTGCACGGCCCTCCGAATCATGGTTACATCTCCTTCTTTCTCCGTCTGCTCCGTCTGCCCCTTCTGTCCCTCTCTCTCTCCCATGCTCTTTCTTCTCCCGCGCTCCCCTCCTCCCCTCCCCAGTGGAGAAAAAGGTAGCTGTCTGTCTTTCTAGTGTTACGAAGGCTAAACGCTCCACACGTCACAGAGAGGGAGAGGGGGGAGGAGTGGATCAAGGATTTATGGGTATTGGGAATAGCGAGGGAAGGATAGATGGTCATATGGATGGATGAGTATGAGTCTGTGGCCAGTCCGGCCAATAAAGGAGCGGCGTGGAGGTGTGGCTGAATGGCACGGCTCCGTCGCTCACTCCACTCTAATCACTAATACATTAGAGCAGCTGGAGCATGAGTGGAGAGAAGACTAAGACAAAACACTGAGGAAGAAAGATTTGGGTAATACAACGGGGGGAGAGAGAGAGACAGAGACAGAGACAGAGAGAGAGAGAGAGAGAGAGAGAGAGAGAGAGAGAGAGAGAGAGAGAGAGAGAGAGAGTGAGGGACACAAATATTAAAGAAAGAAAGAAAGAAAGAAAGAAAGAAAGAAAGAAAGAAAGAAAGAGAAAGAGAAAGAAAGAGAAAGAAAGAGAAAGAAAGAAAGAAAGAGTGGGGAAGTATTGTAGAGGTGTGTATACATCTATCAGGTCTGTGCTGGGCACTGAGGCACCAGTCAACTCAGGAAATAAGAAAATGATTAAGAGCGATTTAATGTCACGCCACCGCCAAGCCAAAACGCACATCTGTCACCCTGAGAGCGATGTTACTGGTCCTCCTGCTGCTCTACTCTCCAGCACACTCACTCACTCACTCAACCTCCCTTTCAAACCCCCTTCATGTGTGTGTGTGTGTGTGTGTGTGTGTGTGTGTGTGTGTGTGCATACTTTGTGTATTTGACTGTGTCATTATGCGCCAGTATATGCGTGATCGTTTGTTAGTGTGTCAGCAAGCGTGCATGGCAGTCTGCGCACGCGCGTTGTGATTTTTTCCCCCCGTGTGTCACCTTGTTTTGACATGTGCGGGTCCAGGGTTTGCTACGAGTGTCTGCTGTTTGTGTCTGCATTTCACTGTGTGTGTGTGTGTGTGTGTGTGTGTGTGTGTGTGTGTGTGTGTGTGGGGCTGGCTATACGTCCTACGCACATACAAATCTCTCTCACGCGGTGTTTCCTGTGGGAGAACGCTAGCTATTTTCTATTCACTGGAAATAACACAACATGAGGGGAAGGGCTATGGGACCTCTGCATATCACAGGCCTGTCCTGTGCTACACATATATAGCGCTCCACTCGTCTCATTCGATGTAGGCAGTCTCCCCACATGCCAGTGGCCCCGTTCCTTTTGTACAGAAGAGCCTTGACAGAGCATAACCCCCCCACGGCTTTTTAAACACTGCCTCCACCAGGCCACTTTCACATACTGCACCCTTCTAAATGACAGCTTTCAGGTGTGGGAAATATTTTTCGCTGTGGTTTATTCTCATACGACCATTTCCATATTTATATAATTATATATACTATAGAAGGCGAGCAGTGTGTCAGTGTGTACATTACAATGCGAACATCCGCAATGCTGAAAATGGAAAATGTATGTTAAATCGTAAGTTACGTATGTAACTATGGTTCTATGAGTCCCGAATGACCGCCAGAGGCGGTGCTTAAGCACTGAATACGTCCCTTCGCGCATGCGCAGTCGAGTATTTTATACCAACAATGTCAATTTTGACCCCGTGATGACCCGGAGTCGTCTATATCTTCCGGCAGTCACCAGGGGCTCAGTCCCTACAGAATCTTCTCGCGAGCACACGAGGATTCTGAGTGACAAGAGTGCTCTGGCGGTCATTCGGGACTCATAGAACCATAGTTACATACGTAACTTACGTTCTATTTCGTCCCTGCTGACCGCCAGAGGCGGTGCTTAAGCACTGAATGACTTATACCAGCAAAGTCACGAGGAATCCTGATTACAAACCTCAAAGAGTAGAACCGGAGGATTCGGGGAAGAGGACCACGTCCAATGGGTGTGGAGTGGCAACATTCACCCTGTAGTACCTTGAGAAAGTGCCTGCCGAAGCCCATGAGGCGGCGGCACAAATGTCCTCCAAGGGCACCCCTCTCATGGCAGCCCATGATGTGGAAATGCTCCTTGTAGAGTGGCACCGTACACCCGATGGTACGGGAAGGTTACTTACCTCATAGGCGTGGCTGATTGTGTCCACAATCCAGTGGGACAGGCGCTGCTTTGAGAGAGCGCCGCCTTTGTTCACACCATTATGGCAGAGGAATAGCTGCTCTGCCCGCCTGATGCGTGCAGTAGCACCAATGTAGGCTCTCAGGGCCCGGACTGGGCACAACAGCTCCAGTTTGTCTGTAACCTCCCCAGGTGGGGGGTTAAATCGGGCCAGCCTGATAGGCTGGTTGAGGTGAGGCTGCGACAGCACCTTTGGGAGGAATGCTATGTTTGGCCACAGCGTGACCCCTGAGCCGTCTGCGTTCCACCTCAGACATGTCTCACTGACTGACAGGGCGTGCAGCTCACTGACGCGCTTTGCCGATGTAATGGCCAGGAGGAAAGATGTCTTGCACGACGCCCACTTCAACTCCGCCTGTGCCAGGGGTTCGAAGGGAGGCCCGCACAGGGCGTCCAATACCCGGTTAAGGTCCCATGACGGAGCTCTCGGAGCTCTCGGGGGATGCAACCTCTGAGCACCTCTCAGGAAGAGGGACACCAGGTTGTGGCTCCCTACCGTGCGGTCCTTAATTGTAACGTGGCGGCAGGATATTGCTGCCACGTAAACTTTCAAGGTAGAGGGAGATCGGCCCTTACCTAGTAGGGATTGCAGGAACTCCAGGATCGTGGGTACTGGGCAGTGTACTGGGTCTTCGCCCAGATCCCTGCACCAGCTGGAAAACAGCTTCCACCTGTTGTCATACTGTAGCCTGGTGGACGGCGCTCTGGCGTTCAGTATTGTGTGCCTCACCGGGCTGCTCAGCGGTGGCTCCGGCCCCTGAGCAGCCAGACGCACAGCTGGAGGCGTTGTGGGCATGGGTGCCAGATCCGGCCTCCCAGCTGTGACAATAGGTCCCTCCTGTCGGGAAGGCGCCAAGGCGCTCCGTGGCAGAGGCTGTGGAGCAGGGGGAACCATGTCCTCCCTGGCCAAAAGGGGGCCACCAGCAGGATGGTGTGACCCTCCTGAACGACCCTCTGGAGGATCATGCGTACCAGAGGAAGTGGTGGGAATGCATATAGCAGCTCTTGTGGCCAAGGGTGCGACAGTGCGTCCAGGCCCAGAGGACTGTCGGTTTCCACTAGGGAGAACCAGCGGGGGCAGTGGGTTGACTCCTCTGAGGCGAGGAGGTCCACCTGTGCTCTCCCGAAGCGGGCCCAGATGGTGTGCACCACATCCGGATGGAGGCGCCATTCCCCTGACGGGGGCTTCTGGCGGGAGAGGAAGTCCGCAAGGTGGTTCCGCTCCCCTGGTATGTGCACCGCCCGTAGGCTGGTGAGACGGGGGGCCGCCCACGTCAGCAGGTCTGTGGACACCTCTAGCAGTCGTGCAGACTTGGTTCCGCCCTGATGGTTGATGTGGTATACGGTTGATGTGTTGTCTGACCGTATGAGGATGTGCCTGCCTCTCAGATATGGCAGGAAGTGTTGTAGGGCCAGGTGCACCGCCCGCAGCTCCAGCACGTTTATGTGGTCTAGGCGGTCTTCCGCAGACCACTGGTCGCGAGCTGTCCTGCTCTGCCACACCGCACCCCAGCCCAGGGGGCAGGCGTCGGTGGTGACGATCTCCCTGCGAGAGGGAATGGACCGCATAGGGACCCCCCTCGACAGGTACGCCCTGTCTCTCCATGGGGCTAGGGCGAGTAGACACTGTCGTGACACTGTTATTTTCCTGTGTCTGTGCCGCTCGGCATCCAAATGAAAGCTGTTCAGCCACCTCTGCAGGGGGCGCAACCGCAGCAAACCCAGGGGGACAACGGCCACCACGGACGTCAGTTTTCCCAAGAGGCAGAGGAATGTGACAAACGACAGCCGACTGCCTCTCCGAAACATGGGAAGAAACTTTAAAATGTCGTCCACCCGGCGGGAGGACGGACATGCTTTCATCGTTATGGTGTGTAAAGCCAGACCAATAAACGTTGTGGTTTGGGATGGGGTCAGGCAACTCTTTTCCGCATTTACCTTGAGACCCAGCCGGGCTGCGTGGGACAGGAGACGTGCTGTGTCCTCGGCTACCTGCGCCTGGGATGGCGCGCAAATCAGCCAGTCGTCGAGATATGGGAGGATCTTGACGCCCTGCGACTGGAGAGGCGCCAGCGCCGCTGCCACACACCTTGTGAATACTCTCGGGGAGAGGGAGAGCCCGAACGGCAGGACTCTGAACTGCCAGTGGCGGTCTCGATAGGCAAACCGCAGGAACTGGCGGTGTTGCCGAGCAATGGGGACATGAAAGTATGCGTCCTCTAGGTCCACTGATGTGAACCATTCCCCGTGGGCGATGGATTGCAGGACTTCTATTGTGGTCAGCATATGGAACGGAATGACCTTCATAAATGTGTTCAGTACCCTTAGGTCTAAGACGGGACGAAGCCCGCCTGTCTTTTTTCCCACTAGAAAGTATGTCGAGTAGAACCCCCTGGGGTGCTCCCGGGGGTCTACTGCTTCGATGGCGCCCTTGGCCAGGAGGGTGGACAGCTCCTGGTCTAGGGCAAGGGCCTTTGCCGGGTCGGCTATGGTGGTCATTCTGACCCGGCCGGCTGTGGGGGGCCGGCGTCGGAACTGGAGCTTGTACCCGTGGGTTAAGGTGGCAACCACCCACGGGTCCGAAGCTTGAGCAGCCCAGTACCTGAGCTGCTGAGGTGTAAAGTATCCGACGGCCGGCCCCGTGGTCTCAGCGTCTGCCCCCCCGGCCCCTAGGGGCCCTGGGGGGGGGTCCGCCACGGCCCGGGGCTCGAAACTGCCTAACGGAGGACCGGCCAGGGTTATGGCCCTGCCTCTGTTCGGTACGCTGAGCCGTGCGCTGGCCCCCGGTGGGGGCCTGTGGCAGGCGAGCTCGGGTGGCGGCCGAGGGGCCTCTGCTCCTGTTAGGAGGCCCATCTGGGGGAGGCATGCGCTGTCGCCGTAGGCTTGACAGCTGCTCCTTGTCCTCCCTGGCCCGGATTGTGCGGTCTAGCGCTTCCCGCGCAGCTGGGCCAAATATCGTTCCCGGCACCACTGGGAGACCACGCAGGGTTGCCCTGGTTTTCTCGGTCAGGTTGGCCTGCGAGAGCCAGACTTGGCGCCGCGCCTGAACCAGGGTGGACATCATCCGTCCAAGCTCTCGTGACATGAGGCCGAATGCCTCCAGTGATGCGTCACAGAGGGTGTTGGAGTCTGCGAGCTCTGCGGGCTCTGCACTTTCGTTGTCCGCCTGCAGAGAAGCCGAGAGGGCAAGCATGAGGTGTGACAGGGAGTTAGAGATCCTCCCGGCACGGGCTCCTGCGTCATAAGCCCTTATGAGGAGGTCGTCGGTGTTCCTGCACTGGGGTCGGGGGCACCTGGCATCCTGCCCTAGCACCTCGTCGGAGTCGATGACTAGGGATGCAATACAAGGCTCTACAGCCGGCATGCGATGCAGGCCGACTCCTTCCGCGTCGTCCATGGCCGCAAGAGTACGCCCATCATTAGAGAGACGAGAGCAAGCCTTTGAGTCTCTCCAGCATGTATGTAGCTCCTTCAGAAAGTCCTCTGAGTGAGGAACGGTGAAGTTAGTGGGGGCTGGCTTGTGCTTGAAGAAGCGGCTTGACGGGGCTGACCCCGCCTGCTGCGGTCCAGCCAGGCCCTGACGTTCAAGAGCCAAGTACAGGACGGCTCTCATGGAGCTGTCCCCCGTCTCAGTCAGGCAGGTCTGGGCTGACGAGTAAGAGCCATGCGCCGAGGCCTCGGAAGCCCCATCTGTCCCATCCACCTCATTGTCGTGGAAGTCAGTGGCTGAAGCCGCCAGGGACAGAGTGTCATGGTCCCGATCCTCAGGGACCAGGTGTGGCATCGGAGGAGTAGGTACTTCTGCGTCCTCCGGAGGAATCTCGGGCTGACGGGCCATGAGTATGGCCCTCATTCGGGCCAGGTCGGCAGACAGCTGGTCGACCTTGGATGATAACCTATGGTCAGGCCCCGCCCTTCTCTTGGAAGCGAGGGTCGAGGTAGCAAGTGTGGTGGACTGACGCTTGGTAGCCCTGGTCTGGCGTCGAGGCAGCCGGCCCGATGGGGGGAGCTCGCCTTCGGCCATTTCCACCTGTGCCAATCTGGCTGCCCTCACCTCCCGGGGCATGATGGTGCAGTTCATGCACGGGTTGTCACCGAGTGCCTCCCTCAGATGTTGGGGGCCAAGGCACCCAGGGCAGAGGTCATGCCCATCCTCTGGCCGCAGAGGAGCCTGGCAGGAGGTGCAGAGGTGGTGGTGGGATTCATCCATGGTAACCCGCACCAGTCGTATCTAGCCCAGGGCGCGGACGCTACTGGTCGCTAGGGGTGGAGCCGTATGCTGGAGGGAGGGAGCGCGGACGCTGCCTGTGCCAGCAGAGGCTTGTTGGCTGTGCTGTAGGCCGCTTAAGCTGGGGGAGGGGGCGCGCACGCCGCCTATGCCAGCTAAAACAGAGGCTAACAGAGGCTAGTACTGTAAATGCACTAGAAGGTTGTATATATATATATATATATAAGAAACAATAACCTATAAAGGGGCAACCAGTTGGGTAAGCCGAAATTAAAGTGCACTATTGAAAACAAGTGCGGACTGAATCAGTCAAGTTAAATTATAAGAACCTTGGTTACGGAAGTAACCTCGAGGTTACGCCGTGGCGAGAAACAAAAACGGCTATGGTCTAATATAGAAAGTAAGTCTTAAGTAAGTACACTACACAGAATGAGTGTCAAACTGAGTTGCACCGTGCTGGAGCGTGTCGCGTCGCAGACACGGGCTAATAAACAGAAAAATAAACAAATAGCGTCGACTGACGATTGTGTCACAGTGTTGGGAGCGGGCCGCGCTAACGCTAGCCGTCACTAACACTGCAGCATAGCATTCATGGGAATCAGAGGTTGAACATCGTAAGCTAGCAAAGAGGAACGACTATCCGTTCAGCTTTAACCTGTGCTGAACGGGACGCTCAGGTCACCGTTCATAGCACGCAACCGTGTGTATGGCAGGGAAGCGGCGCGCACGCAGCCTATGCTAAACAGAGGTTGTTTGCTTACCTTTGTTCCCACGGTGAAAAGAAGAAGTGTGAAGTCAAGCTCCACTCGAAAACGTAGTATTAGGTCACAGTTCCTGGAGGGCGAACACGCGTCGCTACTCCGACCAATCTAATGGTCACGAAACTACTAGCGACCTAGAAATAGTTCTGTAATAGTGCAGTTCAATTCTGCTGTAGAACTTTGTCGAACTTGCGCGAGCGAGAAGAAATTAGGGACTGAGCCCCTGGTGACTGCCGGAAGATATAGACGACTCCGGGTCATCACGGGGTCAAAATTGACATTGTTGGTATAAAATACTCGACTGCGCATGCGCGAAGGGACGTATTCAGTGCTTAAGCACCGCCTCTGGCGGTCAGCAGGGACGAAATAGAACCACATTTGTCTATTTGTGACTCAGAGAGTGCATGAATGGAACCAAAATTGGACACTTTACGGGGCGTCTCTTGGTTCCATGTGTACACTCTGAGTTCCATTAACACTGCAGGTGTTACAGTGCTTGTCTCGTGACAATAAACATGGAGAGAGACTCACCGCTACACTTCCCTCCGTTGGTGGGGTCGCCGTAGTATCCCGCCATGCAACTCTGACAGTGTGTTCCGGCGGTCAGGTTCGCACACTGCTCACACACGGTGCTGTTCACACACCTGCTGTGGCCGTTACACTGGCATGCTGACACGCACGCACGCACGCACACACGCACACGCACACACGCACACACACACACACACACACACACACACACACACACACACACACACACACACACAGGTCGGTGAATATGTGTTAGAGTGTACATTGGTGTGTGTGCTAAAAGATATACAAAATCTTAACTTAGAATTACACATTTATTTTGAGCAACATGTGTGTGTTCATTTGTGGGTTCTGATATAAACAGAGTGACATAAAGTACAGTACAGGGATTGAAAACGGTTAAACTAAAATCAAACTACAAACTGAAAATAGTGTTCTAGGGAGGAATATTATTTTGTAAGTTTTGTGCATGTGTGCGTGCCTTTTATTAAAAGGGCTTAAAGGAGCATTCAGTGATTTGGGTAATTTGGAAAAAAAAACGGTCCACCCCGGTAACAAGATGTGCGCTCTACAGTGGGGGAAGTACAACAGACCAACAGCATGTGCACCAAGGCCCGCCCCACTCAATCATGATTGGAGGAAGGCCCCTCTCATCCTGATTAGATGAAGGCTTTGCCACCCAAACCGAAACTAGGGTTTTTTGACTCCAGGGGCTCACTGGGGATAGGGAGGAACTCCTTATATGGTCAGCACACTTTATAGTAGGGAGGATTATCCAAAAAATAAGAAAAAATAAGTGATATTTGAATTAAGTGAAATCACTGAATATACCTTTAAGTGATTGACTCATAATGTGTATGCTGTGCGTAATGTGGGAACCCCTAGCTGTAGAGAGCTGTTCTCTTACCGGGGCACTGGATGTAGGCCCAGCTGTAACCTCTCTCAGATGAACATAGACCAGGCTCCAGCACCATGTCTCTCGGCCTGTCCCTCTCCCGCTCCCGGGATCCGCCCCTGGCGCCCAGTGGGGTGGCCCTCATGGGCCCCCGATAGGAGCCCTCCATGCAGACCCCCCTGCCTGTGTCGCTGGGGTCCCCACACCAGCCACACTCGGCCTGTCCCAGGCACTCGGTGCACGACCTCAGGCCTGAGCAGTTCAGGGCTGTGGCGGAGTGGCAGAAGGACAGACAGACAGACAGACAGACAGACAGACAGACAGACAGACAGACAGACAGACAGACAGACAGACAGACAACGTTGGTGAGTTTCTCAACATACCCTGTGATGCGGTGCTGAACAATGTTTTCTCACAATACAAATATTGATTTGTTTTCTAACAGTTTCAAGGTACTGTACATTATGTCAAGGGTTTAACATTGTCAGAAAAAAACAAAAGAGCCGGATATTTTTTGCTCATTGTGCTTATTGTGTGTATACTTTCTACAATACATCACTATAGATTTATTTGTTTTTAACACAGTGGCACTGAATCGACCTCAAGGCGGCTCATTCACTATTATGTTGGCAGCCTGACTGAGGCATTGTTGTTCTCCGCTCTTCCTATGTGGGTGTATTTCTCTGTATTTTAAGTTGAATCTTCACAAAGCCACCCATTGCAGATGTTATGTTCCCTCAGAAATAATAATGGAGTGTCCCTCTGAAGTCTGTTCTTATTTTATTTTGTCCTTGTTGCTCTAAAGCTGTTTGTTCACCGCTCCATTTCTTTTGTTATTTGGTTGTTGTTTGACCCTCGGCATTTATGACAAAATTGAATTTTCTTTTCCACCGACATTCCTGTGTGTTAAGAGCTGAATTGGTATTCATAAAGTGAACATGACATTCAGAAAATAGTTCACTGGCACAAATTAAAGGACTTCCATAGTGCGCCATTCGATTCTTATGAAAGAAATACAATTCAATGCCGGAGCATGTGTTACAAAATGTACCAGAGATCTGAGGTAGGCATGGGTATGGAGAAAAAGAAAAGTAAAAGTCACGTTTTCAGAGAAACTAGCCTGGCAAAGTTACCTTTATAACTCTCTCTCCCTCTCTCTCTCGCTCTCTCTCTCTCTACAAAAGGACCAAAACATATGGCAAAAGTCATCCAGGGTGTTGTCTCCTGTAGACTAGACTAGACTCAAACGACTTAACGTCAAGTGAAAGTAACATTTTCAGCAGAAGTTGAATGCCTTCTTTGAACACGAGTGATTTCCATAAGCCACAGATGTGCTTGCTGAACTTGTGTATCTATTTCTCTCTCTCGCTCTCCCTGCTACAGTAGCTAGTTCTGCTTGTAATAGCCTATTCCATGAATGTGTTTTTGTGTGATTGTGTGCAAGTGTGTCCCTGTTCCATTATTCAAGGTTTGTTATGCTCATTCCTGTCCTCTCGCTTCATAATTATTACAAACTCTCTTTCTATCTCACTTTTAATCAGATTCTCTAAACTTTATCTCTTCTCTGCTGATTTATGTCCTTGCTTGATTGCTATAGAATTTCCTATGCACCTTAATGCTCCCCAGAGGATGAAGCCTACCATGGTTTTGGTCACTATGAGCTTTACAGTAGCACCACGCTTATAGGCCAAAATGTTCACTTCCTGAGGTTTACAGTAGCACCACGCTTATAGGCCAAAATGTTCACTTCCTGAGGTTTACAGTAGCACCACGCTTATAGGCCAAAATGTTCACTTCCTGAGGTTTACAGTAGCACCACGCTTAGGCCAAAATGTTCACTTCCTGAGCTTTACAGTAACACCACGCTTAGGCCAAAATGTTCACTTCCTGAGCTTTACAGTAGCACCAGGCTTAGGCCAAAATGTTCACTTCACCCAAGATATCTTCTGGATGTTGTGTTGTAGACATCTTTCTTCCTCTGCTCTCATTCTTTTACCGTTCTCTGTGCTTGCTCGTCCGCACACCTGTCCTGCTCCATAACATTGTCTCTCCTTCCAAGCTCCTTTTTTTCTCATCACTCCTCTCTTCTTATCGTCTTTAGCATTGACATTTACCCAATGGGGTACAAGGGTTCGACAGAAGGACGGACAGACAGATATTGTCATTCTTAGAGGCCTGGCGCTAAATCATTCATAGTGAAGCATGGTACTGAAGATTTGGCAAAGTTCAGTAAAAAAAAAAAAAGAAGAAAAAAAAAATCCAATAGAGATTCCAAATATGATATCCCTTCTGGTGACACTAGAAAATGTGCCGCTGTCCCTACTTAATAACATTTCAGATTGTCTCACTATGTCTATTGTGTACTTTAAATTAAATTGCCTCAAACTGCTTATAAATTGAACAGCCTTGTGTGCATGATGGGAAGAGAAGAATATTAGAAATATAGAGTGAGAGAAAGAGGGAGAGACCCCAGACATACAGTACAGTTCAGGTAGGCAGGCATTCAGACAGAGGTCTGACTTACGTGTGTGTATGTGTGTGTACAGTATGTGTATGTGTATGCGTGTGTGTGTGTGTGTGTGCGCGTGCGTGCGTGCCTGCCTGCCTGCCTGCCTGCCTGCCTGCCTGCGTGCGTGCGTGCGTGCGTGCGTGCCTGCGTGCCTGCGTGCCTGCAGGGCTTACAAGGCTGTAGCTTTAGTTAACAGTAGCCAACACTCAGCTGTACGTTCCTCCTATTACACAACTGTCACTCAGGGCCATTTCCACAGGAAATGTCCTTCTGCAAGAAACCTGCTCTTCCCGCGAGGGTGAAAAACACATTTTTACTCTTGGCTGCCAGCTGTTCCCCCGTTGCAGAGCAGAACCAGGCTTACAGAACAAATGATAATCATCAACGTATTAAAATTCAATATTACCTTCTATTTGTGTTCATTTAATAATCCTTTGCCAAATGAAACTTGAACTTACAATGGCACCATTCCATTACCTGTGGGTTAACCTACAACCTACATTTTGCACATTAATAATAGTGGTTTAGCAGTTAATGAAAAAATATTGAGTGCCTGGCAGAGAGTACTTGAACCTATTTCCATTACAGGTAAGTAACTACAAATGGAGACAACAAATAAGTACAATCTGCAGCATATGAAGTCTAGGAAATGTCCGTACATAATCAATTAAACATTTATTTAACCTTTGTTGAATTGTTATTGACCTGTCAGATGATAATAATTACTGCACAGCCAAGAGTTAGGTTGCTTCGCTTGTTTTAGTTTTTCTCTCTCTCTCTCGTCTGTCTGTGTCCCACATGGAGATCTCTGTTGTATCTGCCTGTCTGCCTGTGTCTGAAGAGGGCAAACTGACTGAAGTTAAGTAATCAATTGTCAGGTGTGGGGTTGCCATGGCAATCAATTGGCTGAGGCAGAGGCTGGAAATTGCACAGGTGAGGGGATTTAGGCTGATTAGGCCCACTGGCAGAGCCTGAGCAGAACCTTTTGTGGTGGTTCTGGAGAACCGTGGGTCCGACCGACTCGATACCGAGCACTGCACTCCCTGTGGGGGTGTGGAACACGTGTCGAATTAGAAGTCGGTGGGGCAAAAGCGGTTCTCGAGTTACGTGCATTACAGCCGTACACACACGCACGCACGCAGACACACACACAGAGACGTGGCACATTTATAGTAGGATGACAGACACTGTAAGTGCTACAGCAGTGATACTTAGCATTGCTGAACTCAATAGCAGACAGGTCTAAAGCCTAACACACACAGTATTGTACTTCCCTCTGCAGTATCGGCAATACCAGCAACGACCACCTGCTTTCCCACAGCAATTAGGCACACGTGTGTGCGTGCGTGCGTGCGTGCGTGCGTGCGTGCGTGCGTGCGTGCGTGCGTGCGTGTGTGCGTGCGTGCGTGCGCATATAGTATAGTAATACTAAAGTGCAAATGCCCTATGGCAACAGATGCTACTGTAGGTATAAAAGCAGCATACCAGAGGAGGAGAGGGAGTTGAAGAGAGGAGAGAAGATGAAAGACGAACCAATGGATAGAATGGACATATGGACATATGGACATATAACAGGGAAAAAACAACAACACTGCGTTTAAAAATGAGAGATGGAATATGTTTAACACATGGGATGGAAACAAATTATAATAATAATAATAATAACAACATATACAGTACGTGTGTAAGAATCCCAAACTTAATTTGGACTGGGAGGTGAAAAACATACTTTAATTAGTCTAAGAAAGCTTCTGAAGTATGACTCCGGCAACTTGGGAACCATATAGCAGCCCTCTGGCCAAAATAATGTGAAAAAGCAATGACCCAGTTAAGGATCAGATCTGGGGACGGGGCTAAAAGAAAAAGAGGAAAAACTGCAACCAACGCCAGGGATACTGTAAAGGTCAAGGCGCCGTTGGCTTCAGCTTACAGTGCAACCAATATCTCACTGGCTTGAAAAACAAGCCATGATTAATTAAACACAAGATGAGAAAAAGCAGAGTGGAGGGGAGCCGGCGGTATGGAGTAAGAAAAACGATTCCCGAGCAGCTTGGAAATAAGGTATCCTGGCATCGTTTCATATAACACATCGTCATTTTGATCAACAAAGGTAAAGGGAAACCGAAACAAAAGCCACCTACGCACCTTCTGCCTCCAAATGCAGGTGTATAAATACATTTTGAAATGAAAAGACAGAGAGGGAGAGAGCTAGGGAGAAGATGCCATTAAGTAAGCACCAAATGTAAGTTGCGGTAATCTCAGTATAGAGAACGCAGGTTTGGAGAGCTGTCTGCACTCTGCACCTACAGACTACTGGTACTAACATGGAATAATGCTGGAAGCAGGTTTCAAAGTCTCGAGTCTGACATCACTTTCTCTTCCATGTCAAGACAAAGCCAAGTGTCTGTTTATAAAATGTGGAAAAGAGAGAAACACAATGCTCCATATAAGTTCTGAACATAAATGATCTCCTCAGACTGAAACGTTTCATCTATCAGTCATTCAAATAAAATTATTATTTAATAATTGATGTTATAATTTGTAATAATAATGATATATAATATATAATAATAACAACAGTAATAGTTTTGTTTTGATTTAATTTAAAGTATACATTAATATTCGTTTGTTGTTCATACTGTAATTATTTTTTGTTAAATTGTCAATACCAATGCCACATTAACTGTGACAAATGTCTGGTCTTCACTTTTAAAATTTCTCTGAATAATATAATTTTGCCATTCAAATGGAATAAGTGATTGACAAGAAGTGAAAGTTATATAATCTGAGCTTTGTGGGTGTCTCAAAACTAACTCAAGTTAAGGGCAGAGATAAATAAATGAATAATAGCCTAAAGGGTGTTCTTTGTGTGCGTGCGTACGTGCGTGCGTACGTGCGTGCGTGCGTGCGTGCGAAAGAGAGAGAGAGAGAGAGAGAGAGAGAGAGAGAGAGAGAGAGAGAGACATATAATGCACCAGGGTATAACACCAGGGTCTGTCTCTTTTTCTTTATGTTTTTTCTTTTTTTGCCCTGCTTAAAAGACAGCTGTAGGCTTTCACATTCCTCCTAGTACATCTACAGTCAGCTGCCCAGTACAACCACAGTTATGTGGTTGTACTGTTTTACTGTTGTTGGTTGTACTGTTCTTGTACAGTTCTGTGGTTGTACTGGTACTGGTTGTACTGCAGTTCTGTGGTTGTACTGGGCCATTTTTTCCACTGGGCCATTTTGCACAGATATGAATAGGGTGACGTGGCGTCGTGACGTGGCCTGACATCGTAGCCTGACGTCACTCCACCAACCGTTTTCCGTGACAACAGCCCTCATATTTTGACTTTTTGAGAAAAGGTTTGAAAACCACTGTTGTGCATACATAAACTGTCTGTCATGATCCCTCCCTGATTTCTGATGCTGATGGATTTCTAGTACATTTCTAATGTGACCAGAGGAGGGAGGGGCTGGAGAGCAAATGGAATGCCCCAGACGGCTAAGCTAGCTGTGCCTTCCAATATCAGAGGAAAATAAAGCCTTGAACGACAGCATGAGTCACAGTCCAATCTCTTTGTCAGTCCCATGTCAATATAGATTGATTCTCTGCCCTTTACCTGATGTGCGTGTGTGTGTGTGTGTGTGTGTGTGTGTGTGTGTGTGTGTGTGTGTGTGTGTGTGTGTGTGTGTGTGTGTGTGTGTGTGTGTGTGTGTGTGTGAGAGCCAGGGTGTGAGGTATAAGGCAAAGGCAAAGAAATGAATCAATAGTAGTGTATGTTGACTCTGTTATCAATCAATCAATCAATCAATCAATCAATCAATCAATCACTCTCTTCTGTCTGTCTGTCTGTCTGTCTGTGTCTCTCTCTCATATACGTTCTTGTTATTATATCTTTCTCTCAGTCCCCCCCCCCTCTCTCTCTCTCGTTCTTGTTATCTTTCTCTCAGTCCCCCCCCCTCTCTCTCTCTCTCTCGTTCTTGTTATCTTTCTCTCAGTGTCCCCCCCCCCCCCCCCCCTCTCTCTCCCTCTGTCTCACCAGTGCAGTCTTGGGTTTGCCACTCCAGACACTGTCCGTAGGGGAAGGAGATGACGTAGGCAGAGGAGTCCACACAGCGCTGGGCACTGCCACACCACATACACTCCATGGCCTGAGTGGTGCAGTTGGCGCAGCTGGCGCGCAGCGCACAGGGGGTCCTGCAGGGCCTGCTGCTCTGGCTCAGCAGACTCACTGAGAGAAAGGACAATTCAATGTTTTACTCTATTGCAAAATATTATTTATTACAGTATTGTTAAATAGAATTAAGGTTGCCACACATGTTCATATAGCTTCTATGCACTGTACAAACTAATAGGAAAGCTTTTCTATTAAGTGTGTCCGTCTTGATGTGTACCGATTTGCGTGAGGAGTAATAGCAAAACTTTTTATTATTATTATATATTTTTTTCATAAATGGGCCTGGTGGTGCTATAACAGGCCAATGTGAGGTTTGTATGTGTAACGATTTGCGGTACGTTTGGACAAAATCTGTAGGATTCATATAAAAGAACAATGGTGCAAAGATCGGCCTCCTGGTGGTGCTGTAACCGGCAGTTTCACGATGATCGGGCAAAGGCGGCTTAGCTGTAGCGTGGTACTGTATGCTGTTCTTTTCATTATTCTCTCTACCTCTCCTTTCCAATCTCAAGACATTTAATTCCTAGTTCTGTTGGTTCTGGATATCTGTGTAGTGTGTAGTGTACCAATGCTGGTACACTACTGGCATACAGTGTGTGTACTGTATGCTCTCTCTCTCTCTCCTCTCAAATCCTGTGCTATAATCTATTTTCCTCTCCACTCATTCATTCCTCCTCCTCTCACCGGCAGGTTTTTCACAGATGAGTCCGTCGGTGTTGGCAGTACAGGGGTTGGCTTTGAGTCCGGCCACCTGGGCCCTCTCTAGGTACGCACAGAAGCCTGAGTCGCTCGGCTCTCCTGGCAGCCAGCGCAGGCTACTGTTGGTGAAAGGAGATGAGTCTTCCCAACCCCAGTATGAGACGTTGATCTTCCTTAGACCAACCCACGGAGATAACACCTGTTCACAGGGGTAGAGAGAAATACAGATATAGATACAGTATGGCAGATAATGCCAAACCTATACTTGGTATATCGCAAAGCATTGTTAACGTGAAAATCTGTTCTAATGTAATGCCAATGCAGTGTAAGAACAATGGAATACCGGTATACATAAATGGAGCTTCGCAAAGTCACTCTTTAGGTTTAATCAATATCAAAATAAGTAGGCCTTGTACAAATGAAAATTTCAATGCACAAATATAATAGGTCCTTCATCAGTACAAGCAGACGGGGGAGGGGACAGGTACTGAAAAGTCAATGTAGCATTAAATGTAGAATTTGAAAATGGAAAATAAAATAAATGGAACTAATTGTAAAAGTGCATGATTAAATGAACAAAATTGTTGTGTCTAGTTCAGTGGGCCAACACTACAAAGTGGGTAGGGAGATGCTGTGAAAAGGTAACAGACGAAGAAGTTATATAGAAAATTACTGTATTTAATTAAAAAAAATAGCATCCACATGCTTTTTGGTGTGTGCCAATAAAGAAATGGAAATGTGAGTACTTTGTCCGCTGTTTGTTTAATTTTTGGATGTGCTACCTTTTTGGAATTTTTTTAATTCCTATTTTTTGATGCATACTGGATTTGGGTTTGGCACTCCACTGAAAACCATTGCTGATGCGCAACTTCTTTTTATCTTTTACTGTATTTAATTGTTCCAAACTTCATTGTCAAAGCACAATGTGGGACCAATTAGAGCAGGACTGATGTAATGTAATATCTTAGAAAAGCAGAGGAGACAGAAGGCAGGGTTACTTTCAACAATGATTTTCCCACAGAACTCCCAGGATGTCGACTTGGTATAAGCAAATGTTTTAATATGAAAGTAAATCCTAAATCAAACTTTCGACTAATCACTGTAATTACTGTAAAAGGGAGACCTCCACGCCAACACAAACCCATAAACGACTTTGATGAGTTACTGTAATTGTGGCACAGCGTTTATGCACAGTTTGGTGAATGTGTGAGAGTGTGAGTTATTTCATAATGGGCTGTAAAGTCTGTGAACGTTTTACCTGCAAAGAATCCATAATTACTCGCCATCAGCTGTGATGTAAGGCACGCGATAAACTTTTTTTACGGAGGCATAACGTTTGAGTTACCACCATATAGATAAAATAATGCAACAACATTCTGTAGGCATGGGAAATGCTCAGAAGAGGCTGTGCATGTTTTATTTCTGTGTGTGTGTGTGTGTGTGCGTGCGTGCGTGCGTGCGTGCGTGCGTGCGTGCGTGCGTGCGTGCGTGCGTGCGTGCGTGCGTGCGTGCGTGCGTGCGTGCGTGCGTGCGTGCGTGCAATTTGTATATGGTGTGCGTGTGTGTGTTTTTGAGTGTGTGTTTTCTCAATGCAATTTTCCTTGTCTTGGTTGAAAATCCCTTGCTATCTGGACGAGGGAATTGGTAATTGAATTCCTGAGAATTGTGTGCAGATTGTCACTTAGGCTTGAAGACATCACCAGCATCACCAGTGGTGCATAACAAAAAGCACGTTTTTCTCCAGGGTCATCAGCTGGGGACCAAGATAGCCGATCTACAAGCTCACAACGCATTGTGATGCGACACAATGTGAGCTTGTAGAGCTGCTATTTTCAAAAGAGTTTTATACATTTGAAAACTTTGTGAAATGTGACATTCTGTATAATGAGTACTTTCTATGTTTGGTACGTTCCTTGAGTACATTTTGAAGGCAACACGTTTGTATTTTTACTAAAGGACATTTTGTATTCCGGACTTTTACTTGTAACATAGTATTTCTATATTGCAGTATAGATACTTTTACTTCAGTAAAATATTTGAGTACTTTTTCCACCACTGCCATCACACCGAAACATCAAAGGTGCCCTTTGTTAGAAAAACTTAGAGAAGCTTCTGCAATGCTCCATCCCAGGAGAGGTAGCGAGAGGTAAAGAGAGAGTCCTTACATTCTTCCAATTAACATCCGTCAAATATCATTTGACTGCTGTACAGTGTTGTGCTGTACTCTCACACATTTAATGAAAACGGTGTAATATGTGTGTGGTCTGAATGACATGTTCACATAAACAGTATGTTCACATTTCAAAACACTTGCTGATTAATCATTCCCATGTACCTTCAACACATGTGATTCATCTCCTACTTAACTGGGGTTAAGCCCACTAGCCCAGCCCTCAACCACCAATGTGCATACATTTTGCTGATGCGCGCACGCACGCACGCACACGCACACGCACACACACACACACACACACACACACACACACACACACACACACACACACACGATACTGTAATACATCACAGTGTGATGGATTCTTCTGTGTTTTATACAAACCTGCTCTATTTTGGAATATTCCGCATGTATTCAGCTTTCCTGCAATTAAATGATACAAGTTTGACTTCGACTATATCTTGACACATTCAACAGCTCTTGGCAAACGAGTCTTTCACAGCCGTTGCACAGCGTGGATTCAAAATCACTCCTATCCCACATGAAAGTCCTTTAAACCGTCTGGGATTATGCTAATTAAAGGTGACACTGGATTAATGCTGTGTGATTATTTTTGGAACTTGAAATGACTCTCCTCTGCCATTTTTTGAGTGGTGCAACCACTCCCTTACGGAGTTATGTGTGTGGCTGGGTGGGTCTGAGCACGAAAACAACATGTTTTCTTTTCAAGCACCTGTGAACAACCTAACACACACAAACTCACACGCACATATTAACTGTATATATGTGACTGAGCGCCTGCCATCGCGCAAACTCCAGCTTTTCAAAAGGAGAAAAACTTTTTTTTTCAAAATGAGTTAATAGCACAGGCAGACTCTTCACATACTAAAGCATGTCTGAAATAAGTGTCATAGCTGAAATCGACATGTATATGAAATAAATGCTTAAACATGTAGCTAGGTGTAATGTTAGAGACCACAGAAGTGAACCTTTCAAGCCTGTTTTCTCAACTCGCTGTTTTCTGCAAGACATTACTCTATAAGCCATATCTCCGGAACTGGTGGTCAAAAACTCTCTCATTTCTCTACCGTTTCGGACGTGGGGCGGCTCGCCGGGAAACCGGGCCGGCACCCTGGCCGTGGTCCTGTGGGTCTGGAACCCCCCGGGGACCCCCACATGGAGTTGCACCACTCACTTCACACGGTGTGATTTTAACTTCATGGTGGGTTACATACTGTATAAATGCTAGAAGTTATCTTTTCTTAACCCTCCCCTCAGTCCTTTATATCAAATATTTAACCTGTTACAAGTAGGCTTATATCAAACTTCAGCTAATGAATATTTTACAACCTGGTCTTTCATAAACTCACTAGAAGGTTTTCTAACGATATATGCGTATTATAAATTTATAAGAGGAGAGTCAGTTGGACGCCGGGCCCCCGGTGACCACATATCACACTCCATGTTTTAAAGAATCACATAAAAAAACTACAGCATTGCTGAGGGCCCCTGTCAGCCCCCTGAGGGCCCCTGTCAGCCCCCTGAATATCCTACAAACCACTGTGTATGCATCCCTTTCAGGGATACGGTGTTCATCCAGCGCCAGATAGCATCCCCATGAAGCTTGTGAAGCTTAGCAGCATCATCGTCTTCTCCAGTTTCTGCAGGCTCCTCCTCTTCATCTTCATCCTCTTCCTCCTCACCCTCTTCAGTATCAGTGTCAACTGTCTGGTTTTTGTCCTCCTCCTCCTCTTGCAATCGGTGGAAATAGCAGATCTACAAGCTCACAATGTGTCGCAAAGCATTGTGAGCTTGTATATCGGCTATTTTCTGCGAATATATTTAGTTTCGAGGAAAAACAGGAGGGGGCATAGTATAGAGCCTCTGGGAATCCTGTCGGGTACAGGCTTTAGTTGTTTTTTTCAAATGTTTGTTTTTGTGGCTTTCGCCTTTATTTTATATTTTTTATAGAGGGACAGACAGTAGGCTGACAGGAAATGGGGGAGAGAGATGGGGAAGTGACATGCAGTAAAGGTCGTCGGGATTGGCCAAACCAAGCACACTGCCACACTCGGACTACCGGCCAAGGTGCCTGGACCACTGAGCCACGGCCCAGGCCCAGGCTTTAGTTTTTAGACATACTATTGGTCCGAATGCCATTAGACCGACAACCTACGTACGACAAACCATAACCAAGTTCCAGTTCGATCCCAGGCTCCCCCAGAGTTGGTGTCGAAGCGTCCTTGAGCAAGACTCTGAACCCCTAATTCCTCCCGATGTGCAGGTTGCATGGTTTCCTCCGCCATCGGTGTGTGAATGGGTGAATGTAATGCAAAATCTATGTAAAGCGCTTTGGATAAAAAGCGATATTTAAATGCACCATTGACCATTTACAGTACAAAAGACTCCAGTGTACATCTGAAACGTACTGTACCCTCTGTTGAGATGTTAATGCAAGATACAGAACAGTGGGTAGATTACTCAGTGGGTGTGTAAATGTACTGTACAGCAATACATTTGTCATCATAACTAAGGTCTTAATCACTGTCAGCATAACCCAGTTAACATAGACTTGCAAACACCTCAGTTGTATTTCTCTCAGTAAAAATGTACCCAGATAGAGGAGTCTGACAATGTCATCAGATTCAGGGAAACAAAACAACAGCTCTGGGTATTTGTGTACAGGTGAGAAACCAGAATACAAATGACAGGTTTTCAAAGTGGTGGCTGCCGGCGGACCATTAATAGAGAATGTTTCAAGTAAAAATATTGTGCCAGTTTCATTTAACGGTATATTCAGTGATTTCGCTTCATTCAAATATCACTTATTTTTTCTTTTTATTTGGATAATCCTCCCTACTATAGAGTGTGCTGACCATATAAGGAGTTCCTCCCTGTTCCCAGTGAGCCCCTGGGGTCAAAAAACCCTAGTTTCAGTTTTGGTGGCGGGTGGCAAAGCCTTCATCCAATCAGGATGAGAGGGGCCTTCCTCCAATCATGTGTGCACATGCTGTTGCACTTCCCCCCACTGTAGAGCGTGTGCATGTGCACATTTTGTTACCGGGGCGGACTGGGTGGTTTTCCAAATCACCCAAATCACTGAATGCTCCTTTAAACCTGGTATGCCTATTTAAAAAGAAAATTTAAATTGCTCATAACACAGCATGCGAAGCATTGTGAGTTTATTAGATCAGAATCAGATATATATTTTTTTCATGGCATGGAAAAGTTTGGGAAACCCTGCTTTAACTGACCTATAAGGCCACCATTCTTCTCAGTGACGGGGCTACGTGTGTCGTAGTGAAGAGGACCTGGTTCTAACATCAGCCCTTACCTTGTCCTGCATCTGGTACTTGTGGATCTCCTCCAAGACAAAGTCCACCTGTTTGTCCGAGACCAGCGAAGCAATGTTCCCACCCAGGTTCTTGCAGTAGTGCTGGGCGTTGTCATAGCTCTCGCGGCTGGAGTTGATCCTAAGGCAGAAGTCGCCGACATGGTGCCAATTCTCTGCACACAGCTGGCCTGCACACAGGGGAACACACAGATCATTTATGGCCAGGCTAAAGGAGCCATCGTGGGCTCCGGCCATCAGGGGCCTTAAATCTGGGAATTCAAATCTTGGACCACCAAATGTGCTACTACTGTAACTCGAATGTTACATTTCAGAGGAAAAATAATGTTCCAGTTTCCGCTTTTAACCCATTTTGTGCGGGAACCCCTTTTGGTGTTTCAAGCATTCTGTTATACTTTAGCTATTGGAAAATAGCAGATCTACAAGCTCTTAGCGCGCCACCGAATGGCGCGCTATGAACTTGTAGGTCTGCTATTTTTGAAAAATTGTAAAAATGCGGCACAAATCTTTGAATATGTATATATTCTTTCAGAGCGAACGTTTTTTTTATTTCGACGTCAGGCCTAAATGGGTTAAGTAATGTGATATCATCTTATGTTTAAATATGTAAAGATTTTGGTAAAAGACTGGAGCTTAAAGGAGAATTCCATACTAAAAGGCTTTCTTACCTTGTAGTTGTTACGTCCCCACCAAAGAGGTCCAGGTGTTATTTTGTGCAAAAGCTCCTTATTGGCTATTTCCCCTACCATAAGCCCTAAATGAATTGCATTGGAATTGAATGGGGCTATGGGGTGTTGTGCTAATTCGCTTATTTCCATCGCTCAATTTTATTTTATTTTTGTATATATCCTCTCTTCATAATGTAAATAATATCCCAAGCGGCACACTTTACTACATATTTCGATGGAAATAAGCGAATTAGCACAACACCCCATAGCCCCATTCAATTCCCATTCAATTCAATGCAATTCATTGAGGGCTTATGGTAGGGGAAATAGCCAATAAGGAGTTTTTGCACAAAAAACACCTGGACGTAACGACTACAAAGAAAGGTAAGAAAGCCTTCTAGCATGGAATTCTCCTTTAAAGTTGATATTCTGGCTTAGACGATACTCACTAAACTTTAGTGAGTATAATATCTGTATATATATACATATATATGCATATATATATGAATGGTTTCTGAGACTCTGTGTGTGACAAGCTGATAACTACAGCTCTGCTCTCTGAGTATCTGAAGAAACACAATGCTCCACGACATGGAGTCTGAGGAAGAATGGGACGATGAGAGAAGGGATGTGGAGGAGTTGAAGAATGGGACGATGAGAGAAGGGATGTGGAGGAGTTGAAGAATGGGACGATGAGAGAAGAGATGTGGAGGAGTTGAAGAATGGGACGATGAGAGAAGGGATGTGGAGGAGTTGAAGAATGGGACGATGAGAGAAGGGATGTGGAGGAGTTGAAGAATGGGACGATGAGAGAAGGGATGTGGAGGAGTTGAAGAATGGGACGATGAGAGAAGGGATGTGGAGGAGTTGAAGAATGGGACGATGAGAGAAGGGATGTGGAGGAGTTGAAGAATGGGACGATGAGAGAAGAGATGTGGAGGAGTTGAAGAATGGGACGATGAGAGAAGGGATGTGGAGGAGTTGAAGAATGGGACGATGAGAGAAGGGATGTGGAGGAGTTGAAGAATGGGACGATGAGAGAAGATGTGGAGGAGTTGAAGAATGGGACGATGAGAGAAGGGATGTGGAGGAGTTGAAGAATAGGACGATGAGAGAAGATGTGGAGGAGTTGAAGAATGGGACGATGAGAGAAGATGTGGAGGAGTTGAAGTATCCTTTCAGGACATGAAATGCAACTCAAATTGCTTTACAGAGCAATGGAGAAAAAAATAAAAGCAAGGCATAAAACATTAAAATAATAGCAGTAATGCAATAAAGTGAGGACATGAATAACAAGGAATTTAAGAGATAATTAAAAGCAAGAGTGTAGAAGTGGGTCTTGAGCTGCGCTTTAAAAAATGTCTACAGAGGCTACCTGTCGAAGGTACAGTGGGAGATTGTTCCACGCCGTCGGCCCGTAGAAGCAGAAAGCTGCTTCATCGTGTTTTTAGTTGCCATTTTTTTAGGCAAAGCGAGCAGGTCAGCAGTGGAAGACCTTCGGGGGCGGTTTGGGACATATTTAGGCAGGCAGTCATGTAGGTAGGAAGGTTTGGGACATATTTAGACATGCAGTCATGTAGGTAGGAAGGTGCGAGACCATTGAGAGCTTCATAAACAGGTAAAATAATTTTAAAATCAATCCTAAAAACAACCGAAAGCCAATGCAGTGAAGCTAAACCTGGAGTAATATGTTCTCTCATCTTAGTTTTAGTTAAAACTATGGCTGCCGCATTTTGGACAAGTTGTAATCTGTCAGTTGTTTTCTTAGGCAGTCCAGAGAAAAGTGCATTGCAGTAATCAAGTAGGACAAGGAAAAGTTTTATGAAACCTCAAGCGGTAGGAAAGACCATAGAGGCAAGATTGGGCAGGGTCAAATCTGTACGAGTTACCAGGAGTGGAATGGTGATTATAGAGTGTTTGAACGGGACAGACAAGGGTTATTAGGTGCTCTGAGTCGACCAATAGGGACAGACAAGGGTTATTAGGTGCTCTGAGTCGACCAATAGGGACAGACATGGGTTAGTAGGTGCTCTGAGTCGACCAATAGGGACAGACATGGGTTAGTAGGTGCTCTGAGTCGACCAATAGGGACAGACATGGGTTAGTAGGTGCTCTGAGTTGACCAATAGGGACAGACATGGGTTAGTAGGTGCTCTGAGTCGACCAATAGGGACAGACATGGGTTAGTAGGTGCTCTGAGTCGACCAATAGGGACAGACATGGGTTAGTAGGTGCTCTGAGTCGACCAATAGGGACAGACATGGGTTAGTAGGTGCTCTTAGTCCACCAATAGGGACAGACATGGGTTAGTAGGTGCTCTGTGTCGACCAATAGGGACAGACATGGGTTAGTAGGTGCTCTTAGACGACCAATAGGGACAGACATAGGTTAGTCTGTGCTCTTAGACGACCAATAGGGACAGACATGGGTTAGTAGGTGCTCTGTGTCGACCAATAGGGACAGACATGGGTTAGTAGGTGCTCTTAGACGACCAATAGGGACAGACATATTTTAGTCTGTGCTCTTAGACGACCAATAGGGACAGACATGGGTTAGTAGGTGCTCTTAGATGACCAATAGGGACAGACGTTGGTTGAGCCTCAGGGCTTTTAGACGCTTCTAATTCTTGCCAGTCCACTTCCTCACAAACAGTCCGGTTTCCGGGTGTTGACTGTCTGTGCTTATTTCTGCATATGCCCAAATATGGAGGAATGATGTCATAGTACTGACAACACATATTAAACTAATGGATATCATTTTTTTATTTTTTTTCCAATTGGCCAATCAGATTGTGTCAAATCATTAGATATCCTACAATATGACGTAATCATGCAATGACATCACAACCATATCATTGTTCTTTATAAATAATTGTCCGATACATTAAACATCAGTTAGTGATTTGCAACAAGGAAACCTGAGCTGCCTTCATCCTAACAAGTTAGTCTGTAAATTAGTTGCCAACACTCATTTACGGTGGAGCTGCTGTGTGAAATGTTTCACTGGACGATACATCTGGAAGGAGAACCTAGGAAGGACCAGGCTGCTGTGGTGGTCGGACAAAAGATCTACTGCTTTGGAAACCAGTGGAGAAGAGATCACATCGAAGTCTTCAACGCAGTGTCTTTATGCTGGAGGAAGGTGACCCCTGAAATGGGAGAACCCCACCTTGAGGTTCCATCCAGGCATGAGGGCCACACAGCTGTTCTGATAGAATATACTGTCTACCTCTGGGGAGGGTGGACTAACCCAGGTTATAATTACTGCAACGTGCTTCATGCCTTTGATGTCGACGCCCACACATGGTTCAAACCACAGGTTTCTGGGGCCGTTCCAGAGGGGAGGAGATTCCACTCAGCCTGTGTGTTGAAAAAGGTCATGTTTATCCATGGAGGCTCAACCCAGACTGGACAGACTAATGACATCTACAAGTTGGACACCACCACAATGGTCTGGACTTTAATTAACACCAGAGGAACTCCACCTCCTGAATCATCACGTCACTCTGCTACCATCATCGAGACAAAGATGTTTGTATTTGGGGGCTGTGGGTGGGTTCAGTACTACAACACCATCAGAGTGTTTGACACACAGACCAACCAGTGGTTGAACACACCTTCTACACAGCTTCTACCAGAAGAACGCTGGTTTCATTCAGCCTTTACCTACAATGGAGATCTGTATATATTAGGTGGCTATAACGATAACCAGTACTTAAATTATGTGTGGAAATTCAGTCCAGGAACCTTCTCCTGGAAGAAGGTTGAGCCCAAGGGGAAAGGACCTTGTCGGATGTGTAGGATGCACTGTTGCATGATGGGAGATCGTATCATCCTCTTTGGAGCAGACAACAGACTAGGTGACTTGTATGTCTTAGACTTCAGTCCTAGCCTCAAGACATTATGTAAGCTAGCAGTTATTCAGTACGGTCTGGAGCAGTCTGAACTCCCACACAACATCAGGTGGGAACTGGCAGCTATGACTAGCAACAGCCAATAGGAACTGACAGCCATGACTAGCAACAGCCAATAAGAACTGGCAGCCATGACTAGCAACAGCCAATAGGAACTGGCAGCCATGACTAGCAACAGCCAATATGAACTGGCAGCCATGACTAGCAACAGCCAATAGGAACTGGCAGCCATGACTAGCAACAGCCAATATGAACTGGCAGCCATGACTAGCAACAGCCAATAGGAACTGGCAGCCATGACTAGCAACAGCCAATAGGAACTGGCAGCCATGACTAGCAACAGCCAATATGAACTGGCAGCCATGGCTAGCAACAGCATCCGAGAAAAATAAACAAAAATAAATTAACAAAAATGTAACAAAAAAAGCAAGCCCACTTCAATAAATGTGTGTGTGTGTGTGTGTGTGTGTGTGTGTGTGTGTGTGTGTGTGTGTGTGTGCGTGCGTGCGTGTGTGTGTGCGTGCGTGCGTGCGTGCGTGCGATGTCCATCATTACAGTTTGGGGCGTGGCCTCTTCCAATGTCTGATGGCCTCTTAACTACTGATCACATTCACCGTTTTTCAAACAGATTTTTTTTTTTTCACAAACGCTCAACGAACGTCTCTCATCTCCAACGATCTGCAGTGTCTCTCTCTCTCTCTCTCTCTCTCTCTAAATTCAATGCAATTTAAATGAAGGTGAAGTAAAACTAAAATGCACTAAACCGCGGCGAGTCAGAAAACTGGCGAGTTCTCCACAAGGGGGCTCGGCAAGCGGCCCGCGGGCCGCCAGTTGAATACCACTGCTGTGAAGTGTCATAACATGCTGTCTGTGTTCCAGGTGACTTTATTAAGGTGCTGTCTGTGTTCCAGGTGACTATAATAACAGGCTGTCTGTGTTCCAGGTGACTTTAATAAGGTGCTGTCTGTGTTCCAGGTGACTTTAATAAGGTGCTGTCTGTGTTCCAGGTGACTTTAATAAGGTGCTGTCTGTGTTCCAGGTGACTTTAATAAGGTGCTGTCTGTGTTCCAGGTGACTTTAATAAGGTGCTGTCTGTGTTCCAGGTGACTTTAATAAGGTGCTGTCTGTGTTCCAGGTGACTTTAATAACATGCTGTCTGTGTTCCAGGTGACTTTATTAAGGTGCTGTCTGTGTTCCAGGTGACTTTAATAAGGTGCTGTCTGTGTTCCAGGTGACTTTATTAAGGTGCTGTCTGTGTTCCAGGTGACTATAATAACAGGCTGTCTGTGTTCCAGGTGACTTTAATAAGGTGCTGTCTGTGTTCCAGGTGACTTTAATAAGGTGCTGTCTGTGTTCCAGGTGACTTTAATAAGGTGTGCTGTCTGTGTTCCAGGTGACTTTAATAAGGTGCTGTCTGTGTTCCAGGTGACTTTAATAAGGTGCTGTCTGTGTTCCAGGTGACTTTAATAAGGTGCTGTCTGTGTTCCAGGTGACTTTAATAACAGGCTGTCTGTGTTCCAGGTGACTTTAATAACATGCTGTCTGTGTTCCAGGTGACTTTAATAACATGCTGTCTGTGTTCCAGGTGACTTTAATAACATGCTGTCTGTGTTCCAGGTGACTTTAATAAGGTGCTGTCTGTGTTCCAGGTGACTTTAATAACATGCTGTCTGTGTTCCAGGTGACTTTAATAACATGCTGTCTGTGTTCCAGGTGACTTTAATAACATGCTGTCTGTGTTCCAGGTGACTTTAATAACAGGCTGTCTGTGTTCCAGGTGACTATAATAACAGGCTGTCTGTGTTCCAGGTGACTTTAATAAGGTGCTGTCTGTGTTCCAGGTGACTTTAATAAGGTGCTGTCTGTGTTCCAGGTGACTTTAATAAGGTGCTGTCTGTGTTCCAGGTGACTATAATAACAGGCTGTCTGTGTTCCAGGTGACTATAATAACAGGCTGTCTGTGTTCCAGGTGACTATAATAACAGGCTGTCTGTGTTCCAGGTGACTTTAATAAGGTGCTGTCTGTGTTCCAGATTATATACTATATATATATGTATATGTATATATATATATATGTATATATATATATATATGTATATGTATATGCACAAGGAAAAAATGCACCCTTGAAGGTTGAAACAAAATGATTTGAGAACCAACCATTTACTTAAATATTTGGTTGTTACAGTCTGCTTGAAAAGTATGCATCTATAACAGCAGACATACAGTAGTACATACTACTACTGTATGGTACATACAGTAGTACATACTGAAACTCAAAATAATATAAGTCCATACTATGGCCAGAATCAACAATTTGTTACATATGTGTTTGTTGCATTCTGCTAGCCTACTGAAACTAAAAATAATTCAAGAACCAACGGTTTACTTTATGATTTGGATGTTACATTCTGTTTGAATGGACTGCAGCTAGTTGTACATACAAGCTCTGTCCATACAAGTTGGCCGCAACTGACCCGCGGGACGCCTATTGGGGATCCATGCACTAAAGCATTACATTTAGAGAAAAGTGATGGTCTGGTTTCCATCAACTTTTAGAGCCATGTGATATTATCTTGTGTATATCAAGTTAAAATGTCCAGCATGTGGTCATTACTTAATAAAGCTTATCCGGTTAACGTTAACAAGATGATACAATTGCCAACTGCTGGCTCGTCTATATTAGATTAGTGAACTGGGCTCTAACTTTGCAATGCTAGTACAAACAAGAATGACTCAGTCATACCTGCCAGGTGCAGCAAGCTCTCGTATATGAACATCTATAATCAGTTTGTGTGCCGCACCCGCAGCCTCTGCCTCACACGGCTTCACGTTGTGGCGTTCAGAGTATGGGTTTTATGCCGTTCACACTGTGGGTTTTATGGGTAAGTCTCCCATTGGACCTGTGTGAAGTGAACGGTGGAACTATACTGTAATTGTTATACTGTACTGAGCTCCTGTACAGACACTCGTGCTGAAAAAGACTGGTGTTACACAAAAAACTCAGCTTCCCATCATGCACCTGTGCACAGTGTGAAGCTCAACAGCACCACTTTCTCACCTGTTGGTACCCTAAACAGACAGACATAGGGACACACAACGCTACATGATGGAGACGGTGTGCCCACCGCTCAAAAAGTGTCTACTATATGGTCGCTAGTAGAGGCAGGTGAACATGTAGTCCAGGCTCTTTTCAAGCACCTGGCAAAAGGTTTTTAAACTTGCAATATTACATGTATAAACGAGACAGGATTTATAGTGACTGGATCATATTAGCTTAGGAGTAAGACCGGTAGGCGATGTACATGCACAGCCAAAAAGGACTCACAAAATTTGCATCTTTAATATGAGTGTGACCCGGCCTGCAGCACCATGGTTGGAAGTTATGCTAATGAAGAGGCTATAATCATTCTGCTGCCACAACAGACTACCGTTTACGCAGGACTCTGGCACTGATTACATTCAGTCACAAAATGGCCACCGTCCCCGCCCCTTTCATCACGACCAAACCAAACACGTCTTCTCTCTCTTTATCTCTCATCCTTGGCTGTTTCGATCCCACCTGTTAAAATACTGTTTAGGCAATAACCGGCCGTGGGAAGATGGAGACAGAGAGAAAGACCATGAAGGCAAACAGAGAGGGTCGGCACCAGAGAGAGAGAGAGAAGCAAAGCATGTGATGGAGAGAGAAAGAAAGCCAGAGAACGAATGAGAGGGTGGGAGATACACAGAGGTAGAGGGACTGAAATAAAGAGCAAGATGGTGGGAGAGAAAGGAGGGGAGGAGACATAAATACGTGTTTTTTGGGGTTTTGGTTATTTGTGCAATGGCAGAGATAAACAAGTCAAGTCCTTTAAGCTGTAGTGTAGTCTGTGGAAGATATGGTGATGATGGGAGCTGGAGTCACATAATGATTATTTCAAATAGATATTCTCATGCAAAACCACAGGTGGGGGGGTTTCCCCACACCCTGAGTACAGTATGGGCCTGACTGGAACATTGAGAGTCAACAGACAAAACCTCAGGTAGCCTACTGGCCATATCCCTCTGGCTTTAACATCTCACATGTCACATTTTGACAGTGAAGCATTCCGCTAAGATGGAGGGGAAAGGGAAACAGATGCAGTGTGTTTCACAATTTACAGTTTACTTTATTTAGGTAAAACTTTTAAATCTGACTTATAGCGGATTTGTTTTTCAAGTGTCTTTAAATAGTGCTAATGTAGGTGTGGCAGGGTTGGAAATACTGTGGTGAGTCATGTGTAAACAACATCTTTTACCTCCTGTTGCTGAACACAGAAACAGGTCCCTTGCTTTGAAAACCCAGCGTTCCAAGCTTAATCTGCCCCAGTTCACCTCAGCCTCAGAGCCAACAGGTCACAAACACAACAGAGGAGGGCATAGCAGGCTGTGTGAGTGGCTTGGTTTAATAGAAGAGAAGCCTAAACAAGAGGGAAGAGGCTCTCTCAAGGAAGAGTCGCTATTTTATGTAACTGCACTATGATGATTCAGTCATCATCAGATAAAAACCTTCAAGCTTCAACTAACCCACATCACCTCATCAAAAGACCCGACTAACTGCTGATAAATGCAGCAGAGGAGAGAGAGTATAGCAGGCTGCGTGGGCGCTTGATGTGGACAGGAGATAAGATCATAAACAATAAACACTCTGTCCCAGTTCAACACAACGCTGCACGAGGAGGGATAGGTTTTGTATATTTGAAGTGAGAGCATTTCCCACAGTTACTATATTACAACCCATGTTAGAGACAGAGTTAGCTGAGGGCTTTCCGACGGAGAAAGAACATTGAGAACTTTGCAGGCTTTTTAATTTGTTAGTCAGCCGAGGATCCCTTTTCATAACATCAAGTAAACAATTATAATTGGCCTACTTCCCTTTGCACATGGAGGGGGTGTGTGTGTGTGTGTGTGTGTGTGTCTGTATGTGAGCTTGTGAGTGCACGCATGCCTGAATACATGTGTAATTCATAGCATTATATTATCTGTGCACATATCTACATGATTAGAGAAATGTGTTTATTTGTGAAGCTGACTGCATCTGCAGCCTATTTATGCACCAGTCCAACAAGTCACACGTGTGTGTGTGTGTGTGTGTGTGTGTGTGTGTGTGCGCGTGCGTGCGTGCGTGCGTGCGTGCGTGCGTGCGTGTGTGCGTGCACACTGGACTGAAGCACTGGGCTTCTTCGAGAGCTTTGAGAAATGAGTGCAATAAGTGGGCGTGGGAGAGAGAACATGGCTGTGCCCACAGGCAGCAAGATGCTTAATAATGCATCAGACATTGGCATGTATAGCCACTGCTGTCATGCAGGTAATCAAAGGGCCTGAACAGTGCTTTATCGCCTGCAAACATGTGTGTGCATCCGCTATAGTCATCCTACTACCAGCTGTCCCTACTTTGGACATGCCATTATAGGCTTTTTTATTTTGTATTTTTGTGTGTGTGTGTGTGTGTGTGTGTGGGGGGGGGGGGGGGTGTTTGCCATTTCGAAAATAGCAAACATCGTGTGTGTGCCTCGATCTGCTTGCATGTGTGTCTCTGCGTCTGCGTCTGCGTGTGTGTGTGTGTGTGTGTGTGTGTGTGTGTGTGTGTGTGTGTGTGTGTGTGTGTGTGTGTGTGTGTGTGTGTGTGTGTCCCACGTAATGTATCTCCTATTCTCACCAGGCAAGGCGTGACACTCCTGTTGCTGTGCGTCCCACTGACAGTTGAGGTTGAGGGAGCAACTCCTGCAGTTAGCCAGCCTGGAGCACTCCTGTTCCTCTCTCCTTTTACACCTGGACGACTCCAGTACAGACTGGGCACACACACGCACACGCACACGCACACACACACAAATGGTTGAATGACATAACAGTTAAATCAAGCACAGAAATTCACAATAATATACTCATTCTAATTTAAAAACTTGCTTAACCTTCAGTGATAATCTAATATTATCTGTCACAGGACAGAGATCAAGGCTGTGATTCGGCCACACTGTAGAATATAGGAAATCATTTTGAAATGTTGGCCTGTCTTTAACTCAGATGAAAATCTCCTAACAGGAGTGTAACACTGACAAACTGAGGCATCTTCCATACAGAACTGCACGCAACATGAGATGAGACACAAAATGGGAGAAATCACGTGCCAAGGAAGTGTTGAGGCTATTGTGTCTTGAACCACAAAACCCCTGCTGGCCTAACATTCAATCCTGCCCAGATTTCTTTCCTATGTCGCCCCCTCTTCCCGCTATGTGGAGTGGACCACCCACAGTCTGAATATAGAAAAAAGAAAAGAAAAATTATTGGCTGGACAGTAGCTAGTTATAATTTGTATCGCCTCAGTCAAAAATGTAGTGTCATGTGTTATTGCGTTCTTATGTCTTGCCATCTGGTCTGGCTAAAGAGCAGTCTGTACCGTGTAATTTTGGGTGCTATTTAGATGACTTATGCCCTGACCTGTCTTCCAGCACAGCCTAGGTAACCAGATCTGAACAGATCATAAGACAATAAGAAAACCCCGAAGAGGCCAGAGGGTGTTGAGCATCTGTGAGGACATGCTTGGTTGCTCAGCCCGGGGGGGGGGGGGGGGGGGGTCTGGGTGGTCCCTGACCCCCTGACTAGGGAACAGTGGAACAGAGGAGATCTGAACAAAGTACCTTACCTACTTCTGCAAAAAAATAAATCTCATGTTTTGATCTCCTTCCAAATTATCTATGACACACTAGGGCATTAACAATTAATTCGATTGTTCGATTTTTCGACTAGCAAAACGGTAGTCGACATTGTAAATCAAAAATCGAGTAATCGCTAATATTTTTAATTTTGTATGTTTTTTTTTTTTTGCTTTTCTACAGCAGACATGCATCTGTGATCTCTGTTGTTTTGTTGGTCCAACTTAATCCATTCCTTTTTTTTTTAAATCGTGAAAATGTAGTGCAAATCTTTGAATATATATATTCTTTCAGAGCGAACGTTTTTAACTCAAATCTTTGCTTCTGGTGGGGTCCCTGGAACAACATCTTTTGAGATGAGGTCGGCGGACAAATGCAGATAATTCCTAGGGGTCCTTGACATGAAATAGTTTGAGAACCACTGACATAGAAAGTCTCACAAGCTGCTAAATCTAGCAGAAAAGTCACCAAGTAGGCAACATGCATGAACGCATGATCACTTTTTCTCAAGAATAATTTAAGTAGCAAGAATTGATTGTTTCCCCTCAGTGGGTCAAGGGTCAAATACACACATGTCCTCTCCTCTTGGCTCCATGCTTCCATAAGCTCAACTGATGTTCAGACAACATGGACGGTGGTCGAGACAGAGACAGGGCCCCACCATGCTGCTGGGCCAGCTCCAGAGTCAGCTACAGTACGCACGCACGCACGCGCACGCACGCACACACGCACACACACACACAAACACACAAACACACAAACACACACACACACACACGCGTAAAGTCATGCACAAACACATACTGTACACACACAGAGAACATCAAAATGTTTGAGAGAACAGACAGAGCTACATATAGGGATGCCAGGTTGAAATTGAGCCCTATTGGACTGTACGGTATATTTACATATATTTCCCGATTAATCTTTAAGTTATTAAATCAATCATGTTTTATAATTATTACTTGCGCAAGCAGAGCGTGCAAGTAATGTTATCAGTCAGGTGCTACGATGCATGTCCCTTAGCAGCATATGATATGACGTCATATGCTGGCACGAAGCAGACCGTGCAGGTATGTTTTCCGTCATGCTACGAAGCATATGTCCCATGACGTGATGAAGATATGTACCAATGTCCCTTAAGCAAGGTACGTAGCAAATAGCTAAACCTAATAATTCAATATTGCAAACGTTCTTTCACAGAGAGGCTGAGATTTGAAAGTTTGTAGCGGTCTACAGTACTTGCGCGCTCTGCTTGCGCACTAGTAGGCCATTTATGGCCTACTTGTGTGCAACAAGCAAGTAGGCACTCGACAGAGTGCAGTTCTAGTTCAATTAAATGTTGCACCCCTAGCTAAGGCGCAGGGAGTAGATATACTCACCACAGTACAGTTGCTGGAGGCAGAGATGCATTTCCTGTCCTCACACCACTGACAGCTCAGTGTGTTGGCCGTACAGCTGCCACAGTCTGGGAAATGGATGCACTGCTCATCTTTACTCTCTGGAACAGGAAAACACACGCACATGCATGCACGCGCACACGCACACGCGCACACACGCACACGCGCACACACGCACACGCACACGCACACACACACATAATTCATACTCCGCGTTGTTACCTTGTAGATCAGCTCCATTAAAAAAGTGACACTGTTGTGTGATGGGAGTATAATTTGAGCTTCATGATTTAACAGATGTTTTCCAAGGCTCTACAAATAGAAGCAGCTTCTGCAATTATTCAGGGCAGGTTTTAAAAGAGTACGACATCAGCTTAACCACATGAGTATTCGTCAAAAAAAATAAAAATAAACAAGATCTCGTTGCAAAGTGTTTGTAGATAAGATGTTTTGGTCAAAGAGATTGGTTGTACAGGGATGAAAAAAAGAGTGGGCCTAGATTAGAACTAGAGAAAGCTCGGAGGGGCGAAAGGTTGTTGTAGTAGGTTGAAATAAAGACGACAGGGAGCAGAATTATATCGCGTGCGGACATTCCATATTTTTCTTTATTTGGGCCAAGATTAGACCCCTGGGGGACTCCAGTCAATGGGGTATAATGGGATTAATTGGTTAAATTGTTTAACTGTCATTAGATAATGAAGGCAGTCAATCCACCTGTCCTAATGTTCCACTAGAACCCGACTCACTGTACTGTAATCACTATCACCATCTCCTATAGAAAGCTGCTTGGCTCTGTCTTACAGCATACCTGAACAAACACTAGTGCTGCTACATGTGGATAGGACAGGCGATAGTTGGAGATTCAATCCCTTTGTAATTAGTTTGGAATGAACGGTTTTGACCCTTTGGTCCAGCAATTACGGTGCACAAACAAACTTCAGAGGCTGAGTCATTTAGAATAATTATTATTCTCAGAGGATAAAACAAATGGTTGTTGTCATAGAGGGTCAAGAATATACGGCATTGCACATTCCTGAGCAAACACTGTGACATAACAGTACAAATAGTTTTGAGGTTGAGTGACTTTGGCTTTTGATGTTAAATGGTCTGTGTAAAGAGTTCTTTCTGATACGAGGGTTAGGTGTACAGCAGAATGGACAAAGGAGTTCTCTCTGATACGAGGGTTAGGTGTACAGCAGAATGGACAAACTTGCAATTATGCAGATTTATTTTTCTTCTTGCATGGAATTTCAGTAATGTTAAAAAATAACGTTTCAAAAAAGGTTGAAAGGAAAACAACAAACTCACATGCTTAAACTAGAAAAAGTGCCCTTCTGGGCACAGGTCTCCACCAGGAGGATAGGAGTGTGTGTGTGTGATGTTTGGCAAAATGTTTAGGAGCAATATAAACGTGTGTGTGTGTGTGTGTGTGTGTGTGTGTGTGTGTGTGTGTGTGTGTGTGTGTGTGTGTGTGTGTGTGTTGTTGTGTGTGTATGTGTGTGTGTGTGTGTGTGTGTGTGTGTGTGTGTGTGTGTGTGTGTGTGTGTCGCGGCTTGGCCTGTTGTAGCGCCACCATGAGGCTGATTTGAAAACGGTCAAGTGGCATTTCTTCCAAAGCTTAGTGGGAATATGCATGCACAGTTTCACCACAATCAGACTTGAGTAGTTGTGGCGATTTGTACAAAACGGGTACAAAGCGGGCTACTCCTGAAAAGTTTAGAAGCCAATCGTAGCCAATGAGGGTGGATTATGAGAAATCAAACAAACTTGATCACATGACTATGGAGAGCATGTGTACCGATTTGCGTGAAATTTGGATAAAATCTGAAGGAGTAATATTAGAAAATGTGTTTTACATATGTCGGCCTCCTGGTGGCGCTATAAAGAGCAGATGTGAAAAATTCCACGCAAAGGTTTTTCCTTGGCCTCTAAGGAGTTGGCATACAAAGTTATCCACAGATCCGTGCAGTTAGAGGTAAAAACACTTTTCGGCCAGTTATAGCGCCACCATGAGGCTGAGTTGAAAATGTTCATGTGGTATTTCTTCCTCGGCCTAGTGGGAATGTGCGTGCACAATTTCACGGAAATCACACGATGTGTTCATGATTTGCAGCATTGTGTTTGAAACCGAGCACTCCTGCGAACTTTGGAAGCCAATCTTAGCCAATCAGGATGGAGTCTGAGAAATCTGAAAGACCTGTTTCGTTGAATGGCTCTAGAGAGACTGTGTATCAATTTGCATGATGTTTGGACAAAATCTGTAGGTGTACTGTCCAAAAACTTCTTTTGCACAAAGCGGCCTCCTGGTGGCGCTATAACAGGCTGTTCTGGAAATTTTGGGGCAGAGGTTCATCGTTGGCATCCAGGGAGTGTGTGTGCAAAATGTGGCATCAACCGGGTTAACGGTGCCGGAGAATAGCTGTTCACAGACGGACGGACGGACACACGGACGGACGGACGGACACACGGACGGACGGACGGAGTGCAAAACATACTCTCTCCCCATGCCTTCGGCCTGGTGGAGACAATCAAGCAAACAGGCTAGATCTGGTCTGAGTCTAACTGTAGAGTCAGACTCTAGAGTGTACTAAGGGCAGAGCTCTCTAGCAGCATTGTGTCCATGTTCACGCTCCACTGCCTGAGACAAGAATCTATCCTGTCCTTGTTGGTACAAACCAACCATCATTACTGTAGCAAAGGAACACACTGGATAACTTCACCTTCGTATGTCGGTGCCACACGTGTCTTAACCGGCCACGTATGTCGGAGCCACGCATGTGTCTTAACCGGCCACGTATGTCTGTGTCACAGGTGAGTCTTAACCAGCCACGTATGTCAGACTATTGATGTGTTGGACCAATGTACGTATGCCCCCGTACAACACAAACTCCCTTTATACCCACATAGTTAGCATTGTATCATTCAAGTGTTTGATGCTGACCAGGATGCTGTAACAAACGTCATGGTGAATAAACTGCAACATAAAATAATGGTAATGAGTAGTATGATCAGAATGAATGTGATCATCAGAAAATAAATATGTAATCAGGAAAAACGTAAATGAAAAGTCTGTCTTTCCCACGCAAGCTTCCAAGCTTGCAAGCTTAACCCATTCTGGACAGGAACCCCTTTTGGTGTTTTAACTAAGCATTGTTATACTTTAGCTATTGAAAAATAGCAGATCTACAAGCTCGTAGCGCGCCACTCGTAGGTCTGCTATTTTTGAAAAAACGTAAAAAAGCGGCACAAATCTTTGAATATATATTCTTTCAGAGCAAACTTTTTTTTTATTTCGACGTCAGGCCTAAGTATAATAATGTGATGTAATGTATCTCTGCTCACCAAAACATCACATGATGGAAACGAGAGATACAGAAGTTGACACGCTGCTGCTGTCATAATTACCGTAGCCTAATGTCTCCTCATGCCCAAGAGAAGCGATATCTTGATATATCAGTTTAATATTCACATGATCATTCTCAGATTACTTTTCTGCATATGAAGGCATGAGACAATGCTTCTCTCTCAGTATGTGCACAGAAAGGTCTGACACTTACATTCCAAATACCTAATCTAATTTGCAACCGCACAAAAACAAACGGAAAGATTACATGAAAGACAAAAGAAATGTAAGATTTGGCGTACCAGGTCTTGGAGGGCAGAAGGGAGCAGGTACGATGTGGTTGGCCATGTACGGCTCCCAGGGGACACAGGCGCCATTAAACCAGCGGCAGCGGAATCCGGGTCCGGCGCTGGCACACCGAGCTGAATCAGAGAAGGCCTGGCAGGCAGGAGGGCTGTAGGCCAGGACGTCATTTAGAAGGAGCCCTGAGAAACCTCCAAACACATACATGGACCTGAAGAAGACAGAGATCTAGAGATGTATACAGAAACAAAGAATGGAGACATTCTTTGTAGACAAGCAGAGAAACTTGATCAAAAATGCACAATGTAAGGACACAGACTTGTGGAGCTGTTCACAGTAGAGCTGAAAATATCAGAGGAAGCAAAGGTTATGTTTGTAGCTGATGTTTTGGTGGTGCTTCTGTTATCAAGGGTACAACAATAAACAACTTTCCGGGATCAAATAATTAGTTTTAGCTTTAGGGATGTTAACAATGAATCGACTATCAATTAATTGCTAACAACAATTTATCAATTCTATTTTAAATGAAACAATTGACTGAGTTGTTTTCCCTTCTCTCTCACATTAAGATTGATGTCTCTTTTGTGCCCTACACAAATTCACAGTTACACACATTCAAACCCCAGGTTATTGTTTTGGGGTTAGGTGCTTCACTCAAGGTCAGTTATACTCAAGGCATGAATAAAGCAGACAGGCAAACACAGACAAATGTTGAACAATGTCTGGCAGGAGAAGGATAAAAAATAAAGATACAAAACACAGCTGAGAGAAAAGTGAGGGGAGCAATGTGAATCAAACATCAACTTAAAATAACATGGGGATAGAGTGAGTCCTCACTTTGATGTACTGGCCACTTGTGTGTATCTAGTGTGACTCTTTACCCAAATGGAAACAACAATGTTTAATATACTTCACCTGTAAGCAGACAAGCTCTGTCTGGCCAAAATGTAAGAGTTAGAGACAAATTAACCATGTTTGTTTTCACAACTTGTCCACTATAATGAATGTAATGGTGACAAAGCAGGATATTGCCAACATCTGGTCTGCTGGAAATTGCGTTGAATTACTGTACTGTACGTTACTATGGAATGGGGGAAGACGTACCCGTTGCTAACCACTGCCGAATGTCCAAAACGGTTGACGTCCCTGTGAAGGTCCGGCCTGGGAAGGACTGTCCACTCATCACATGCTGCATGTGGAGAAAGACAAAGGCACAATAGTCCAGTCACAGTTCTCCTGTAGTTAAATGTGTTCCCAAATGTTTGCTAACCAAATGCAGGTCAATGTGGGGCGAGCATGAAACCATCTGAAATACATCTGCGGCACACCTTATCCAAAACTGTCACGTATATGAAAAATTCCATCCATAACTAATGTATTAAGGGTACACTGTAACTTGGCCCAGATTTGGCTATATTAGGAGCTTAATGTGGCTTAATCATACGTTACTGCACGGACAATCTGTGGTGCTTCCGATTTGCTGCTTCAGAGATACAGAGAGCTCCATGCATCCATTAAAATATACGTAGCCTAACAATTCAATATACAGCCCAGGGCTACGAACAACTACAGTCTGTTACTGCAGGCTGGAAAACGTAGGCTACGGTTCTGGCGGGTTGCACGACTAATTTAATCATACGGTTACTACGGTTCTGGCGAGCTCTGTGGTAAGTGCCACTTGTCTTATATATAGTACATTAGTTGCTAGTGGAGAGCGAGGTCAGGGCTTTCTCATTTACTTTTGCAAACACAGTACTATAGAATTTACCCAGATTAGTTGTCTGTGCTGCTTTTCTTTCCTTGCACTTTCATCAGGTATGGCCAATGAAACGGTCAATGACCCATTGGCAAGCTACGGTCAGTATTCTGAAGTAAATGGACTGCATTTATATAGCACACCTCTTGTCTAGCCCATTTTGGGGCGAGAACCCCTTTTGGTGTTAGCATATTATGCTTTAGCTATTGAAAAATAGCAGATCTACAAGCTCGTAGCGCGGCACCGAGTGCCGCGCTACGAGTCTGCTATTTTTGAAAGGTCTGCTATTTTTGAAAAATCGAAGAACGACTGAACACAGCTTTTTCAGAAAACTGTCAGGATTTAGAAGACATTTTTAGAATCTGATCTCAGGTCAAAATGGGATAGTCTCCTACCCACTCAAAGCACTTTACAATTTACTGCCTCACATACTGTACTGTACAGCCATTCACACACATACCGATGGCAGACATGCAGGATGAAGACTCCGTTATTCTGCTCAAGGTCACTTTGTCAAGGCTAGGAGGAACCACCATTATCTCCTGAGCTACTGTATGAAAATAATGAATAAAAATAACCTACTAGTGTCTACTCTCCTACCCACTCAAAGCACTTTACACTGTCGGCCTCACATACTGTACTGTACATCCATTCACACACATACCGATGAATAAAAATAACCTACTAGTGTATGCAAATGAATTTGAGGAGAAGACCACTCATGTGTAGATTACTCTTTTAAAGCATCAAACACTGGCATGGACATAAGGACTTCCCAACATTAATGAGGGGGGAGGTGGCGGGGGAGACACCGTAAAACACTCGGGGAACGCGACGGTGTGGGTGCTCACAGTTGGCTGTCTTTAATCTTGATTTGCATCGCTATAGGCACTGCAATACGCGGTTACGAAATCATTTCATACACACAATCAGATACTAAGTGAGGGTAGACTTTTAATAGCCTATTATTGAGAATGTCTTACATTTTCAAATATATAATGACAGGAGGCTAAATGTGTACATACAGATGCTGGAAATGCATGATTTGGTGAAGTGACTAAAATGTTCTAAATGCTCTTTCATAACCATAGACTTAGACATAGACATAGACTTATCATGAAGCGAAAATTAATATCCCAGTTTAATATTAACAAATACCAAATGGACATAGTTTTGACCATATTTCACTCAATACATGTACAACTCGGTCTCCATGTCCCTACATTTTCAGAGCTTTATACTGTTGGTGAAAACAAAGGATGAGGCATGTTTGTTGTTTGTTATTTCAAAAGGTTTGCATCATATGGTGGAAAGAACTCTTAATAGTTGCACATTGATTTGAAAATAAAGGGACATCGAGTGCAATACAGGTTCAAAACTAAAAACACAAATTGTCTACAATCTCATCAAAGTATATTACCGCATTTTGATATTCATTATCAGCTCCTACTGTAGCTCCTCTTGATATTCATTATCAGCTCCTACTGTAGCTCCTCTTGATATTCATTATCAGCTCCTACTGTAGCTCCTATCTGACAGCTTCTTCTCACATTTCCAACTACTGATCTGGATACACACATCTATACATCTCTTATCTGTAGGAGGTGTGAGATATAGAGATAGAGAGAACATCATGGCCTGAGCCATGGCTCAGTGGTCCAGGCACCTTGGCTGGTAACCCAGTCTGGCAGTGTGCCGCGGGCTCGACTCCCGATCCCGACGGCCTTTACTGCATGTCTTCCCCCATCTCTCTCCCCATTTCCTGTCAGCCCACTGTCTGTCCCTCCATAAAAAATAAAATAAAATAAAGGCGAAAGCCACAAAAAAAAAAAAAAACATTTAAAGAAAAAGAGAGAACATCATGATTCTAACCTTTTCACACCCAGAAGATAGGATTGACAGCCTAGTAGACAACTTCATAAAAGACTGTATTAAGTACCATAATCTCTCTCTCTCTCTCTCTCTATTGACAGCCTGGTAGACAACTTCATAAAATACTGTATTAAGTACCATAATCTCTCTCTCTCTCTATTGACAGCCTGGTAGACAACTTCATAAAATACTGTATTAAGTACCACAATCTCTCTCTCTCTCTCTCTCTCTCTCTCTCTCTCTCTCTCTCTCTCTCTCTCCCCCACTTCTCTTGTTCTCTTTCCCATCTCTCTCTCTTTGTCTAGCTATCAGTGGGGCTATCAACACTGTATATTTTACCATTTGGGTTTTACAACTATGATGTTTTAATGACTCCCACGTGGCCCCATTATATTAATATGGAAATTAATGTGTGCACATGCATGCGTGTGTGTGTGTGTGTGTGTGTGTGTGTGTGTGTGTGTGTGTGTGTGTGTGTGTGTGTGTGTAAATGTGCCATTTACCCAGATGAGTTCTCTCCAGTGTAAACGGAGAGAGCCAGGGAATCGTGCTGATGCACTGGCGGCCAGGTTGCTAACGACCTCGTTAAGCGGCCTGCTAATTGGGAACGCTTGTTTTAAAAAGCCACTGAGCACAGAATATGACAGGATGATGGGGTGGGGTCGTTCCAATCGCTTCGAGGGGAGGGGAGCGAGGGTTTCATCGCTCGCTGGGTGTATGGGGCTGGGTCAAAGGTCAATCATATTATCGTGACAATCAGAGTGACGCTGATGCAGTCAATTGGGGTGCAGACCTGAGGTGTATACTTTGGCAGGATGGTGACAGTGATGTCAGGGAACAGACCAAGTTATAACAAGCTTAGCTGTTGTGTATCCTTGTTTGATTCAGGGCTGGGCGATATTGGAAAAACAATTATTTTGACCGAGTAACTATTGATAACTATTTGATTAATTATTTTGGTGCTCTCACAAGATATTTACACAGAAGAGAATTCCAAAAAACGGTGTGTCCAGTTCCACAAGGTATCATATGTATTGTACAGTATCAAAGGAATAACATATTTTGAAAATACGCGTCGCGTCACGATGCAGTGTGAGCTTGTAGCTTGTAGAGGTTAACGTATGTTTTGTAATAATAATTCAAATCTACAAAGTCACTAAAGTGTTCAAATAATTGTAGTGGAGTAAAAGTACAACATGTGGCTCTGAGATGTGAGGTATTGAAGTATTGAAATTTGTAAATACTCCAGGAAAGTGAAAGTACCACAAAATTGTACTTAAGTACAGTACTTCCACCACTGCAATTGCCTGCCTCCAGCGCAAACAAAGGGGAGTTACTGTATTGCTCACCTTGAGTTATTCAAATGCAATGAATTCTGGGAGAGGGGCCTGGCTAGAGATTAATGAGAACAAAAGAGCTTTTGTAATATTTAATTACAATTCTTGTTGTAAAATAATAGGGATTCCAGCTGTTCATGTTTCAGACTGATGAAGGAACGTGATAGAATTGTTGGGGATGTATTCAACCAAATTAAAAAAGCTAAAATTGACCAACCCCGCTCCACCCCAAATCAGAGCTCAATTGTGAAGTATTATGTTTTAATATATTAAATTATTAAAATTAAATTGAGGTTGTTGGAGCAAGTCCACCATTATTCATTTGTATTAACTAAATACAGTATATTGATTCAAACATTAATTACTTTTTCAAGGATTTTTGAATTGAGAAAGTATGAAAAGCCTGATTTCTCAGACCTTCAATTATAAAAGCCTATTTCAATAAGCTGAAGTTCAAACACTATTGGGTTATTCTAAGCAAGTGATACCTCATTTTGTAGCTCTGATGCTCTATATTCTCGCTGCTTCTTTACTGTTTTTCATTATTATTTGCTTTACCATTTTGATATTAATGTATTGTTATTTTCAATACAAGAATGTCACTAACTGAAATGTTGTCACAGCTGTACAGTAAGTGCAACCATAAAACAAAGCCCTTGAGAGTGCTCTGTAAATTCAGCAAATTATTCATTTATTATTCATTTTGTTTGGTAGGCTTTAATATTAAGTTGACTTAAGCCGTGGTTGTGTCCCTCTTCGCACCCATTGGTTGCCGTTTCGTGGTTGGACAAAAATCCTTTCTCTCCATCCACTAACTGTTTTTCAGTTGCTTCGTATTGATATTCTCTGCATTCAATCCTTATTTTAAATTTGGTGTCAGTAAAAAGGAACATCACAGGTGCAGCATGGTGACTGGGCATATCATGTTTTTTTTCCAAAAATGATGTTTTAGCAAATTCAACATAAACAAGGAGGAACCAGGGCGGAAGGAAGAAAGAGCCTGCTGGTTATAGTCAGTCAGGGACCAATCAGAAGGCTGACAAATAGCAGCATAAAATAAGATACAAAAGCAACAGAGGTTTTCACTGCCTGGGTGATCGCGTCAGAGTTGGAAAACCACTATGTGATCATGTGCTGGATAAGATTGCCCACCCCTGCTCTAGTCTACACCTTCAGGCTGTGTTCAAAGGTCCATTGAAAATCAAGGCCTTGTAGCTGCCCGAGGCTATAGCCTGGATTCTCAAACAGGAACCATTACTACTGGAGCTGCTTCGGTCCTCGAAGGCACGGGCACCCTCAACTCCACTCTTACATGCACACGCACACGCACACGCACGCGACCCATAAACATACAGATTTTTAATTTCCTTTCAGGATATGAGAAAAGTCATGTTAATAATGCATGTTGGGACGAGAAATCGGGAGTCCAGATCAGAGCAGCCAGCCAGGAATGGCTGACTGACAGTCTGATCTGATCTGCACTAATGGAACACTTAATGAAGAAACAGGGGTGGCGGGCATGGGGTGTTGGGGGGGTGGGGGTCGCATTCAGCAGCAGCCACTGTCTTCTGCCCCAATACAACAGGACATCCATCCGTCTCCCCCAACCAGCACTGAGCCTTTCAGTGGTGTGTGTGTGGGTGGTATGCTGTGTGCATAGCACACACGTTCAGGTATGTGTGTCATTTGCTGCACATACGTGTATGTGGGTGGTGCGCACCCACACACGTACAGGTATGTGTGTCATTTGCTGCACATACAGTAAGTGTATGTGGGTGGTGCGCACCCACACACGGCGGGGGTTGGAGAAGGCAACATTTTTAATTAGAGTTCACCCCTCCACCCCACCCCCACACCAAAATCTAATTAGAAGTATAAGGGCATGGATGAGGGGGGCACGGGGGAAGGGGAGAGTGGAGAGAGAGCAAGAGAGAGGGAGAGAGGGGCATGGTGGTTTCGTAGAATTAAACCCAAATGAAAAGTGCCTTCTGTGTCGACCTGAATCTAATGCACGCCAGCAGGGGAAGCTAATAAACACAGTGATTTCCCCTCCAAGGTTGGCGCGGCAAAACAAAAACAAATTAGCGCTCAAAGACCCAGCCGCTGCATGGCGGCGAGGCAGGGAGGAGTAGAACAATGAATGCAGAGAGGCAGACTGGATGGCGTTATGTGACTTCCACAGGTGGAACTAATTAATTATCTCCCGGAGTGACGGGAGAAGGGGAGGCCTGGGGGGGGTGAGGAGGAGAGGGGAAAGACGAGAGAAGAGATGAGGCAGGATAGCACGAAGACTGAAGAGGGTCAGAGAGCAGGAAAACACAAGAAATGTTCACTTTGCAGTTAAATACTAAGGAATGAATTGAATTAATGAATTGGGTACATTATTACATTATTACACTTTGACTTAAAAGAATACTTTATTTTATTTACAGTAGTGCGTTGAATGTGCCCAATTTTATACTTCATCATAGGACGGTGTCCATCCAGGTAAAGGGCTTCATTGTTTTGCTGAAGGACCTATAGCGACTTCCAGGTGCAATTATTTTTTTGAGGGGTGATAGCCCCTCCTATGCCCAGCTGTCTTGGTTTGTGTAAACACAAACATTGGCTTGTGATTGGCTGATCACCCCATAGGGATGATTTGATTGGCTGAGCAAAGTACATATTGAAGATAAAAGTGAGGGCAGAAAAGTGAAGACGAGATTGGCCAGAATTACTTTTGTGATGAGTTAATTGGCTGAGCACTGACTGTGATGTATGATGATGTATGATGTTAAGAGCACCCCTCACTTCATACGGGCGCAATTTTTTTTAAATTCCAGGTTCAGTAGCATCAGCAACTGATTTACCAGGTTTAGATAAACAATATAGACTCCCACAGACACTTATACTGTTACAAGTTACAACTAGACTCTGCAACCTTCTAAAACAACCTTGCAAATCTTGTATATAAAGTGTCCTTAAAGTGAGTTAAATAGTGAAATGTTGGGCTACTACACAATATCCAGATTCCTGCTTTGGATTTCACTTCGCTCTCTTCCACCCCTCCAATGTCTGTACCAAGTGACATCAACATCATGATAGTGTAATCAAACAGCAATGGCCATCACTGATGGAATTTACAACTAGCAATCTTGTGTGATTAGTGGAGCAATTCTCAATTCTCAAAATGTTTGTTTATGTAGCCATTTAACTGTCAATGATGACACTTGTTGCTATACGAAACCTCGAAACAAATCTATTAGTTAGGGAATCAAGTTGTCCTAAATCAGACAATATCGAGTCATGGCTTTTTTTTGCTCCCGATCCGATTCCGATCATTTGAAAATGACGTGATCAGCCCACGATTTCCAATCACGTGATCTGATCGGGACAACCTTAATTAATGTGCTACAAGGCAGGGATTTGGAGAATTAAAAGTATAGAGAATTCAAAAGCAACTGTGTCATTGCCTTGATGAAAATATGTTTGGTGCAAAAAAAGAAAAATAATTTCATTATGTTTGTGTTGTGTGCACTGTGCAGACTATTTAAATAGCATGCGTTGCACATAGTAATCAGTGAGCAGCAGCTTCATCTGATTTCTCCACGGAGAGAAAAAGTTTCCACATAAAAACCAAGAGGAGCTATAACACAACTAGGGGTGCAAGTGTTGATTACTTTCTTGGCAATTATTCTATTGGTTGCTTTTTCAACTAATCAAATAATATATTTTTAATCATTCAATAATTTAACCCATTTAGGCCCGATTCAAAAATAATATATATAGTTCCATTAACTGTTGTAATTGTGCCCCTAAACACAACAGTTCCAAAGTTGAAAACTCTGTGTGCTTCAAACATATAATATACATATATTGGCATAATATGTTAATATATAAATAAAACCATAGCACCACCATTAGCCTTTTCATGTCGTGCACCCCCTAGAAGGTGCCCGCTCACCACAAGGGGTGCACGCACCACAGTTTGGGAACCACTGGTCTAAATAGTCAACAAGAAGGAAATGTAGGCCAAAAGATAGCAAGCAAGTGCCATAAAGGGCATAGGGTTGGCAAGGATGGTTCGATATTCTGGCTAAGGCTGAGCTGGTACACTGAGCTGAATGAGCTGAATGAGGTGGAGTCTCTACCAGTGGGGTTTCATACTGCAGCGATTGGATTGGCAGAATCTCTAGTGAGGTTATTGCATAGTGCAAACCTACAGGAGCGAGACAGCACTGCAGTGTGGGTCTGGAAGGAAAGCAGACTCGGGAGTCACAAGGTTGTTGTATGGAAATGGAAATATGCTTCAGAGGGCAAGACTTCCCAGGGAAGAAGCCAAGTTTAGTCTGAGTTGAGTTTTTGAGGTGGTGGGTTGACGTCCTCGGAGAGATATCAGCCGGGGCATGCAGACATCTGCTCCTCAACCTCAGTCAAACTGCAAACAATGCCAATTAAGAATGATGCAGAGGCTTCGAACGTCAAAGGAAAACCTCATATCCATGGCTAAACTTGACGCAGCATCGGGGCTGAGAGAAGTTCCAAATTGAAACGTCAATGCAAATGAAACACCGTTTCCACCTGCATGTCTGTTTCCCTATATATACAACACCGTTTCTCTTCTCTTTCCCTTCCATCACCCCTCCATACATTCATCCGTCCGTCTCTCCCTCCCGTCACTGAAGTGAGCGAGAGAAGGAAAGAGGTGTCTTGTGGGTCATAAAGCCAGGCAGATCGGTGGATACGAGCGTTTATGAATAAATGATGATATTTGTTGAGAGAGAGCTTGGGTTGTGCTGCGTTAAGGGGCATGTAAATACACACATTTGCTGTTTATGGGGCTCACAAAAAGCGAGCGCACACGCACGCACGCGCGCGCGCGCGCGCGCGCGCGCACGCCCGCCCGCCCGCCCGCCCGCCCGCCCGCCCGCCACACACACACACACACACACACACACACACACACACACACACACACACACACACACACACACACACACACACACACACACACACACACACACACACACACACACACACACACACACACACACACACACACACACACACACACACACACACACACACACACACACACACACACACACAGTGCCGCATTTAGTACCACAGTATCTCCAGCCATTTTAGGATGCAAAAGCCTCTATAAACAAACACTTTATCATTTATTACCTTTGATTTTGCCTTTTACTCACAAGCTCATTGTTTGCCTTTATCCTATCAGGGCATTATTGTTTTTAGATAAAGCCATTTTACCATCTGTGCCTCTCTCTCTCTCTCTCTCTCTCTCTCTTACTCTCACCCCCCCATTTTCATTTCGTCTTTATTTCTATTATGCTCTTATACTTCACTAATATCCTTCCATCTCTCTCTCTCTCTGTTCCTCTCTTTCAATCACTTGGCTCCTCTCAGCCCGTCTGTCTCCCCTCTGCTGTGATGTATCACAGCTGCATGCTGGCTGGCATTTCTCGCTTTAGTAAAAAGCATGTAGTGTCTCGCTGTCAGCTGGAAACCTTGTATGTCAAAAACTTTTCAGGAAATGGAAAAGGAACCCGTGTTCCAATGGATCCAATGTATTTTATCCCATTTAGGCCGTCGAAATAATATATATTCAAAGATTTGTGCCGCATTTTCACGATTTTTCTAAAATAGCAGACCTACAAGCTCGTAGCGCGCCACTCGGTGGCGCACGATGAGCTTGTAGATCTGCTATTTTTCAATAGCTAAAGTATAACATAATGCTTAGTTAAAACACCAAAAGGGGTTCCCGTCCAGAATGTGTTAATCTACTAGTCACAAGCTCTTGTTAATAGTTTGCATTGGTTGAATATTCAAACTCACAGACAGACTTAACTACCGGTACTTTCACTAGAATAGTTTTTTTCCTCCTCCAAAATAACAAAAATAGCAGATCTACAAGCTCACAACATCGACAAGTTATTCCAGATCCACTTGGTACTTCTGTGTGACACTGTATAGTATAGTATGATGTAGCCCAATTTACAGAAAAACATAAAAAGTTTAAATATGGAGATAAAAGGTTTCGATGAAGTCAAAATAAGACTGGGCCATATGACCTAAAATCCATATTATTTTTTTAAGTGGTGCACAAATATTGCATTTCCCAATGGTGTCACTATCCCTCCATGCGTCTGCAAAAAACTAACTACACTGAGTAATGGAATTTGAAAGGTTATTACTAAGATTTGCCCTGTTTTTTGGCAAGATAATGCTAGCAAAACAATGTTTTTGTCAGCACAATATGCCACAGAATATGAATGAACATCCTGTATGCATGTATTTATTTATTTTATTTTCCTTGTTGCACGACTATTTTTGACCACTGGGTGTTGTATATGCCAGGGCTTATACAGTGTATGTTATATACGGTAGGTGAGCCCATGCATTGTATATACAGTAACACATGAATATACCTACTGGCCACTGCAGGTGGTTCATTGAAGTGATACGTTAACCCATTTTGACCTGAGATCAGATTTCTAAAAATGTCTTCTACATCCTGACAGTTTTCTGAAAAAGCTATGTTTCTCAGTCAGTCGTCAGTCATTTTTCAAAAATAGCAGACCTACAAGCTCGTAGCGCGCCACTCGGTGGCGCGCTATGAGCTTGTAGATCTGCTATTTTTCAATAGCTACAGCATAACATAATGCTAACACCAAAATGGGTTCCCGCCCAAAATGGGTTAATGCAGCTACCATACTGTATGTGCCTCCTAATGCATGAACCAGGACGTCTGTTCACAATGAACCCATTTAGGACCGTTTTCTGAAAGATGTTTCTGTATCAGTGGTGCTCAATATTGTCAATATTGTCAAGGTCTTATATAGCCTGATCAGCTGTGGTCTGACGTAATGTCAGTGACCATGGTAACCATGCTCACCTGTGCACGGACACGTACACATACATACAGACAAAGCTGGAGTGAAGTGAGAGTCATTTTCACATCTTATATAGCCTGATCAGCTGTGGTCTGACGTAATGTCAGTGACCATGGTAACCATGCTCACCTGTGCACGGACACGTACACAGGTACACAAACATAGATACAGACAAAGCTGGTTGTTGGAGTGGTTTGCACCACTCAAAAATATGGGGTTTCATACCAAAACACCTTATCTCACATACTGTAGATAGTAATAATATTTATAATGATTATAGAACAGGGGGAAAAGGTTTTAGTCTCAGGGAGTATATATAATATGTACAAGTTTATAAAAAGAGTTTTGGCAAGTTCCCACTGCGAATATGGCGGCGACATTGACGTATGACCCTTGTGGCCAATGTGGCATCTACATATTTATGTCTATGGTGGTCGAGCTCGCCAGAACAAGTGCAGTTTCATTCACCATTTCCACTTTGACCTATACAACATCCAGTGGCTGAAAATAGTACCGCAACAAGGACAAATAAATTACAAATAAAATCCTCATTTAACTCTGAAAGTGAAAACAATGTCAGAGTTTAATTAATCTTACTGTGTCCTTCTCTATGCGTCCTTCGCTCTCAGTCTAGCTATCCTGATGAATGTGCTGTCTTTCTACACTCCGCACCTTAACGTGACTTATCACACACACCTCCTCCGCGCTATATCTGCTCGTCTTCCCTGCATCCCTCCGTCTATCACCCGCCTCTCCCGCAGCGGATCCCCGGTGGAGAGCTAGTGGACTCCCTCTTCTCTCTCTCTCCCTCCGTCTATCTGTTTCCCTACGGAAGCAAGCTGCAGTCTCAAGGCTCATGGGCCATCTGCTCTGTTGATGCTACTGGGTATGGATGCTTTACAGAAGTCCTTTAACCCATTCAGGCCTGACGTCGAAATTTAAAAAAAAAAGTTTTCTAAATCATGACAATTTTCGGAAAGATTTGAGGCACATTTTAACGATTTTTCAAAAATAGCAGACCTACAAGTTCATAGCGCGCCACTCGGTGGCGCGCTATGAGCTTGTAGATCTGCTATTTTTCAATAGCTAAATTATAACAATGTTTAAAACACCAAAAGGGGTTCCCGCCCCAAAATGGGTTAATGGTTAATGTGGTTAAACGCTAACGTGACATGGATGCGTTCCAGGTCTCAATGGATTAACATCTATATGTGATGTGCCTCTCGCTCTCTCTCCTTCCCTCTCCCAGGAACCCCCTCTGTGTCCCTTCTATGCTCCCCTCACTCTTTTCCCCTTCCCTTTTACAATTCTCTTTCAGTGTCCCTTTTCTCATTTCGTGCTAATTTATTTGTTATTTTATTGCTTTCTCATGTTCTATCACTCCATTGCTCTCTCTTAGCCTACACGAACATTAAAGGACTCGCTCTGTGTGTGTGTGTGTGTGTGTGTGTGTGTGTGTGTGTGTGTGTGTGTGTGTGTGCGCGTCCGCTTTCATTAAAGTACATACGTATATGAGTTTGATTATGTGTCTGCATCTGAATGTCAATATCTTTTTTTTTTAAGATATTATTTTGGCGTTTTGCCTTTATTGATAGATGAACAGTAATCAGACAGGAAATGGGGAGAGATATGGGGGGGGGGGGGGTGACACACAGCAAAGGTCGTCAGGATCGGGACTCAAACCCGCGACACGCTGTAAAGCTGGATTACCAGCACAGGTGCACAGACGGCTACGCCAGCCGCCCGGGCCTGAACGTCAATATTATTGACCACTATTCCCCCCCCTCACACAGGGGCACAGGCTATGCAAGGTGCGGTACTTGTTCAATTGAAAGCTGTGGTGTGCATTGCCAGGAAATCGACCGGCTGACCGAGAATCAGAATGACATTGACACCCTTAAACGGCAAAGTCACTATAGGCTGACTGTCAACATCAACCAGGGTTCAAGTGGTTTCAATCTGTCACAATGGAAACTATTATTCTCTCAAGTTTGATTTGTGACACATACATCTTAGGAGATTTACATTATATGTACGTACCGTAATATGACATACATGTAAGGTTCTATATTCAATGAAATTCAGGGGTGCCTTGGATGAAAACATTATTTGCAGGGGTGACCTGATACAAATACAAATGTTCCAAAGACACATTTCGCCTCCACAAAGAGATTGGTGTCGATGCAACAAGAGCAACGGCAACAATAGACTGCGGACCATTCTGTCTCTCACTCTGTGTAAGAAAATGTTTCCATAGATATACGAGTGCATTGTTGTCTTTACTTTGAATTGTAAGTTGATTGGGGACGGCATATGACACTGGGAAGAATATTGGTGTGTGTATGTGTGTCCCATTTGATTTTATAGCAATCTCACGAGGTTAGGGTAAGAGTCAAGGTTGGCCATAATATCTGTTAGACTCAGCGGTTCCCAAACCTTTTTGGCCATGCACCCCCTGTTACCTCCTGACCTAGCTGACGCACCCCCCCCCCCCCACATGGAAATATAAATTACATAAGCTATATAGGGAAATACATTTCCTATTTATCCACATATATGCACATATATGAACCTGAATATGGCTTATATATGCACCATAGGCTATATTCTGCATATACTTGCCATATATTGGCATAATATGTGAATATATTTAAAATAAAACCATAGCACCACCATTAGCCTTTTCATGTCGCGCACCCCCTAGAAGTTTCTCGCGCACCACAAGGGGTGCACGCACCACAGTTTGGGAACCACTGTGTTAGATTTAAGTAGAGGAGGAGATATAATTTAGTCAATCAATGCCATAACCGCAAATGTTTGAAAAAGCAACTTGTGTGCATGTTTATTATGCTGTCAGTTTGTGTGTCCTTACCAATATCATAGGCCGAGAAGTCGGCCGAGTAACACTTGGCTCCGTTGCTTAGCGACGTGTCGTTGTGAGTGTTGCCTCCGAACACCAGCAGAGTTCCACTGAACAACACAACCGAGTGGAGATACCTCGACGAACCACTGTCTCTGAGTATCATCCTACACACACACACACACACACACACACACACACACACACACACACACACACACACACACACACACACACACACACACACACACACACACACACACACACACACACACACACACACACACACACACACACACACACACACACACACACACAGCGGGATATGCACACGCAGGGAGAGACAGACAACGTAGTAATTCAAGAGAGTGAAATATTAGGAAAGTGTTAATGTGTCAGTTATGTGTGACTGTGTGTGTGTGTGTGTGTGTGTGTGTGTGTGTGTGTGCACGCGCATACATGCATGTGTGTGTGTGTGTGTGTGTGTGTGTGTGTGTGTGTGTGTGTGTGTGTGTGTGTGGTGCCACTTTATTGATGGTGACAGTCTGGGTATTTGACCTAGCCTGCTGTGACTGCCCTTCATGCCAACTGGTCATTCATGGACGCCACGCACACATATACATGTCCGTGCACGCACACGCAAACACACACACAGTGACTCACACACACACACACACACACACACACACACACACACACACACACACACACACACACACTGTGTAGGGGGTCTCAGTCTGCATGTGTGTGTGTGGGTCATAGGTCACACATTGCAAACCAACTGTGCTCGCCACCCACACAGTCTCCATTTCCAACCACCGCACTGTCAGCCACTTTGACTTTGCACTGAAGCACTCCTGCTGTTTCTTCAACATGACTGTCTCCACTACCACCACCAGCCATATTATGTCTTTCCACTACGTACCACCACCAGCCATATTATGTCTTTCCACTACGTACCAGCACCAGCCATATTAGTCTTTCCACCACGTACCACCACCAGCCATATTAGTCCTTAATTTTAGGGGAATAAATGCTAGACTGGATGACTCGACAGAAAAGGAGGGAAGTTCTCTGGAAGGTTTAGAGGTGGAATGTTCAAATGTCCCTGAGCTCTTTAGAATGTGGAACGTCTGAGATGGCATATCATCAACATGCCATACCAGACACCTGATCCCCACAGCACGTTCCATTCTGAAAGAGAGAGTGACAGCACCACAGACAGACAAATTGAGTTGTGTGAGAGCAGTTACTCTTGTAGAAGATATACTCTTCCCAAAGAGCCAGTGACATAGATATTCCACCCTGTGCAGGGCGGTGCAAAGTGACACAATTATCACAGCTATTTCCCAACGCAGTTGTCATTTTCACAAACAACAAATAAACCATTTTTCATAACGTAAGTCTCATTAATCATATTAATAAGAATTAGGACAAAAGTGGTGAGGACTGAGGAGAGAGGGAGGGAGAGAAAGGGAGAGAAAAAGAGATACATTTATTTCAGTAAGGAGCCTGCCTATACACTTTATTGCTGATTATTCAAAATAGCCTACTTCAGGTCATGTAAGAATGGCCTGAATACCTAACCTCCTGGCATTCTTTATCTCTCTAGCTACAGTCAAGTTATGCTTTATTTATCAGCTTTAATTTGATAGTGTTACAGTCTCGATTTTGTCTGCTTATTTCTTTGTGCCATCACTTCCAAGTTAACTTTTTTCCCTGTATCCTATATGGGTTCTCTCTCCCAATTGGATAAAATTGGTATCCCGACCAGAAAATACTTGTTCTATTACTAAAGAGCTGTAGAGATGAGGAGACCCCTGTTACTGAACAAACATTCATAGAGCAAATAGTATACTGTAGCTAAAGTATATAAATACAACCACTTTGTGCAGTGCGCTGAATTTGCAGATCTATCGCACCTCTACGTAAGTAGCAAAATTGGAGGGGAAACACCCGCAACGAAAATGCTCCTTGCGTACTAGTACTCCTAAGATGGATGTAAAATACCATTATTTACTGCATACAGCCACCAGAATCACTGGGCTCACAGCCTCGCACGCACGCACGCACGCACGCACGCACGCACGCACGCACGCACACGTGCACACGCACGCACGCACGCACGCACGCACGCACACGCAGGACTGCACACCAGCACAGGCATAAGTGAAAGTGAAACGTCATTGATATCACATTAAAGTTACAAATGGTGCTGTGGATCTGATAAAATGCTGAGCGTCAGTTCCCAGAGGCAGGCTGGCAGTGGCTTGAAAGGTGGTGTAACATGGCTGATGTTATCTTGTCTGTCTCTAATTTTCAAATAGTATCAGTTGGAATATAACCACCTTTCTACTTGAATTAGATCTTATTCATGCAGTGCAGTAGATGCAGTAAGTCAGTGCATATATAGAGCGTCGCAGTCCCGCCCCTTACCATGGACCAGGAAATTATTCTCCGTTCATTTTCCTCATAGACATTTCAGAAAGTATTTATTTAAAGACGTTTACGCCGCGGACAAAGCCAACTCGAGTCGTGACAAATCATGACAACAAACACAATTTTTGGGGCCGAAAAAATTATTAGAAAGAAGAAAAAAACGGCAGGTTACAACACTTTTTTTGTTGTTTTTCTTCTTTGTAATTATTTGTTTGGTCCAAAATATTGTTTGTGTTGTCATGAGTTGTCACGACTCGAGTTGGCTTTGTCCGTGGCGTAACCGTCTTTAAATAAATACTTTATGAAATGTCTATGGGAAAAATGCATTTCCTGGTCCATGGTAGGGGGCGGGACTGCGACGCTCTATGTAAAGCGCCTTGGATAAAGGCGCTATATAAATGCACCATTTACCATATAATGTTTGCGATGCTGGTAGGAAAGTTCACTATGTAAATGCATGCAGTCGTTGAAGAGATGATAAGCATTACTATACCTCTCTTACACCGCCCTACTGCGTGTAATTTTGTCGTACGGCAAGCTACAGCTGCAATTTAGCCATTGCTGAACATAAAAAAAATAATCTTTGTGTCTCTTAGCCAGAGGCATTGGAGATCTGTGCCTACCAATATATATCTGGTGACATCGAAATTCAATGTAGGGGTTAAAACGGCAGAGAATTCGGCTGCTAACAAACCTACTGTAAGCCTAAACCCAATCCTGATACCATCCCAATATAAGACGGGACCAAAAGATGTTGCACTCTTTGTGCAATCCAATGGGCTCTATGCACACAACATTTTGGAAATCGGGCCCCCTCCCTATACTTCCTTCACAGGTGTTACCGTTTGTCCATTCTGGCCGAACAGAGTCAGGGTGCTGCTATTGTGCATATTGGTGGCTCACTGGCAACACCAGTGGGTCTCTATAAGTGTCCTTGAGTAGGTTCCAAATGTCCCCATATGGATGTGTAACTCTGAGAGTGTACAAATTGAACCAAATGTTGGTTCCATTTGTAACACCTCTGAAGGAAGTAGGGAAGCAGCCCGGAAGTAGGAAGAGTTATTCTGCGTACTTTACATTTATTTCCAACCAGTTCAAGCACTACATTGAATTTAGATCACCAGATGTATTTGTAGGTGGAGCTCTCCAATTGGTCTGACAAATAATAACATGCCCAACATCGTGACACCAGATTGAAGGTGGTTAAACAGATGCGATAACAGATAACTAAATAGACTTGTTGTATGGGTTGTTACGTTTGCATGAAAAGCAACACTTTCACTTCACCAGTTGCCTGTATCAGCTCAGACTAGACTGTATCCGACACTGTGGGGTTCTAATAATAGCAAGTACATTTTAAAGATCACTTTTTGTAAATTCTCTCTCTCTCTCTCTCTCTCTCGCTATCTCTCAAAGCAATTGGCCAACTGAAGACAGGCATGGATGTGTGGAAAGTACAGTTGACGAAACACAGTGTGTGTGTGTGTGTGTGTGTGTGTGTGTGTGTGTGTGTGTGTGTGTGTGTGTGTGTGTGTGTGTGTGTGTGTGTGTGTGTGTGTGTGCATGCGGTCGCTCGCTCGCGCACGCGAGAGAGAGAGCCGACATGCTGGTAATAGATGGGTTGTGAGAAGTGTTGAAAACAGTTTGCTTTACTGCCAAGACTTCCCACATTCAAACAAACTGCAGCCAGAGAGAAGCGTGTGCACACATGCAATTAAACATAACACACACACACACACACACACACACACACACACACACACACACACACACACACACACACACACACACACACACACACACACACACACACACACACACACACACACACACACACACACACACACACACACACACACTCACTTTGCTTTTATCACGCAAGTGCAGAAACACACGGTAAAAATATCCTCTAAATGTATGCATGTGTCGGAGAGCTAGGCTACCATTGTAACCAAAAGAACCTGTGCAGGTCCATTTGGTTATATAGCCTGAGCCTCTCAGTAGTAGTTAAATGAACACTGAGGAAATGTGTCCGCGACCCACATGTGGGTCCTGACCCACTGTCTGGGAACCAGTGACCCACTGTCTGGGAACCAGTGACCCACTGTCTGGGAACCAGTGACCCACTGTTTGGGAACCAGTGACCCACTGTCTGGGAACCAGTGACCCACTGTCTGGGAACCAGTGACCCACTGTCTGGGAACCAGTGACCCACTGTCTGGGAACCAGTGACCCACTGTCTGGGAACCAGTGACCCACTGTCTGGGAACCAGTGACCCACTGTTTGGGAACCAGTGACCCACTGTCTGGGAACCAGTGACCCACTGTCTGGGAACCAGTGACCCACTGTCTGGGAACCAGTGACCCACTGTCTGGGAACCAGTGACCCACTGTCTGGGAACCAGTGACCCACTGTCTGGGAACCAGTGACCCACTGTCTGGGAACCAGTGACCCACTGTCTGGGAACCAGTGACCCACTGTTTGGGAACCAGTGACCCACTGTCTGGGAACCAGTGACCCACTGTTTGGGAACCAGTGACCCACTGTCTGGGAACCAGTGACCCACTGTCTGGGAACCAGTGACCCACTGTCTGGGAACCAGTGACCCACTGTCTGGGAACCAGTGACCCACTGTCTGGGAACCAGTGACCCACTGTCTGGGAACCAGTGACCCACTGTCTGGGAACCAGTGACCCACTGTCTGGGAACCAGTGACCCACTGTCTGGGAACCAGTGACCCACTGTCTGGGAACCAGTGACCCACTGTCTGGGAACCAGTGCACTACAGTACGTATGTGCTCATCATGTGCGTGTGTGGATGTGGTGTGTGTGCTCACCATGTGCGTGTGTGCACGTGGTGTGTGTGCACGTGGTGTGTGTGCTCACCATGTGCGTGTGTGGATGTGGTGTATGCGCTCACCATGTGCGTGTGTGGACGTGGTGTGTGTGCTCACCATGTGCGTGTGTGGACGTGGTGTGTGTGCTCACCATGTGCGTGTGTGGACGTGGTGTGTGTGCTCACCATGTGCGTGTGTGGACGTGGTATCTGTACAGATGGTCAACCAAGCCGTATTTGTTGCTGTTCAGGGACTTGTAGCCGCCGTGGAGAAACACGTAGCCGCTGGCCTGGTCGTACACGCTGCCGTGACCGTACCCTCCCTGCACCACCGCTCCACCCGTGGACACCAGCTGCCAGGAATTGGACCCTGATGGGAAGCACGCACATGCGCACACATACACACACGCACACGCACGCACGCACACACACAAACACACATAAAAGGTAATTATGTGCAACGTATAAATTAGGCTGTAGATGTGGTATTTATCTATTATATGTATTGTCTGCGGAACAAATGTATCTTTTTGTCACGCCAACAAAGCACAGCTAAATTGAAAGACAGAGAAGGAAAAAATTGAGAGAAAGTGAGAAAGGCAGAGATACGCAGACGGTTTAGTTATTAGTTTGAACTAATGCAATTAAGGGACGATCATTTCCCTGCATTGTTGTTTGCAGGCATTTTTATTTTATTATTTATTTTTCCTCCCCTGGGTTAATTTCTCTCTATTATCTGGATATGATTGTTGTATACTGTAATGCAATGTGAAAAGCTCTGGCAATATTGTTAATCTATTTTTTGAGTCATCCCAATAACGCATCCTTGGACAGAATTTAATTGACGGAGAGGGACAGAGAGGAGGGAGACAAAGACAAAGAGTGACCGAGAGAAAGAGACAGAGCGATAGGGGGGAGGGAGGGGGAGGGAGAGAGAGAGAGAGAGAGAGAGATAGGGGGGAGGGAGGGAGAGAGAGCGAGAGAGAGAGAGGGCACAGACAGTGTAATATCCAGGGACAGAGATCCGACTTGACAGTTTAAAAACTTTGTGATGCTCTGGTGGCAATATTGTCTTTTCACATTCATGCCAGGGAGGCAAAGTGCTTCCATTACCACAGGTGACAAGAGAGAGAGAGGGGCCGGGGGAGAGAGAGAGAGAGAGAGAGAGAGAGAGAGAGAGAGAGAGAGAGAGAGAGAGAGAGAGAGAGAGAGAGAGAGAGAACTTTGTGTGGTGTGTGGTGATTCTGATGATGACAACCATTAACTACAAATACAACCCTATATAGTTAAATAATCCTGCCTGGACTCCTTACTGCATTGAAGACACATGCTATGCTGGGGAGGGAGAGAGAGAGAGAGAGAGAGAGAGAGAGAGAGAGAGAGAGAGAGAGAGAGAGGGAAACCGAGAAGAACAGATAGAGAGGAGATGCGGGGCATCCGAAGGACAGCTTTGGCAAGAACGAGAAAAAAAGCGTAGGAGAAAGAAAGAGAGAACGGAAAGATACAAAGACATGGAAACAACAAAGAGACCCAGAGAAAGAGAGAGAGACAGAGAGAGAGAGAGAGACAGAGAGAGAGAGAGAGAGAGAGACAGAGAGAGAGAGAGAGAGAGAGAGAGAGAGAGAGAGAGAGAGAGATACAGAGACGGTAGTAGTTGGAAAAAACTTTCAATAAAACTTGCAAGATCAAGATCAAGTGAGAGAGAGAGAGGGGGGGGGGGGGAGAGCGCGGGTACAGATACTATAAGTGAAACGACAAGAGAGAAAAAAGGTCGGCCCTTATGTGGCGAGCGGGAGTTGTCTCTGTAGGCTAATTGCTAGGAAAGTCGCCGAGCAGGGCGGCCATTAAGACCCTTTTATACTTCCAACTTTACACTCTCCTTCATCTAGCCGCCATTCATTTAACCAGTCACAGTCACACACACACACACACACACACACACACGCACACGCACACGCACACGCACACGCACACACGCACGCACGCACGCACGCACGCACTACAGTATACCTGCTCACATCCTGTACCAGCACCTATACTGCCTAATGACGCTACCCAGAATGATAGCATGACAATGTCATCCCCTCTCTCTCTACACCAGAGAGAGAGAGAGGGGATGAGACAGAATAGAGTGAGAGAGAGGAAGAAGAGAAGAACTGAGGAAGATATGGGTGAAGGGGTGGCGGACATTGTGAGGAAGTAATTGATGTACAGATAAGGACAAAGAGAGAGAGACAGAGAGACAGAGAGATAGAGAGAGAGAGAGAGAGAGAGGGAGAGAGAGGGGGGGGGGGGGGTGAGTGCAGAGGAGGGACAGAGAGAGACAGGGGGGTTAAAGGGGAAAAATGATGGAATAAAAGAGATGGAAATGAGGAGGAATGATAGCGTGTGTGTGTGTGTGTGTGTGTGTGTGTGTGTGTGTGTGTGTGTGTGTGTGTGTGTGTGTGTGTGTGTGTGCGTGCGAGCGAGAGAGAGTGTTAGGCGAGCTAGAAAGGGATTAGAGGGAGAGAGAAATGAGAGGGAGGTGGAAGAGTGAGAGAACTCAGTGGATTCATTAATCATTGTCCTTGCCCAGACACTCTGGCCTAGGTGCCACCTCTTCTTAATGACCACTCTCTGTGTATGTGTGTGTGTGTGTGTGTGTGTGTGTGTGTGTGTGTGTGTGTGTGTGTGTGTGTGTGTGTGTGTGTGTGTGTGTGTGTGGGGCACGTGCACAATGTCTCATGCATCCACTCCAGTGCCACTGACTGCTCTACCAACGCTGGGCTGCAGTGACATCTACTGGTTACATACAGTAGTACGCCACTTTTTTCATCAGAGCATCACAGCAGCAAAACTTCCCCACAGCAAGAGGAAGACACAAAATATGTTGTATGACAATAAATACTATAACCATCACATAGTGGTGTTTACAATCATTGAGTCAAACATTGCACTGCTATCAGCATCTCTACCAGATTATGTTTTAGCCCCTAGCTGCTTGTGTGTGCCCATGCTTTTGTGTGTGTGTTCACTGTGTTGTGGCGATTAGTTGTGCGTCGCCACTCAAGCCCATTGTTTGCGTTCAGTCACTCAAGGTATGTTCCCTTTCTATCTATAGTACAAACCGTTAGTGTGCGTGCGTGCGTGCGTGCGTGCGTGCGTGGCTGCGTGCGTGCGTGCGTGCAATTCTGTTATATATTTTTTGTGCCTATTTTGTTCATTGTGCTTTTTGAGTTTCCCACTTCTAGTATATTCAATATGCTACAGTATATGTTGAAGAGGTTAAGAGGTGAAACTGTGAGCACGGAATGGACGAGAAAAAAGACGTCGGACATTGGAGCCAGGACCATTTCAATGAACAGAAATGAAAAACGTAAACAAATTATAATTTACTAGGAGCAGAAATGAAAACAGAAATGTAATCATGTTTATTTTATCCATGCAGAAACATCACTTCGCCAGTACTGGTTCAACAACGTTATATTGTTGTCCCTCTATTATTTCTGTGGTCCTCCTAGGCAAGGCAAGGCAAGTTTATTATTTTAAATGTGTTATTTATTTGTATATCACATTTTACAGCAAGGCAATTGAAAGTGTAAATAATAAAATATTAAGCATTAAGACATCAATACATTGAGCACATACTAGCGGTAAGACTCTACGGTAAGACTCTGCAGGCTTTACTTTGGTCTGTCTGATCAGCTATTTATGTTACTGAGAGTAAACATGCTATTATATGTGTTATATTCTATAAGGTGTGGATTACAACGTTTATCCTGCCTGCACCTGTGTCTGAGATTATACCTGTGTTTCCTGACGTACCCCTGCCTGTGTAAGTAATACAAATCACACCTGTGTGAAGTGAGCGGCACTCTTATCATGGTACATCATCATACCCCAGGAAGAGTAGCTTCTACTAAGGTATAGTAGCTAATGGGGATCCAAATAAACAATAAATACCGGTACATCATCTCATTCCGGCCAATCACAATTTGCGTCCTCACCTTCGTCATCAATGTTTGTGTTACGCAATGTTTGTTTATACTCGAAATTGTCCATTCATAGTCAATGGCATTTTAGTGTTTGTGTAAAGGACAAAGTTTGTGCACACACACCAAAAGCTGGACATTGAAGGGTCTCAAAAAAACAGTTTACCCATTGAATTCTGCCCACTTTCTTCCTGCGTTGGACACGGACAGCGTCATAGTGTGGGTTTGATCCATTACATTTGCATAATTTAATGGATCACTTTCAGGCATCCTACGTCAATGTATATACTGTACTGTATGGTACACCACAGTCCTCTATTTTTCAACATCTCTCTATTTAAAAATTAAAAACCCAGGGACATTGCACGTGATAGTACAGACACGCTCCAGTGAAACGGAATAGCAAGGCTAAATGTGGACTTAAGAGAAATGTTGTTTGAGCTTCTAGACCGAGCCTCATTTCACAGTAGTGCTACCATTTCCTTGGTCAAAAATATAATTAAGTCCCAGGAAAATCACCCTTCATGCTTTCACTCTGCAAAGTCACTCTCACAACTCACTTTCTCCAGCTGGAAGTGTTGATAATGTCTCTCTTGTTTAAAGTTTCAGGAGGCTTTGTTTTTTTTAGTTTAAAACCCTGAGGCTAGACTACCTGTTCATCACAAGAACAATCTGAGAACCCATCGTCAAAAAATAAAGGAAAAACAGCGACCTCTTTTCCTTTGAAGTTGACGGAGTCAACAGTCTCACATGAATCACAGCTATTGGGAAAAAACTTTCAGCTTGATGAAAATGCACTTTGTTGGCTCATAGCTTGAAGTACTAGTAGTAAGCAAATTGGGATCTGTATCACATTCAAGCTAATGTGTCTAGCAAGCATCAATGTATTACTATGTTGCATAGGGACATCTACTCAGATTAATAACATTTATCGCAATAATAAACAATATCTATTGTTTATTCTATAATCCGCAAAACATGACAGTCAGTATATAAACTGACTGTAAGGGTATCAAGCTCACAAGTCTAGTCGACCTAAAATAAATCAATCAATCAATTCAACCCTTCCTTTGTTCCACAACAGAACATTCTCTCACTGTACTGTAGCTCTTCTTTATACTGTGAACTTAGTATTTTGCTAAATAAAGACATAAACTACTTCAATAGATACTTCAATTTTCCAGGCTTGTCAAAACAACAACAATTTTGTTTTAGCCTATGCTGGATGCGTCCTAAATGTTAGACCCACTGTATTAGTGCTTGTCTGTGTGAAAGCAACTTCCACCAGTTGAGATCATCTCACACTGAGATGCACTTGGCGCAAGTAGAATATCGTCTCACTTTCCCACCTGCCTTGTTGTTGTCAAAAGATTAAAAAAAAAAAAGTCATGCATTTGAAATTGTTGTAAATCATTCATTGCACATACAGTATACAGGACAATGACTCCACCAAAAAGAGTGCTCCCAAGCTCAACTGTGGTGGAAATGGCTTGCACACATAATATAATTTGTTAGCTAAACACACAATGTTCACATTGGTATCAACTGCTGTGATAGTTGGCTAGTTATATGCAAGAAGAGATGCAATTCTTCGTTCTCTCAGCAGTTAAATCAATTTGTTCTCATGACCTTGCCAAGCTTTATCTCCGCTGCAGCCTGAAGTGTTTCAATTTTGATTCTGATTCAAGGGTACTGTAGCTCCATTTGAACTGTATCAATGAAAATCAAGAGAGAGAGAGAGAGAGACCTTAAATGAAATCCACTACTGCATGCCACAGCAGCGTGTTCTGGTCTACTTACTGATGTAGTACTCGTGGACTTTGCAGCTGTAGCTGTAGATGGGCGAGTATCCAAAGAACACCAGCATGGCCGGCTCGCCGTTGGCCAGCTCCACCATATGGGCGGAGTGGCCCTCCAGCGCGTAGGGCGGGGGCGGCGATGGGGACTGCTTTGACCAGGTGCGTTGGGGGATATTGAAGACCCACAGTTCATCAGTCACATTGGAAACTCCTGCCTCCAGTTTGCCTCCGAACATGTACATGTCATCCTGGGAAGGAGAGTGTGGTGGTCAGGTGAGTGAGTGAGTGAGTGAGTGAGTGAGTGAGTGAGTGAGTGAGTGAGTGAGTGAGTGAGTGAGTGAGTGAGTGAGTCACTAGGAGTGTTAAGAGTGGTGCTATTTCCATGGACTGAAACATCCACGAAAATAAAGAAAACGATTCCACTACTCATCAAAACAAAGGCTGTTTTGACATAATTAAATACCAGTGACCAGATCCATATAGAGGGTGCCGTTGAGTAAATTAAATAATTTCCGTCTGCTGTACATATTTTATTTTCTGCCCAAGAAGTGTATTATACAAAGAAGATGGGGGAATAGCACCGCTCCTAACAGAGCGTTAGAGAACTGGACCAGAGCTAAATGAGCAAGTGAGTGAGAGTGCGTGTGTGTGTGTGCGTGCGCGTGTGTGTGTGTGTGTGTCATTTTAAAATGACTACAGCCTACAGTACCAGTGAGTGCACAGGTGTACAGCTTGGCTAGGTCTCTAATTCATACAGTACATTTGATTTGATTTGAAGTGTCGACTAAAGACACATACAGCACGCACGCACGGCCGCACACGCACACGCACACGCACACACGCGCACACACACGCACACGCACACGCACACACAGTCTAGCAACTTTGAGTATTAATATAAATTATCATTATACACAGACACACGTGTTTATTTTTACTGCAAGAAGATAACATATAATACATGCAAAGTATTTTTTCTTACATACAGGTTTGATGTCAACGAATGCTAATGATGTGCTTTCTGCCCACGTACAAACAGCAGGGGAGCACCACAGCTGCACCACAACCAATACTTAGTGATAGGTCGAGGAGGGAGGGTGAGAGAGAGAGAGAGAGAGAGAGAGAGAGAGAGAGAGAGAGAGAGAGAGAGAGAGAGAGAGAGAGAGAGAGAGAGAATGAATGAATATGAAATTCGAAGGTGTGGTACATAAAGCCAAATTGATACTTAGTTGCGGGAAGAAGTACTGTAGCGATCCACAGGCTCACAACGCGCTGTGACTGAGCTTATAGATCTGCTATTGTCAGGGCACCGCACATAGCATATCAAGCCCTTTATGGGCCGATAAATTGCTGTGGGGGGAGGGGGGGGGGATATAGCGTGCATCGCGAGGGGAGGGGGGCGCCTATAGATGTGTTTGCAGATTTCACATATATGCATGCATGCAGTGACTGCACTTGATGTTTGACCCTGGGAAAAAAACTATTTGAAAGCACTGTTCCATCTAGACTGCTTTCATCCCCAGCCAGCCCTATACCAGAGGTTAAACACCTTGTAGCCAGCGTTCATTTATATGGTAATAACGCATCCTAACCACAGGGCGGAGAGGGAGAGGAGAGGAGGAACACTCATTCCAGAGGAGCTCTATGAGACAAAGTGCATAGTGTCTGCCAGTACGTTGACATAATGGAGAACTCGCAACATACATCTCCTCCGGATGAGACACAGCAAGCTGCTACCAGCTGTCTGAAGCACGCACGCACATGCGCGCACACGCACACACACACACACACGCGCGCACACGCACACACGCGCACACACACACACACACACACACACACACACACACACACACACACACACACTCAATACTTAATTCCCCTCACAATTTCTCTACATACAATGACTTCATGTAGCTGCTGCAAGTACTTAAACCAACAGACAAAACTGTCAGAAGGTGTGAAGATGAGTTATGGGGGAACATAAGTGCTGCGGCAGATGGACGTTCCACATCTTAATAATAACACCGTTCCATTGGCTGCTATGGCTCTACGTTCCTTTTGTTGTTCATGGCCTCGTACACAAACCTTCAGGGAATCGCACTTTGTAAACAACAGCTTGTCACTCTTTTGTAATTATGATCTTGCTAATGACAAGGCAGATGTGCGTCTGTTGCCGTGACAGTTACAATGATGCTCAGACCTCCTTACACGAATGAAGTGGACGGATGGATGCAAACACTTGAGGATTTGACTGTGCAGGCAGCCTCTCATGCTGTCATCACATCAAGGTATAACTTCAATCATTTCAGAAAAAGAGAAAATAAACCGCACACTCATCTGCTCTAAAAGTTATACAGACGAAGAGCCTTGTTTCTAGCCAAGGCTCTTCATCTGGTCAAAGTTATACAGACGAAGAGCCTTGTTTCTAGCCAAGGCTCTTCATCTGGTCAAAGTTTGTCGTCAATAAAGTATTACTTTTGGAGCAGATGAGTGTGCGGGTTCTTTTCTCTTTTTCTGATGCTACTTTTGAACCCAGCACCTCTACCAAGTGATGTGCGTATTCTATTAGTTTTTGTATGATCTTCAATAATTTCCCTTTAGTCAGGAAGAATGAGATTTCTGACCATGAAGTCAGACGGCAATACCTTAAATAACACAATGTTCCTGTTCTCTGTGGAAATGTTTTGCTGCCTGCTCTTAGGGGTTGCAAAGACTGGCAGGTGAGGAAGTTCCGCCTGACTAGTCATTTGTCACAGTTCCATAACCACTTTCACCCTGGCGACCCCATTGTGGGCTTGTCAGTCAAAGCAAACATTTTCCAAAATAGCCAATCTACCATATACAAGCTTACAACCTGTTGCATCGCAACACAATGTGAGCTTGTAGATCAGCTATTTCTGCTATTCATACAAGGCATAGTGGTTATACAGTTTGATCAAACTGACTTCAGAATACATTCTGTAGAAATCCCACAGTTCACGTCTCAATAACGGTGGTGAATGAAATTATGTGATTTTATCATTTTATTTTTAATCCGGCGATGCATACTTTTATTTTTTTTGTCTGATTGGGTTCACCACCGTGAATACAATCATACAAACCATAATAGAATTTCTACAAATTTCTCTTCTCTCCCTGGAAAACTCAAATACTCACCTCAAACAGTTGTTGCCAATTAAACCTCAACTCTATACGGTCCCATCTAACCTCACACATTGTTATTTTGTGGTTGTATTATAGACCGTATAAAGCCCATTCCACAGTCAGGGAATAAAGTACACGGAAATGAGGTCCACTGAGTTCACACAAACTCAAAGTAGACCGTGAGCGGATGTCTCCATACAAGGTCCACCCTGTCATTTCTTTTGTGTCCGTTGTGACATGTCCATGGGAAATATTTATACTAATGGAGTTGTTACACGTTCAGTATGCTTATAAAGTAAAGTACGCTCTATGAAAGGCATACAGTCCACTGGATTTTCCATCTCATTTTCAACACAGTTGTTTTGTTAGTATTGTCAGTATTGTTAACCCCCTTATGGCCACCCTAATTAACAGTGGATTGTGCCTTCTACCTGCACTATTCATATTTTTAATACAACATTTTAATGCCAATAGAAAAATCCATGATATACACACTATATCTCATTTTCACAGGGCTGTCGGGGCAAGATTAGATACTCAGTCCTGATGGTGGCGGTAACTTCACCATTATGCCGATTTTGACCGAATAGAGCGAATCTGGCGATGTAATTTCCGGTTAAACAGAACATCAACATCCGCAAGCTTTCTGCACTGTGTTACACAGTCATCTGTCCGGGATGCTAAGCGATCATCGTTTATTTTAATATCTAAGTCAAATTAAGCTCTAATCAAGCCCCGAATATCGCATTTTACGCAGCTATGCACATAAAGACCGCGCGTGTGCGTGCGAGAGCGTGCACGCGAGGATTTCGGCCGGTTTTAGGTAGAGGACATTGGCCGTTAGCCAAACATGCTAAAAGTTGCTACATAATTTAAAACAAAGCCCCCGATTATAAGGAATAAAACAATTACGTGAATTACGTGAATTACGTCAAGGGTATTTTAACTCAAACTTCTTTGGCCCAGACACCATTGGAGGGGAGAAATATTTCCAAGTACCTCCTCATCCTCGCACCACTGACAAGCATACTTACAACCTTACATTTAGATGCCATTGGAACAATTTGCATTAAACCTTTTCAATCAAAGTCATTTCATAGTCGAACAGAAACCACTAAGGGCTATTCAACTAAATTGTTCAGGGGGCCACATTGTCAGAAACCCAAGGGGCCGGGGAGACGGACTGCCCCCATCAAGCTATGCAGATCATATGTACACTTGACACAACATGCTGGCTATTTGACAGTTCAGACACATAACTGCTTTCCTTGATGCATTAACTCATCCACCGCCACCAGGGGGCGCCAAAAGTCCCAGACCGCCACCATATATATTTTATTTTATTTTATATATATATATATTTTTTAAGTTAAATAAGTCCTTGGCGACCATTGAGTTTAATGAACGTCAATGACCATCAGCTGGTCACAGACGCACAGCTCCCCTCTGCAGTCCTCTAACTAAAGTGACTGGAGTCTGTATTATTTCTATCCAAATGCCCTTCAATATGATGGAATATGATTAAGGATTACTGCGATTATGGCAAGCTCACATTTCATATCACACACAACATAATTCACTAGCCAAAAAAAAAGAAAAAGAAAGAAAAAAAAAATCTGAATTATTTCGCCGACCCCACTTCGAGAACCGTGGCTTACTTTGAATGGAGTTGGAACAACAGATGTTCAGGAGGCAGAGAAACACTTGACCCTGCCCTTCACGCCACTCTCTGCCCTCCACGCCAATCTACCTGTCCCTATTTATACCTGCCCAATACCACCCAGAATCCTCCATGTTTCGCCCGCCTCGCTGCGTCGCACACAAGCCACTTTCCTACAGGCTTTGCATCCCACCTCCACCCCATTCACCTCCATAGTAGTTCCTTCCCCTGCTCAACCTCAAAGGAGCTTTATCGGCACTAGAAATCCTACATTCACATCACTAAAGCAGAACAAACGATTAAAACAAACTCTCTTCCCTCCTACTTTCTCCCCCTCTTCCATTTCTCAGGTTCCCACGGGGGGCGACCGTCCATGCGGGCCGTAAGACGAACGCCATACGACAAGCGACGTACGACCTCCTCCCCAAAGACTCCAGGAACGGTTCCCCCCGTGGAACCTACACACCCGATTTCATTCATTCATTCATTGTCAATAAATCCCTTAAACCTTCTCAATGGTGTGTTTCTTCCGACTAGTGAACTCATGTATACTGGGGTTGAGTACTTTGACCCTTGTGGTATGTGCCTTAACTACTCAGCCATCGGGTCACAACTTCCTCAATGTGTAATTGACACACTTGAGTCTTCAGATGACTACATTTCCCCTGCCAAACCCCAGCCTCTCTTGCTGGCAACAAGCAAGTCCTGCAGGCAGCAGAGCATTGAGGAGCCAGCCAGTATACCAGGGTCAAGCTGGGGAGTCAAAGGTGAGGGGTCATACAGTCTGCTCATCACTAGGCCGCCCACCCAGATGCTCTGCATGGCTGATCTCTGCTTGGATAAAAATAACACACACACATTCTAGCCTCAAAGGAAGCCAAATATGCGTGTGTGCGTGTCGTGTAGTAAGAGGTATAATGTGAGAGCTCCATTTTAATGATAATTTACTGTAATAGAACTGTTTCAATGTCAGCACTGTAAGCTAACGAGCACTCGCACACACACACACACACACACACACACACACACACACACACACACACACACACACACACACACACACACACACACACACACACACACACACACACACACACACACACACACACACACACACACACACACACACACACACACACACACACTCCTGAGTGTGTATGTACAGTAATAATTCTAAATGGTCACTTTGCCCTGTGCATGCATGGTGTTTACAGTACATTGCCGTAACCACTGCAAGATTTCAGCTCAATCCCTTTGTTTAATCTACACCTAAACACCACAGACAGATTTATTTCGGGTCTATCTGGGGAGAAACCTGGTTACTAATGACCAAACCATGGACAACAGGTTATTATGATGTACTGTACAGAGTATACCTTTGCACTGAATAGTCTGACTTTGTTATTTGAAGACTGTGTATACACTACAGTGCCTATATGTAAACCTCATGCACACCAAGCCACGGTCCTGGTACTGTATACACTGCTACAGTACATGGAGAATAAATCTGCTGCCAGCGCCAGGACCAAATATCTGCAGATCTCAGCATGATGATGATGAAATTATAACAGGAAACAGAGGCGAGAGAAGACTGAAAGGAAAGGATGCAGTTGGCTAGGATCCCTTCAGAGGAGGTAAATGTAAGCCCTTGTGACACAACACTCATTCTCTGTAGAAGTAAACATCTTAAAAGGCACTTATTTTTTGTGTCATTACTACGCTCGTGTAGACAAATGAAATCCTAAGAGAATTGATGGTGTTGTTTAAAATTCAACCGCACCTTCCACTCCAGGCTTGGACAAGCAACTGAATTAAGGGTCTCAAATATTGTCTGTCAGACATGTTTTTGAGGCAGTTTAAAGTTCCAGCACTCCAACGTGAGGCACAGTCAGGCAATACAAAATCAGTAGTTCTTTAACCTCCTGCGACCTCACCGTCTTACAGTTGGGTGCCACCGATATTGTCCCTTATCATTTGACCCATTTAGGCCTGACCTCAAAATTTAAAAACAAATCCTTCTAAATCCAGTTTTCTGAAATAAATATTTTCACGATTTTTCAAAAATAGCAGACCTACAAGCTCGTAGCGCGCCACTCGGTGGCGCGCTATGAGCTTGTAGATCTGCTATTTTTCAATAGCTAAATTATAACATAATGTTTAAAACACCAAAAGGGGTTCCCGCCCAAAATGGGTTAACTGTCCTTTTGCGCAGATCACGCAAACCTCAGCAAAAAGAAAAGGACAATATCGATGGCCTCCAACTGTAAGTGCTGTGCACAGACAGACAACACAACACTGGAGATGATTCCAAAGGACAGCGCAAGTACAGCCACCAGTGATGTCCAGCAGACTCCATCAGACTCCATTTTAAAATGTAAAGCTTGTACCAGTGAGTGCACAGATATAACAGCTGGGTTAGCTCTCTAACAGTACTGATTCTACAAGTGCAGAGACAGACATACAGACCGACACAGACACGCACACGCACACACACACACGCACACACACACACGTCCAAGTTCAGTTGTAGGTGAAACTACTTTATTTCAATTACACTGTTTTGTAGCCAGGTCGACCTATTGTCATCCCTAAGAAAATTGGGGGCCTATAAAGAACAAGCACGCACACACACACACACACACACACACACACACGCACATGCACACGCACACCGATCTGAATGCGGTCAGAGGTGAGAACATCAATCATTCTTCCATGTCTTCATCCCAGCCCCTCTCAGCTACAAAAGTGTGTGTGTGTGTGTGTGTGTGTGTGTGTGTGTGTGTGTGTGTGTGTGTGTGTGTGTGTGTGTGTGTGGCTGTGTGTGCGTGTGCATGTGTGTGTGCGTGCGTGCATGTCTGGCTGTGAGTCTACAGTATGTACGTAAGGGTGCACGTACTGCATATGTGCAAGTGGGTAATGTTTACCATAAACCCACTACAGTGTTTAGAAGTGAAGCTGACGGCTCAGATATCTATATTACTTGTCAGAATGTGAATGTATTTATATACTTTGCAGAGAATCCTTGCCATAAGCATATCGCATAATGATTTCTATTACTACAGTACAGTTTATACAATGCCTCTGAAATCCAATTTAAGCACATTTCAAGGCCAGCAGGACTCTGTAAGAGGCTAGCCATTTATCAGGGGCGGCGGTGGCTCAGGGGTAGAGTGCCTGGATGGTAACCGAAAGGTTGCCAGTTCGAACCCGGGCTCCCCCAGAGTTACTGTCGAAGTGTCCTTGAGCAAGACACTGAACCCCTAACTGCTCCCGATGTGCTAGTTGGTGCCTTGCATGGTTTCTTCTGCCATCGGTGTATGAATGTGTGTGTGAATGGGTGAATGTAATGCACAATCTCTGTAAAGCGCCTTGGATAAAGGCGCTATATAAATTTACCATTTATCTATAAGAGGGTCTGCTTGTCGAGCGCTAAACATCTTGTGCATGCTGCCAGTAGGTCAATTTAGTACCACCACACATTCTTTTTAACAAATGTTATATAAATGTAACATTATAACATTTGTCAAATAGTCAATGGGGGCACGAATCAAGGTGAAACCATTCACACTTTTATAAAAGCTGCTTGCCTTTGTCATTACAGAGTGGCTCTTTAAGAGTTGTTTTTCCAACAACACTATGCCTCACTAGAAATATAGTCATGCAACTGTGTCAAGGTCATCCTCGGATGAGCTGTCCAGCTGCGCCTCCAGTCATCTCAATCCTCTGCATCTATTTTTCATGCAAAGCGCAGAAAAATAGATGCAGAACATTGCGTCTCTCCATATTTGGGAATGTGACCTCATCTTGTTTGCTTGCATACAACATATCTTTTTAGGTATTTCGTTAATTGCGACTGTAGGTTGCAGATTACTATGAAAACCTGCAAAACCTGTTCGTCCGTCAGGTCACGCCTCCATGTCAGCCCGTTATGCCTCGTGACACGTCACGCCACCGTATATGGTCGACGCTCCATAATATGAAGATCACGACACTGACCTCATCAAACCCTGGATAGCCATACATGGAGAAGACTGGATCACCTAGATCTGCATATATGGAGCCGGCCAGCAACTCTACACCTGACCTCAAACCCTTAGATCTCTGTTCTGGCATTCCATATGTTGATCTGACCTCATCAAACCTTGTACACTCAAGACACGCTCCATATATGGCCAGTACAGAATTAATTTGATATGTTGATCTGACCCCCCATGCCAAAGCGCCAGCCCAGCAGTCTCCCGTCACCCAGGCGGATGCGTGGCGAGGTTGCTTCTCGCCATCAGGGTGTCTTACTGGTAATAATACTAGGACACAATTGGTGAGGATATGTCAGAATTATTATAATAGTCGCAAACAAACCAATTCCATTCAAACCAACACAATGTTCAAGACTTCAATAAAAATGTAAGCACCTTTCCTAGCTTAAACGTTTAAGGACAATCAAACATCTAACCCACACGTTTATGTCTGTAAACTTGTGACGTGACAGTGACGTATCATCTGACTAATCCTATTTGTAACTCAGAGGCATATGGACTCGTAAGGGAAGGACAGCGTACAACAGAGATGACGGACAGAGCGTGTATGTGTACCTGGTAGAGTGCGAGAGAGTGTCCATATCTGTACAGAGGACCGTTCGTGACAGGCACCACGTCCCAAGTGGTGGTTTCCAGGTTGTAGCTTGAAGAAACGAGACAAAGTGAAAAGGTGAGTGTGTGTGTGTGTGTGTGTGTGTGTGTGTGTGTGTGTGTGTGTGTGTGTGTGCGTGTGCGTGCGTCCTAAAGTAAAATATTGGCACTTTGGCTACCAGTGTGTGTGTGCGGCCACGTTCTTGTCTCTTGAAGATTACTTTTTATACATGGGTCACAGGATATAAGGATTAAAATAAAAGCCCATCTACAAAAGGTTCAAGTTCAACGTGAGAGATTCTTAGTAGCATACGCATGTTATCGTATTGTCTGTACATGCTCATTGTCTTACCTGCCTACTGTTTTAATTATGTTTATATGCTCTGACATGTATTATCTTCCATAGGCCCTTTACTTTATGTTGTTGTAAAGTGACCGTGGGTCGAAGAAAGGCGCTGTATGAATAAAACGTATCATTACTTGAGGAGCATGTGGTAGTTGGAGTAGTTGAAGGAATAGCCGCCCACCACCCACATCAGGCCAGAGTGCAACAGTGCTCTGTGTGACGCCCGGCCTAGAGACTGGGCCGACGGTTTGACGCTAGGCAGCATCCAGAACGCCTCCGTGGAAGGAACCGAGAGAGAACAATCTGGGCCTAGAGGACAGAGAGAGAGAGAGAGAGAGAGAGAGAACAGTAAAATGCATAGTATTCATTTCACTCAGGGAGTGTACAAATGGGAACGTGAAGGTCCAATTTTGGTTCCATTTGTACACTGTGAAATGAAAACGGATTACTTTACTGTATAGGGCTGGGCAGTGGAATCTCCAAATTACACATACTGTAGCCTACGTGTTAAAGGTAGGCCAAGTGATTGTCTTCTTTGTTTAAACTGTGTTTAATATCTCTATATTCTGTTAGTACTCATTGCTATCGTGTTCCTTCAGTAAAAGGAGGAGAGCTGCTGCATGTGTTTCTCCAGCGCTTTATTATACAGAAAATGCATTTTCAGGTCAGGATATCAGTCTCATCCATTCAGCACAGAGCACTCAGACAGGATACAGATTAAACAAGTGAAAATGGAAGTGATGACACGAATAAATGAGCAGAGAAATTATTGGAACTGGAACACTATAAAAATAAAGCTGATATGGTATACTCTCTCCTGATTGGCTGGAATTTTGCAGCCCACCTGAAAATGATTTTCTGTTTATTAAAGGAGCATTCAGTGATTTGGGTGATTTGGAAAACCCCCCGGTCTGCCCCGGTAACAAGAGGTTAGATGCATGCACTACAGTGGGGGACACATACAAATACCAACTCATCAGGCTGAAGCTATAGCGTTTTCCTCTTTACTTGCCAGACGCCTGATACTATTTAATTGGAAAAAGGCAGCGCCACCATCTCACAAACGTTGGGTGGAGGATGTTATGTAACATCTCAAACTCGAAGAACTTAAATATACAATCAGGGGCTCCACTCAGAAATACAGAAATTCTAACCAACTTTGCGGTAGTATTTTCTACGTAGTCATTGGCCATCTCCCTGTATTTTTTTCCCAGTTATAGTCGATTTCATTAATATACAATTTGTGGTTTTTACATTGTATTTCAGACTTTTATATTTTATACATGAATGTTGAGTACTGGTGTTGTTGTTTTGTCCTGTATCTGTTCTGTAATTGTTGTCATGTATCTGTTGTCTGTCCTGTCTTATGTGCAAACTTCAATAAAAATACTTGAATAATAATAGTGGGGGACACACAACAGCACGCACACCAAGGCACGCCCCCGCTCGATCATGATTGGCGCAAGGCCCCTCTCTATCCTGATTGGATGAAGCCAAAAACGAAACCTAAGGTTTTTTGACCCCAGGGGTTAACTGGGGACAGGGAGGAACTCCTTATATGGTCAGCACACTCTATAGTAAGGAGGATTATCACAACAAAACAAAAAAAGAAGTGATATTTGAATTAAGTGAAATCACTGAATATACCTTTAAAGGTATATTCAGTGATTTCACTTAATTCAAATATCACTTATTTTTTCTTATTTTTTGGAAAATCCTCCCTACTATAAAGTGTGCTGACCATATAAGGAGTTCCTCCCTGTCCCCAGTGAGCTTCTGGGGTCAAAAAACCCTAGTTTCGGTTTGGGCTTTGGGTGGCAAAGCCTTCATCCAATCAGGATGAGAGGGGCCTTCTTCCAATCATGATCGAGTGGGGCGGGCATTGGTGCACGTGCTGTTGGTCTGTTGTACTTCCCCCACTGTAGAGCGTGTGCATGTGCACATCTTGTTACCAGGTGGACCGGTTTTTTTCCCAAATCACCCAAATCACTGAATGCTCCTTTAAAGAGTGGCTGAAGAGGTGGGGAGACTTCTGTTACTGAAGTCTATTCTCCATATTCAGACCGCAGCCATCTTGCCAGAAAGGTGATACCTAGGTGACACTTCCCATAGAGAGCCCATTCATCCAAACAGAAAAGTCCTCTCTAATTATATTAAACACCGTCAAAATCACCAACATTGCAGCTGTAGGGAAAGCTTGCATTATCCTCTTTCAATCTGTAACGTTTTTGTTTAATAAAAATCCACCGTAGACATTTTATGAGCTACCTCCTGCTGCCTCCTGCATTATGTGCACATTCAAAACAGCATGGGCCGTTGAGCGATAGTCAACGAGGACTTCCAAACTCCAGCACTTAGAAAAAAATCATCTGCAAGGAATTTCTTGACAGGAAGTTGCTCATAAAATGTCTACGCTGGATTTTTATGAAACAAACACTTTACAGATTGAAAGAGGATAATTCAAGCTATCCCTACAGCCGCAATGTTGGTGATTTTGATGTTGTTTAATATAATTAGAGAGGACTTTTCTGTTTGGATGAATGGGCTGTCAAGTGTCACCTATGTATCACCTTGCTGGCAAGATGGCTGCGGTCTGAATAAAGAGAATAGCAATGATTACTATCAGAATTTAGAGGTTTAACCTTTTAACAAAAAAAAACGTTGTTTTAACCAAAAAATATCACTTACCCTACCTTTCATTATATGTGTATGGTTATTACACTCAACATACAGTACGTTCTGATTTTATAAACAAGGCATACTAGAGATATCTGTTGGAGGTTATGATGGACTGATGGCCCAGCAAAGCACCACACTGCCATCTACTGGTTTTGGCAAGTCACATTATGCTGACATTTTTTTTATCTAGCAGAGTGGGTGGTCTGCTCCCCACAGTGGCAGGGAGACATTGGTGGGATTCAGCACTAGATCAACTTGGGGCATGTGTAAATAGAGAGGTGGAGTCTTAACCATTAGACCATCAAGGATATCAGGATAACAGAAAACATCTTGGGACAGTTGTTAAATGGAAGCCATGCATTTACATCACACAAACGTTTCATGAACTACTGTTTACCGATAACTAGATTTGTTTAAACTATACTAGTTTTAAAGAGAAAGTGTCTAGTTTCTTCTGTGAAAGAAAATAGAGTGGAAGGTGTTGCTATGGAGATACGCATATTTAAAGAGGGAGTGCCACAATTTTTGTATTTTCCAGTTTTTCATGTGTCTATGAGGTGACTTCATTAGACACCCTGGAGTCGTTTGTATTTAGGGTTTCTTCCTGGAGGCTGAACCCTTGACAGTCAAACGGTCCAATGAAATAAACAGTAATATAGTGACATCACACTATCAGCCCCTCCCCTAACCCCTCCCCCTTTATCATACAACTACAGCTGTGGGTGCGGCTTCAGTTCAGGTGGATCACCATCCACCAGGCAAACCAGGCATACTTAATGAACTGGTGGGCGTGCCCACATGAAAACATTTTAATAAATACTGTACACTTTAAAAAAAAAAATGATACCTCCTTATATAACAATAAGACCTGATGATCATGTTTTAGGGTGGAAAATCACGGCACTCCATCTTTAAAGGTTTTTTAACTTTTCCTTCTTATTACAGGCAATAGACATCTCTGACTGTTTGATTTGTATTACCAAAGGTCCCCTTTTGTTCTTTTACATTGTCAATTCTCGTATAAGCTAACAAACCTTCCTGTGTCAGTAGCCTCTGAACTTTTAGCCACCATAGACATCTAATACAATGACACAATTTAATTTGATCAATCATGAAAACTCGGGAGGACATACAACATCTGAAATCCTCCTCCTGCGTGTCTTGATATTCTGCCAACAGGCCTTTAGAAAATATTTCAAATTGCATGGCCTGATTGGCCTCAAATTACACATTGGAAATGGTTTGTTGCACTCCCTCTGGTGTTGTGAATGTGGAGTAATGACAAATTGCAATGACATGGGTATGTCATTGCAATTTCCTGTAATCTGTCATCAACCCTAAGCCATTCCAGCCTATAAAAATGGGCAGGGGTGAGGTGGGTTCTGGGAGTTTAAAGGTAGTTGCTGGGTTTGTAAAGTACTTACTACAGTCAGTATAGTATGTATCACTCGATGCAGACAGTGCAGGAATACACGTTGCTTCCCACCGACCCAGAAAACAAGCCACTCTAAAACAATAATGCTCTGTGGACTCCATTAATGAACAATTATTGGCCCATACCAAAGTTACCAAACCTCCCGTTTTTAATTAAAACTGAAAGAGCCAGAGGACTTCTGTCTCAGCAGGATTTAGAAAAACGTGTTCATGCATTCATCTTCAGGAGACTTGACGGTGTCTTTACAGGTCTCCTTAAAAAAAAAATCAGACGGGTGCAGAGGATTCAGAATACTGCTCAAGTCCTTACTGTCCTCAGGGCTCGACAGTGCGACTAGGTACTCGCATATGCTACTAAAAATAGCACCATGCGAGTTGTAAAATTAAATTTGTAGCACCGGTGCGACTACATAATTTGACCATTCAATCGTGATAAAGACAAGGCAAGTGCACATTCTATAGTAGCGGTTCTATACCTACATTTATATTTCTTAGTACGGCTGTGTCGTTCGCCAAAAAGAGCAGATCTACAAGCTAACAACGTGTCGAGGCTCAATGCAGCGTTCATTTGAAGATCTGTCCCCTTTGCTCCCACCGCCCTGCCCCTCCCTGTGTTGCTGGCTGCTCAGTTCTCTTCCGTCAGCAGCGGAGCGAACGCAGCAGGATAGCATGATAGCATAGAAGGAGTTGCTGGACCCCGACACGTTGAATACTAAACTTATTTGGAAAGTTCAAACATCACTCGATATAACTTTTACCAAACGTGGGCGAAACAGCGTGCGCACGTGCGCGAAACAGCGTGCGCACGCACATGGAGTGGACGGATTGATTGATAACCAAAACAACCCTTGCTTAGCACCTCGCACAAACAAAAGTGTGTGCGCAGGCTGCGCAGCGCAATACGAATGACCGACCTGTCACCTGGCTGCCGCTGGATACATATTAGTCAGTGGCCTGCATAACGAGCATGATAGAACAGCAGGATACAAACGGACTGTCTGTCTGTCCATGAGCAACATGAAATGAATTGATGATTATCTATCCATCCATCCATCCATCTGCATAAAAAATCACACCCGTGTGAACTGAGTGGTGTAAGGTTTTATATAGCATGATCAGCTGTGGTCTGACGTAATGTCTAACGTAATGAAATAAGGTAAGGTATTATGTAGCCTGATCAGCTCTGATCTGACGTAATGAAATCACACCCGGATGTGATTTCACAACTGGCTTTTTCTGCGCAGAGAAAATGACCACGGTTGCTACGGTCATCCAGTTCACACGGGTGTGATTTAATTACGTCAGAAATTATTTTGAACATAGCAACCATGGTCATTTTTTTATGCACACAAAAGCCAGTTGTAGGAGTGGTTTACACCACTCAAAAAACTAAGTCTATCAGCATAAAAACAAATTGATTAGGCTATAGATTATATAAAAATCACACCCGTGTGAACTGAGTGGTGCAAGGTCTTATATAGCCTGATCAGCTGTGGTCTGACGTAATGTCAGTGACCATAGTAACCATGCTCGTTTTTTTGGTACGAACAAACACGGGTACACGGGTACAAAGCCAGTTGTTGGAGTGGTTTGCACCACTCAAAAACAAAAAATCCAGATGAATATCAATATTGTGATCATTTCTGAAAAGATATTGTGATAATATTTTGCCATATTGCCCGCCCCTGCCTCACATCACTTTATTAAAGAAAAATCACACCTGTGTGAAGTGAGGGGCACTCTTATCATGAATCATCTCATACTGGCCAATCAGAATGCCTGTTGCCTGTGATTGGTTAGCTGATTTGCTCGTTTACATATGACGTAAACTTTCCTTTCAATGTCAATGGCGTTTAATGTATGTCATATTTAGCTGAATTTTGACCTAATTTCTCCGTTCATTGTCAATGGCAAATATTGAGACGTGTGGGGACTAAAGGTGTATAGGAGGGGCTAGCGCCCCTCAAAAACACATTATTTGCTAACTTTTCATCGTGCTCCTAAAATAATTTGTGTGCTACTAGATTTTTCAACTTAGTAGCACACGTGCTACTTGGAAAAATGCTAAGCGTCAAGCCCTGACTGTCCTTACTAATACTAAATAGAAAGTGGAGCGGTTCTAAGATCTTTACACTGGCTCCCTATATGTAAAAAGAAATGAAGCCACCCAGACCTCTCAAGTCATTTGGGACAGATCTGCTTTTATGTTCCATAAAAGAAAGAATCAGAACTAAACAGGTTTTGTATGCACCACATACAGTATATGGAACAAATCAATCTCAGCTGTTTGTCGCAGCATTTATGTAGCTAATTATACTTCGGCACCTATTATAAGGAGATATGTCTAAACTTATTTTGTCCCCTTTCTTCAGTTTTACTGAATACAAATGTCTTTTATAATGCGTTTTCATTTGCTTAATGTTTTATGTAAAGCACAGAGAACTGCTTTACTTTTATTTAATATTTTCAACTACAGTTTCAAAAAGACGGATTTACAGCATAACTGGAGACTGGTTTTTATTTAGCCTTTCCTTGTATTAATGTTCCACACCTGTACATACTATATCAAGGCATTAAAGCTGTTCCAAAAGAGTAGAACCTGGTGATATATTTCACTGTCTTGCACAGTGCATGGTAAAACCAGAGCCATGTAAAAAGAGAAGTCCAAGATCATCACGTGATTCACATAGACCTCAGATATTTTCTTGAAGTTCTCTACCATGCAGGCAATTTCTAATACACAATCAGATTATTTTAATAAAAGGTGCATCACAAATTGTCTACTCTGCTGCATCTCGACTACTGCAATAATCAGTTGCAGCGTGCAAAACACTATATAAATAGTTCTAGTTACATTGCTTGGTGTAGATGGCCATTAACATTGAAGGCAGAAGTAAACCAAGGGCGACATCTAGTGGGAATTCAAGGAACAACAGTGAGGGGGGGAAAATACTAGTGGAAACTAGAAAAAGTGCCCTTCTGGGCACAGGTCTCCACCCGGAGGATAGGACTGTGTGAGATGTTTGGCAAAATGTTTAGGAGTAATATAAACATGTTTTTTTGTTTGTTAGTTTTTTGCAACAAATCTCTTAATTTTGTTGAGGAAATGCAGAGTGCCTGGTGGCACTATAATAGGCCAATGTGAAAAGGGTGCCATTTCTTCATACGCCTTTAATGGCAATTGGATGATTTGAGGCATTTTGTTCCAAAAATGTGTTTTGCAAAAATCAACCTGTTGTGGCGCTATAACAGGCCAATGTGAAAAGGGTTCCTCAGCCTAGTAAGAAAATGTGTGAAAGATTTCACGTAAATTGCATGCTGCGTTCATGATTTGAGGCTTTTGTTCAAAACGGGGCAATCTTGCAAACTGTGAAAGCCAATTATAGCCAATTAGGATGGAATATGAAATATCGGACAGATCCGACTTGAGCACATGACCATAGAGATACTGTGTAACGATTTGTGTCGCTATAAAAGGCAGATGCGGAAAATGCAGGTCAAAGATTTGTCCTTGGCCTCTAGGGAGTGTGCATGCAACGTTTCACGCAGATCGGTGCAGTTTTAGGTAAAACATGTGAAAAGCTGCCTCATAACAGGCCGTTCTGGAAAATGTGGGGCAGAGGTTCATCGTTGGCATCCATGGAGTGTGTGTGCAAAGTTTGGCATCGACCGGGTTAACGGTGCCGGAGATTAGCTGGTAACAGACGGACGGAAGGACGGACACACACACACAAGGACGGACACACACACGGACGGAGTGCAAAACATACTCTCTCCCCATGCCTTCGGCCTGGTGGAGACAAAAAAGAGGGAAAAAACCCCTCTGTCTTACCTTCCTTAACCATTTGTAACTCAAGCACTGAGTAATTCACTGTGTGATTAGACATCAAAGGGAAATCAACATCATTAGATCTTTCAGCTAGACTGGTTTGCCTTACATTAGCGCTGGTTAATCTGGGTTTATCGCTCTCCTATCTGACCCTGTTGGGGTTTACATTTCGATTCCTATATTCTACGTGGTAGTGGTAATCTGACATACTGCAAAGCTGACATGGCCATCTGGCCATGCATGTTCAACTCCATGAATCCATCGCTATTTATTCATGATAAAACAGAAAACATTTGGACACTGAAGTCATGTAGACACTACGTGTGTTGGAATGTATGTAGGTTTACAGCAGTTAACAGTTTATCTTTATTTGAAGTCTGCACTGATACGCTATCTAAATGTAAACCAAATGTGTCAAGTTGATACAACACAGTACTGAATGTACACATGATCTATTTGCATAGGCACTGGGCAGATGATGAGAGATGTTGGTTTGATGTGGTGAGATTTGAGGGGAGTGAAGTTATGGCGGGCCAATGATGATCCTTTCATTAATGGAACATATAAACCGTGCAGGATTGCCATGACAACCTTTATCCTCCTCTGTGTGTGTGTGTGTGTGTGTGTGTGTGCGTGCGTGCGTGCGTGCGTGCGTGCGTGCGTGCGTGCGTGCGTGCGTGCGTGCGTGCGTGCGTGCGTGCGTGCGTGCGTGCGTGTGCATGCGTACGTGTGCATGCGTACGTGAGTGTGTCTCTTTTGGCTGTAGGGCTGCAACAGTTAATCAAACTAATTGATTTTATTGATTGAAACAGGATATCCGAGCATAAAGGACCATATAAATCTAAAAACATCATTTTCTATTATGTGTTACAACGTGACACATTGTGAGCTTATAGATCGGCTATTTTTGGCAAAGAGATTTGGTGTAGAGGGAAAAAAGGACCCATGCATGGTTGCATGTTGACCATTCATGTTTTAAATGGTAGAATGGAGTTTGAAATGGAACATTATATCGATATCCACAGGAAGTGCTTGACATGCTTTACAAACGTCCTGTTGCCTGCAGAGGCTGAAAAGGCAAAGACTTGATGGTCTGACTTGGTTTCTAATGTGTCAGCATTCCTCTCCAGAGCATGTATGCGTGGCCATGTCTGCAGATGGAAAGGAAACTAGAATACTGTTGCTGTCGGGCAGAAACCCTGTATCTCCATATTTCAAGTTATATGCTGTCTAATTTTTGTAAATTAATGCCCTACTGTGTCACATACATTTAACAAAAATAGCCTATCAAAAATCTTGTAATTGTGTGAAAGTGGTTAAAATCTGACACTAGAGGTTCATGTGCCTTCGGCGCACTCACATCTAGCTTAAAAAACAAAAAAACGTTTCCCATCATGCACCATTGCACCTGTAACCCAACATGCCTTTGCACAGCGTCGACACGCATGTCACGTGATCGGCCGTAGCCAATCGGAAGAAGGAAACACAGGAGTCCAGTTTCTGGGAACTGTTTTCCCAGAATCTAGGTGGCATCCGCGGTGATTGAGCAGAACGCGGATGTTCTGGGATCATTTCTGAAATGATGCGGTCGAGGACGAGGTTACAATATTAACGCAGAGGTAAAGTGAGTGACATCAGAGCACATGCAGGCACGGCACAGGCATCAACAGCACTTCTGCATACTCTGCGTACGTCTATGATTTGGCCTGGAAGGATAACCAACACTACACTGGCCACTGACGTCTATACCCTCAATATTTGTAAGAGATGTTTACTTGCTTAAAAACCAAATGCTTATCCATTAGATGATGCTAGTGTGACCGTGACAAAGTACAATTGTGAGGTATTTGTACTCCACTACATCTGGGATCCAAATATTGTACTTTTACTCCACTACATTTATAAATCTTTAGTATTTACTTTGTAGATTGTGATTATTATTACAAAACATACATTGACCACTTCAGCCCGATATACATTTTGGCCATTTGAAAACAGCCGATCTACAAGCTCACAATGCGTTGCGAGATTGTGAGCTTGCATAATGAGTACTTTTACTTTTGGCACTTCAAGTACCACAACATTACATTAGTGCTCTGGAGGCATATGGTGGTATATAGGCTGCCCACAACATTGCATTAGTGCTCTGGAGGCATATGGTGGTATATAGGCTGCCCACAACATTGCATTAGTGCTCTGGAGGCATATGGTGGTATATAGGCTGACCACAACATTGCATTAGTGCTCTGGAGGCATGGTGGTATATAGGCTGCCCACAACATTACATTAGTGCTCTGGAGGCATGGTGGTATATAGGCTGCCCACAACATTACATTAGTGCTCTGGAGGCATATGGTGGTATATAGGCTGACCACAACATTGCATTAGTGCTCAGGAGGCATGGTGGTATTAGCCTGGCTTGGCCAGCCTCATAATGGGGATTCACTGAAGATTCCTTATATGCGGGGAGGAATCTTCAGTGAATCCCCGCTATGAGGCTGGCCAAGCCAGGTCTCCTGTTCTGTTACAGCTGTTACAGTTCTGTTACACCTGTCTTTTTAATATCTCATCACAATGTAAAGAATCTAAAGGACATGCTTCTGTGCTGTTTGTACTTCAACATCCATCCAGAAGGGGGCAGTGCTACACCATCTAGCAATAGCAGGGCACAACTAACACTGCAACAGCTGCTGGAAGAGTTTAGAAATGATTCACTGGTTTAGTCAGTGGTGGAAAAAAGTACTCCATTGTTAAGTATTGGCATCAAAATGTACTTAAAGTACCCAAAAAAATCCCTTTAAATAGCCAGTGCGTCGCAATGCGACACATTGTGAGCTTGTATATCTGCTATTTTCTAATGGCTAAAATGTATATAGGGCTGAAGTGGTTAATGTATGTTATCTAAAGTAACTAAAGTTTTCAAATAATTATAGTGGAGTAAAAGTACAATATTTGGATCCCAGATGTATAGTGGAGTAGAAGTATTGGAAATTTGAGGGACGGCGGCGAAATACGTATAATTTTAGGGGTCCTTGACATGAAAAGGTTTTGAGAACCAGTTAATATAGTGTTCTTGTAGAATCAGCCTCAGGTCTTAATGGGTTAAAGGATGTGGTCTCTATCAAAATTAATTAGCCTGACAAAAAAACATCTATCAGGAGACCACAAGGGGAGGTAAAAACATCTATCAGGAGACCACAAGGGGAGGTAAAACATCTATCAGGAGACCACAAGGGGAGGTAAAAACATCTATCAGGAGACCACAAGGGGAGGTAAAAACATCTATCAGGAGACCACAAGGGGAGGTAAAACATCTATCAGGAGACCACAAGGGGAGGTAAAAACATCTATCAGGAGACCACAAGGGGAGGTAAACATCTATCAGGAGACCAAGGGAAGGTAAATGTAATTTCCCATCAAAAGGAGGGTTTTCCTTTTTCTCCTTAGTACATTGGCCATGTTTTCACCGGTGCGCCTATTCCTAAACTTCTTTGCCTTTTTTTATGAAAATTAATTAGTAAAATAGGGGCCATAGTGTTTGTTGACGACATGTATTATTGTGTTAATGTTGATGAATTGAGTACATAGGACATAACAAATAGGACTTTTTTGTGTTATCCTTTTAGCCTCAATGTCTTAGTTACAGTACCACATGACCCTTTTATAATGCAAGATCGCCAATGTCTAACTCCCTGGGCTACACATACTATAGAAACCACCACGATATTAAAGTTAAAGTTAAACTGGTTATAATCACTGTGTGATAATAACAACATTCGGTCTGTGACTGTGGGGTGACAGACATACAGTCTGACATACAATAGGCTACACGTGTGCACAGTTAATAAACAATGTCCTAATATGTCCAGAGTTCTTAAGTTAACATAGTTGGATTTTAACAGAAAGACAACGCCATAAATTACTCAAAGTGAGTGACAGACTCAACACATAGTAGCACACAGCATGCAAGGCAGCGATGCATGCATGCAAACAACATGTTTCTCCAGCTTAGATTTAGTGTCTCCATCTTTCTCTGGAAGAGGTTGCACTGAGGCGCTCCAACACAAACACATGAAGCTTCAGCTGACACAAATCAACACCACGCCGTTTGTCCAAAACACACAATAACTACTCTCCCACCGACGCCATGTGTTCATTTATCTTCAGCCATACAGACTCAATTTGACACAAATCAACACCAATGCTAGCCTTTGTCCAAAGGTTTGTCCAAAACACACTGCTTCTGCTCTCCACGTTTCTACTTCGCCACTTGTCCTAATGTTAGTAACAAATCTATTGTTGTACATTGTGAGAAAGGGATGTCAGGAAGCCAAGCGTTATCAGTTTACTCACAGCACAGCACAGCACAGCACAGCACAACACAGCACAGCACAGCACAGCACCCACAGCGTCACTCCTGTCACCTGTGGGTTGAGCTGCTTAACGATGACACTGTCTGTCTGAACACATCAACATACCTGCACATTTGCATCATGCTGGAGCCTCTCTAAACGTCTGTTTCCTTCATTTTATTTCCTTCTCTTGTAACCGGCGGGGATGCACTTTTGTTTCAAAACAAAATGTTGACAGTACACACGTGACTCTGCTACTACCAGACGGTGGAGACGGGAGAGAGAGGGAGGGGCAACTACAGCTGTGTCAGAGCAGAGCACTGTGGTGTAGTGGAGCCACCATAGAGCTATAAGGAGCCACGCAACTTACGCAAGTAGCGTTGCAGGAGGAACACGTGAAAAAAAGAAAAAGGGGGTTTTCTGCCGCTCATTGTGTTGCCCCTGGCGACGTGTTGCCCTAGGCATTATGCGTATTGCGCGTACCCTTAGCGACGCGCCTGCTGGTTAATTAACTCTACACACTACAAGTAGCTTGGCCAACATTGGTAGAGACTCGAGAGACGATAAATAACTGATGATCACATGCTGCGCTACTCTTTCAGAACTCAGTCCGAGCTGTCTTACTGTAATTAACTCCGTTTTGAGAGAGTTTTTTAGATCGAGTTGATCAAAAAAGCGGAGAGAACGATGAACTGAGGAAGACGCTGAATGTGTATGAGAGAAGAGGACGAACACAGCAGACAGAGACAATGTACAACTAATGTACTGTAACACGTACATGCATGAACGCGCGCACGCGCACACGCACACACACAGTATATCTCAGAGACAAACATTTGCCATGTCTTTGCCACAATGTGGACATTTGATCTGAGATGACAGTAAGACGCCCAATATGGTACAGTGTGTGGTCCCCAATAAGCCGTCTTCCTCTCAGCTTCCCTATTATTGTCTGTCTCAATAAACCCTTTTTGGCAGGAGACTTACTATTCAGGGGGAAACAATATTCTCCTCCAGCAGTCCCCTGCGTGTACTTCAAGGACATTGTACAGAGTTGGGGCCAAAAAGCCCCACAGGTTCTATCAATAACGGTGGCTTTTATCCCTATCTGTGCGTGTAATCTCCCTGATTAAATTCTATCCGCCGGTCCATAATTCCCATTTAACCCTGTGGCTGCTGCCGTACCTTGCCAGCTGTCATTGCAGACACAGAGCTTCTCTCCGGTCAGGTCGCAGTAGCCGTGGTCCGGGCTGCCACAGTTGTCCCTGCAGTAAGGGATGTTGCAGGCCTCGCCCTTCCAGTAGTCGTCACACTCGCAGTACACACGACCAGACACCGCGTTGGCGCTGCTGCATCTCCCGTGGCCCGAACAGTTGTTAGGACACGAGTTTACCCTGGGACAGAGCCAAAGGCGAGAGAATGGGAATTAAGAGAGAGAGAAGGAGCATTTCCATAAAGATTATGCTATGGCATTTCTGCACCAGTGGACACCGTTCAGGCTTGATTGACAGGGTTGCAGGGATAGAACCAGGGGTGGCAGGAACCTGACTTGAACACACAATGTTGTATTTACATAGTAAGGCCTTCAGGCTGCTATTGCTAGGATGGCCCTGGGCAATGTGGTGATTGAGTGAGTGAGTGAGAGAGAGACAGGGAGGGAGAGAGGAGGGTGAGAGATAGAGAGAGAGAGAGTGTGTGTGTGTGTGTGTGTGTGTGTGTGTGTGTGTGTGTGTGTGTGTGTGTGTGTGTGTGTGTGTGTGTGTGTGTGTGTGTGTGTGTGTGTGTGTGTGTGTGTGTTTGTTTGGGATAGGAAGAGATGCCAATTATCAATGGTTAGAGGATAGCCGAGTCACAAATGGCTGCCAGTTTCCACACAACTGTGGAAAGAATTTGAAGCTATTTTCACATATAGCGCAAAAAAGGGAAAAAAAGTTAATTAGATGCATTTCTATCAGCCACGCTGAAACAAAAAGACGGCTGTCTGAATGTAGCAGCTCTTGAAGTGCCAATTTATGCCACCAAAAAGCTAGCTGATGCTCATCCAAAGGCTGATTTAGACCCAGTTGAGCATCGGTGTTGCACACCGGAAATAGCCGATCTACAAGCTCACAACGCAATGTGCTGCAACGTGTTGTGAGTTTGTAGATTGGCTATTTTCGGTGCGTGCCACCGGAATGCCACCGGCCTCCTTAATGTGGTGCATTACAATTCACATGAAACGCCGTTGTTAGCTGTTAGTTAAAGGAAGATAAAAAATATGCTAGCTTTGAAGAAACAACGATTACCAGGGGAGACCAATTATTGAATCATGAAAGATGATGAAAAAGTATAATTGCTGACATTAGGTTGACATTATAGGCAGAGGCTTATTTCTAACAGGAGTTAGCATATTTCAAAAGGGTCGCACAGCTCATAGCCATGATGCATTGATTGCATGATTTGAATAGGCAGCAACTACACACTGTTCTTCAGGGTAAAGAGGGTTATTTCTATCAGTGATGAAGAGATAAAGTCTCTTGGAGTTGAGGGAGAGAGAGAGAAGGACGGAAGCATGCAGAGTTGGGAAGAGTTAGGGAGAGGTTTAAGAAATCGGTAGGCATAGAGATATCCTGGCAGAAAGGGGGAGGAACAGAGAGGAGAGGGAGATGCAGCACGGTTGAGGGATAGAGAGAGAAAGATATATATAGTATGATAGAGGTAAAGAGAGAGGGACAGAGCAAGGGGTAGAGAGAGGTGGAGAGAGTTAACAAAAGAGAGAAAGCAGAGGTTGTGATAGGCACAAGAAAGGATGGAATGACAGATAAAGAGAGGGGTGCAGGAGAAGAGATATGGAGGGAAGGACAGACAGGTTGAGGCATACTAGAGGGATCTAGAGGGAGGAATAACGGATATAATAGGCAGAATCAAGGGACAGAATGAGAGACGGAAATTGATGCATAGTGAAGTGATAGATAATGAGAGTGATAGAGGGCAGAATATAGATGACTGATGGACGTAGGGCTGGGTCTGGAAATCTTCATCAGGGTTATTTAACCCTTTTAGGCCTGACGTCGAAATTAAAAAAAAATCTTCTAAATTCAGTTTTCTGAAATACCTATGTTTCTATGTCAGTGGTGCTCAATATTTCATGTCAAGGACCCCCAGAATTATCTGTATTTGGCTGCAGACCCCCATCTGAAAATATGTTGTTCCAAGGAGCAAGGATTTGAGTTAAAAACGTTCGCTCTGAAAGAATATATTCAAACATTTGGGCCACATTTTCACGATTTTTCAAAAATAGCAGACCTACAAGTTCATAGCTTGAGCTTGTAGATCCCAGAATGGGTTAAAACGATTGCCTCGATCACGATTAATGGACTATCATAACAAAAGTTTTTGAAATAAATGTTGGGTTACGCAGTGCAGTGTAGATTGCGTTATGGCCCGATAATAGCGCATGCCATATCTCTATGGCGTAAATATGAAAAGTTACTTAATTGGGATACTAAGTGGCATGAACAGACTCCCTTATTTCATAACCCTTTATTGCGTATCGGAGGTCATTGTTTTGTAGCTCAATCGTGATCCAATTGATTCACGTACTTGTCGATGTTATGGATGATAATGGTTTAAGATTATTCTCAGATCTGAAACAGTCATATAATTTACCAGGTCTTTTTATATTTGCAGCTCCGTTCGGCTATGCGGGCCTATGGAGTTCCATGGACCAAACTAGCTACTCACCCCTTAGTTACTTTCATTAAAAAAGGTCAAGTTTCTATAATTTATAAAGATCTATCACAAAGATGTACTTCGTTAATTCCCGTTATCCAATCTTGGAACACAGATTAGGGATTACAGCATCAGCATCAATTTATTAATTGGACCAGAGTTTGGGGAAATAATTATTATGGCATCCCGAAATCCAAATCATCAGCAGATTCATTTCAATTTAGTCCATACAAAATATTTAACCCCCATATAGAATGAGACTTGCTATATCTGTACACTTTGTTCTTTAAATACAACTGGTGCTTTTATACATGTATGATGTGAGAATGTCCCACAGTCAAAGGTTTCTGGGAACAGATTACTAATTATCTATCTGAAGTATTACAAAAACATATTCCCTGTTGTCCCAAATTATTGCTCCTTAATGATGATGATTCTTTAACTTTAAGTATAGTTCAGAGACGTTTCTGGCTGGCAGGAAGTACCGCTGCAAAAACAATTTTGCACTGGAAACAGTTATTAACTGATGTTGTAACAATGGAGCTTTCTACAGCTAGATTAAATGGTGCAACCTATCAAACAATAGACAGCTGGAACCACATTATTTATCAAGTTAGGAACTCTACTATATAACTAGCATTACATATCTAACTAACATATCTAAAATTTATATAATCCCTTTTTTTGGTCTTTGTTGAAATCTTTGCATTTTTTTCTTTTCAGGCCTATGGCAGGGTGGGTTGGGAGGGACTATTTCTATTTGTATTATTTTTCATTTTTCATTTATTGTTAACACTTAGACCGCTATCATTTATTGAAAAATTAGGATCTAATTCACGCCAGCATTTTTTTAATTTGAGCTCTTATTTTGAAAATCCGCCATTTCCGGTCCACAACCGGTAGTCCTACGTTAGGAGTTTTCACACAGCTGGATGGGCCTTGTTTACAATGTGAATCCAGGCCGGAGCTCCGGAGAGCTCTAGATTGTCAGCTCTGTGCCGTCAAAGAAACGCTGTTTTGACCAAAAATGCCATCTGGGACAAGGAATAGGAGTTACAGGCGATTGAAAGAAATGGATAGAATGGATGCTTATGGCGACGACGATCTAAGATGGGCGATCCAATGCTGTGCTAACAACACAGCTAGCTAACCAGCTAACGTGAGTAGCATTTTGGCTCGAGCAATCGAACGCGCTATAAAAGCTCAATTGCCGAAGGCCGTCGGCAATGGCGTTAAGCGCCAGTATCAAAATTAAGCTTCAATTGACTTTAATCGTCGGCAATGGCGCGGAAGCTGTTAATTTAAAAAATTGTTATCGTTATTGTTAATTATTATTTTCCCTTTTTCTTTGTCAATGGTGGTTGGTGCAGGGGTGCGGGCGCCACCTTTGCCCCTATTGGTACCCTAAACATAGGGACGGACATAGGGAGGGACGGACATTGCTGTTCCTTGGAGTGGCTGCACCACTCCAAGCTAACTGTTGGGTTACTTGCCCAACCCTACAGTATATAGGGAGGACCAGTGAGATGGATTGACAGGAGGGATAGAGCGATGGAGGGATAGATAAAGGGATAGAGAGTGACATAGATGGAGGGATAAGTAGTTAGGGATAAACAGAGAGGGACAGAGAGTTGGATGGAAGAGGACAGATATAGGGATGGAGACGGAGGGATGGGCAGACAGAGAGAGGGATGGAGACGGAGGGATGGAGACGGAGGGATGGGCAGACAGAGAGAGGGATGGGCAGACAGAGAGAGGGATGGAGACGGAGGAATGGACAGACAGAGAGAGGGATGGAGACGGAGGAATGGACAGACAGAGAGAGGGATGGAGACGGAGGGATGGGCAGACAGAGAGAGGGATGGAGACGGAGGGATGGGCAGCAGAGAGAGGGATGGAGACGGAGGGATGGGCAGACAGAGAGAGGGATGGAGACGGAGGGATGGGCAGACAGAGAGAGGGATGGAGACGGAGGGATGGGCAGACAGAGAGAGGGATGGAGAGAGAGGGATGGACAGACAGAGAGAGGGATGGAGAGAGGGATGGACAGACAGAGAGAGGGATGGAGACGGAGGGATGGACAGACTGAGAGAGGGATGGAGATGGAGGGATGGGCAGACAGAGAGAGGGATGGGCAGACAGAGAGAGGGATGGGCAGACAGAGAGAGGGATGGAGACGGAGGGATGGAGACGGAGGGATGGGCAGCAGAGAGAGGGATGGAGACGGAGGGATGGGCAGTCAGAGAGAGGGATGGAGACGGAGGGATGGGCAGACAGAGAGAGGGATGGAGACGGAGGGATGGGCAGTCAGAGAGAGGGATGGAGACGGAGGGATGGGCAGTCAGAGAGAGGGATGGAGACGGAGGGATGGGCAGACAGAGAGAGGGATGGAGACGGAGGGATGGGCAGTCAGAGAGAGGGATGGAGACGGAGGGATGGGCAGTCAGAGAGAGGGATGGAGACGGAGGGATGGGCAGTCAGAGAGAGGGATGGAGACGGAGGGATGGGCAGTCAGAGAGAGGGATGGAGAGAATCAGGGTGGAAGTGAAGGACATTATGTGGTCTTCATTAAAACAGGTTTGCGGCGACAACACGAGGGTCGTCATGACAACCCAAGCCTTTATCACCCCCTTACGTGTGCTTGTCTTTTATGCTGTGTGTGTGTGTGTGTGTGTGTGTGTGTGTGTGTGTGTGTGTGTGTGTGTGTGTGTGTGTGTGTGTGTGTGTGTGTGTGTGTTTGACAGCCTTAGCCTTGAGGCTTTGCTAAAGTACCTCCCGACACACACACACACACACACACACACACACACACACACGCACGCACGCACACGCACGCACAGACAAACGCAGTCGGAAGCCTCGTCTCCACAGATTTCTCCCTGTCACACAAACAAACACACAGTAACAATATTACTGCAGTAACAGGTGTGTGTGTGTGTGTGTGTGTGTGTGTGTGTGTGTGTGTGTGTGTGTGTGTGTGTGTGTGTGTGTGTGTGTGTGTGTGTGTGTGTGTGTGTGTGTGTGGTCTGTTGAGCGAGCTGAAGCAAGGCAGAGGAGTCAGGAGACAGGAAATAAGGGCGAGAGGATAGAGAAAGGGAGAGGGAGGAAGGGAGAGACAGCGAGAGGGGGGAGGGAGAGAGATCAAGAGAAGGAGGGAGAGAGAGAGAGAGAGAGAGAGAGGGCAGAGAAATAGAGAGAGACACGTAAAGCGAGGGAGGGCAGAGAGAGGAGACATGTCTAGACATACGAGAAGGCTATGTTGAAGCCAGTCAGGTTGTAGGCAGCGTCGCTAAAGAAGTGGAGCAGAGTGTAGCCAGACGTTGCCACTACTTCTGGAACCGTCTCATTACCCCGCGTCTCTGGAACCACTAGACCACTGGAAGACACAGAGAGAGGAGCAGAGAGAGAGAGAGAGAGATAGAGAGAAGCAGAGAGGATAATAAAGCAAGAGACAGGAAAGAGACAGAGCAAAAACAATATTCTCAGCAGAGTATTTAATGGATCACTACTGTACTGTGGTCTCAGAGAGCTGCAAGACAGACGAGGCCCATTACAGGAATTGTACACCCCATTATAAATATGACACTGATTAGCTTTAGATACAAAATAATACAATGTGGTATTTATGCAGGGATTTCCATTAGTTTTTTGATTGTTGGCTTGTGGTCTGTCTTTTGACGCGAGGGTAAATTGATAAATGCAATACATTGTGTACACTGTACTGTGGTCCTATAATGAATGACAACAAAAGCTTTTCCATTGCAGCTACAGCCTTAGTTTTATTGTGCCCCAACAGCTGTTAGCCATTTGTAGCACTTAACCTCAGTTATGTATGAAATGGGACTATTTATTTTACCTCATTTACTTATGGACTGACGTTATGTCCAGTGGACAGAGGGCCGCCCAATGAATAGGCCGCCCCCATTGCTTTAATATGTTTTTGGGCCAAATGTTAGCCCTTTGACCCAGTCCAGCCCTGCTTTTCAGACGAGAACTCAGCGGAATTACAGCGGAGAGAGTGTGTGCGTCACCTAATCCTATGCTTCCATTTGGTGACAATTTGACCATTTACAGACGCGACCAACAAACCATGTTTTCCGTTGCTGATGATCATCCACTAGCGGCTTCCTTTGACAATGAATGGTAGACTGCAATCTGCCCGTGTGAACGCAATGATTAATTGATTACAGCACTAGCAAAAGACGCAAAACTGGGTCAATTCAATTAGAATAAACAAGTTTCAAGCGTGCAAGCATCGTGGTGTCAGTTTGTGGATCGGCAGTGGTATATAGCCTACTTCGATTGATGATATAGTGTAAAACTCATTATATACAGTTATAACTACATCTCAACTCATAACAAAAAATAAAGTGGCACGTCAGTACAGTTTATACAATCTAAACATATTTGACGCATCGCATTCGCATGTAATAAAATACACCAACTGCAGGGGGTGTCACAGCTGCCATCTAGTGGGCGAGTAGATGCTTGCACATTAAAGATTATAATAGACCGACGTAAGACGACATAAGCGACGGAGCGACTATATATGTTTTTGTGTGTGTTTGACTCCCCCACGCAAGTAATCAGAAAGACATACGCGAACAAGGTCTGCTTATGTATTGTGAACTGCAGTGATTGCGAAGGCGGCAGTATATGTAGGCAAATGGGCAGAGGAATGTGCTGAAAGATGATGGTTGGTGTGGTGGAAACCTGCTAAGCAATGTTCACCTTCCTATCGCCCCCTTGACGCTCCCCTGCTATCTCTTGCAGACACTGCACTCACCTGAAGACAGCTAACAGTGGAGCGTAAATGGAGTCTCCGTCGTAGACATACATGTGGTCCCAACTGCATTCTGTAGCAAAGTGATTGAAGCGGAGCCGAAGCACCGCGTTAGGACTAGGAGGGAGGGAGACAGAGAGAGAGCATAATGTTCACATCATGTGACAGTGGTATAGACAACGATTGATGTTAATGCACACACACGCACACACACACACACACACACGTTATTTTATTTACGGAATACAATTGCTGTGTTTGTTCTGTTCTGGGCATTTGCTGTTTTGCAACCACAGATATTTGTAGTTACAGAGTCAAGTGGGACCCAGACAAAAGTATCACTTAGTTCTCCTTGAAGATATATATATATATATCTCTTCAAGGAGAACAAATATATATATATATAAATTGCTTCCTCGTGTCGATGAGGAGGGGGGGGGGGGGGGGGGGACAGAGATACTCACTATCCCTCTATCAGCCAGGTACACTTGGTCTTGTACTTATAGTTGATTGGACCATCTGTCAGAGAGCCTGACAGCTCCGTTAACCTAGAGAGAGAGAGAGAGAGAGAGAGAGAGAGAGAGAGAGAGAGAGAGAGAGAAGAGAGAGACAGAGAGACAGAGAGACAGAGAGACAGAGAGACAGAGAGAGAGAGGATGGGGGGATTATTGGTATATTCAGTGACAAAGCTCGCCCTTGGTACTCTAAGCTTGGTGACAGGGACAGGCCCTTAACAAGTACACAATTATTCATCATAGATTATTTAACCATGCATCACCACAAATGGAATGCAGTTATGCTTTCCACAGATGGATGCACTCTAAAGATACTCCCCGAATTAGCCTAAAAGCAAAATAAAAGAGTGCGTTTGTGACAGGCCTCTATCTCTCTCCTTTCTGAGTCTTCTCTCTTTATTTCTCCTATTCACATTGGTGTCTATTATTGCTGATGGCTGTCTGTTGTCCAGCAGCGTCCAGTTTAGCTACGAGCTTGTAGGTCTGCTATTTCTTTTAAATCGTGACATTGCAGCACAAATCTTTGAATATATCTTCTTTCAGAAGACTTTTTTTAAAATTTTGACGTCAGGCCTAAATGGGATAATTAAGCCTTGAGCCAGACTCGTAACCATAGACTAGGTAGACGGACGCCTCCTCCGGCTCTGGGTCGTCTGTAAAAAAGGGATGGCAAGCTTACGGAATTCTGAAGCACGCCTCCGCACGCGTCACAAAAGGGCACGTTTAGTAGGCCAATCAGAGGCGGGACTCCCTCTTTCCCAGAGGAACTTGCTTTGGCAATGTAAACATTTGTTTCCTCATGCCAATGAAGCTGCTTTGAATTACATTTCAGTCCCAGAATGGCCACTGTATAGGCCACGTGCCTTCCACACGTCCGCCTCCCCTTTTTTACAGGTCGCTCTAATGAACTGCAGCGACGAATGAGGTTATCTAGGTTTTTATATCTATGCTTGTAACAGCGATGCAGAACCCCCCCGTGGGTATGTAAGAGTGGCCCAATTAACCCATTTTGGACTGAGGTCGATAAAAAAAAGGTTTCTAAATCCTAACATTTTTTCTGAAAAACAAAATGTCAGTTGTGCTCAACCTTTTTCATGTCAAGGACCTCCAGAATTATCTCTATTGGGTAAAGGACCCCCATCTCAAAAGATGTAGTTCCAGGGACCCCCCAGAAGCCAATATTTTAGTTAAAAATGTTCGCTCTGAAATATATATTCAAAGATTTGTGCCACATTTTCACGACTTTTCAAAAATAGCAGACCTACAAGCTCGTAGCGCGCCACTCGGTGGCGCGCTATGAGCTTGTAGATCTGCTATTTTTCAATAGCTAAAGCATAACATAATGCTATAAACACCAACAGGGGTTCCCGCCCAAAATGGCTTAAGCAAGACATTTAATTTAATTAACCTATGAGTCATGATACAAGGGCTGGGGTGATGGGGTGAGGCAAGCTTTGCGAGCAGAGCAGCTTGATGTGTAGCAGAGATCAAGTGTAGGAGGGAGTGTAGGAAGAGGCCCTATTTGAATGGACAATCTTGTTGTGAGAATGGGTTTGTGATTGAAGCGTAGAAATGCATTGTCTGATTGGAAACACTTATACAACACACATACAGCAGACTGACAGCTGGAAAGTATGACTCCCGTGTCTTGCGGGAACTAAGGTGATCAATTAAGGAATAAATAATCAGTAGCCATCGTTAGAGTACTCGGAAAATAAAAGACCAGAATTCAAAATGTACTCGAGTAAAAAAAGAAAAGTACATAAGTGCAAAAGTAAAAGTACAAAAGTACATTTTGTACAAAGCAAAAGCTTGTAGATCGGCTATTTTCAAATGACGAAATGTACAGTATATGGACTGAAGTGATAACGGTATGTTTTGTAATAATAATCAGAAACTTCAAAGTAACTATATAGTAACTAAAGTTGTCCATTGGTTCAATAATGTTTTAACCAACACACAGACGTGACCAGAAAGGGTGTTCAATAACACTGATTTGCAAAAAAAAAAAACTCAAAAATGGAACAATATGCTAATTGCAGACTTTTACTTATAGTATTTCTACATTAAAAAGTGTTTTTTTTCCACCACTGATTATTAGCTTGTAGATGGTCTGTTGTCAGGCCAGTCTATGATGTAAGTACTGTGATGACAGTACTGTGACGTACATACATACCCATTGTCAGAGTGCTTAGAGTAGGCCTATTTGTCAGAGCATTTGGCTGGGTTATTGTCCCAGATACTGCCCCTCCCTCCCCCCTCCCTGTCTCGCTGATCAAGCTCTCCGTCTCCCTCTCCCTCTCCCTCACCTCTCATGCCCACCAGACAGACAGACACATCCCGCCCGCCGCAACTTGAACTTAACAGAATCATTTGAGTGATTTAAATCTGTCTGACAACACGGCAGTACTGTAGTAGACTGTATTTATTTCTTACATTTCAGAGGAAGATTTTGTGAGAAAACCACCACACTCATGCTGTTATAATATGCTTCATGGTGCCAGGGGACCAAAGGACAGTGCCATACCTGAGCTCAGTGGTGTATTGGCTATCTGGCATACTGGGACAAACCCGGGCCGGGTGTTGCCTCCACATCAATGTGAAGATGTACCATCAAAGAATCCATAAAGTTTTTACCAACCATCCGTCCTCTAGCTGTACCTCTGTAATTCTGGGTGCATCCAGCCAAATTACTGTAAGGTTTTAAAACGATACAAGGGTACCAATGTGGTCAATTTTAATGTTGTTTGTAGGTCGTTCCATGTATTAGGGCCACAGAACCTAAAGGCAGATTTACCTAGTTCAGAGTTAACTTTTGGTACCTTGAATTTGGGGAAATTACTTGACCGGGTGTGGTAGGGTTCTTTCCATTTCAGGAAATATGAGATGTATTTAGGATAATCTCCAAGCATAGCTTTATACAAGAACAGGTGCCAATGCAGTTCTCGTCTCTCTGTCAGGGAGGGCCATCCAACCGTGTTATATAAGATACAATGGTGAGTACCATAGCTATCACCTGTAATAAATCTAATCGATGATTCTGTTCAGTTAAACTTGTGTTTGGTGGAGAACCATGCAGCGTTTAGTTTGTATACACCACATATCCCAGAAAACTGCAGGTCTGCTACAACTGTATCAATCAAAGCTGAAGACTTTTCCATTTGCCACAAACTTTTATTGAGGTTTTTGATTTCTTCTGCTGCATTGTAACTTCAATATCATTTTATAATGTGTTTCTTTTGCACATTGTCTAATGTTTCGTGCATTCTGAATTGCCATGTTGTTGAAATGTGCTATTTTTTTTTTTGTAAAGACAATAAAATAACAAAAAATAACAAGTTCTGTTGTGTGTCAATTATCTAATGTAATCCTGGGTGCTACACTTCCTCTGCCAACCTGGGGGGGCAGCAGATTGACCTCATGCTTCCTTCTATGCATGAGGAGTCCAAGCTGCTTCTTTTCACCTGACAGTGTACAGTTTCCCCGGCCGGACGTAGCGTGTGGAAGGAACACGTTATTCCGACCAGTTCCTTCCCCTCCATCAGGCTGACCAGGGGGAGGTAGTTTTAAAGACCAGGATTACTGCATGTTTTTGTGAGGGTACCTACCATAGGGGACACGGGGAGAACATGCAAACTCCACACAGAAAGGCCCTTTCGCCAACCCCACCTCGGATGGGCACTGATGACGCGGAGGAGGGAACACGCCCCCAGCGCCCACAGCGTCCCAAGCGGGAATCGAACCCAGGACCTTCTAGCTGTGAGGCGACAGCACTACCAACTGTGCCACCATGACCCCGTTTACCTTAAAACATGAGAAAATGTGCTAAACATTTGCATGTTTTTGTGTGTAGGTCAGGGTTGTAATAAATCAAATGCATATACATTGACCCCTCTCAACCGTGACTGTTGATACTGTGCAATCAATCCTCACCAACAGCACGCACGCACGCACGCACGCACGCAGCTACGCAGCCACGCAGCCACGCAGCCACGCACGCACTCACGTCTGATGTCTAGCAAATAAGGCCACTTCTTTCATTTGGATGGTTAAATAAATAAACTGTGGTCAGACTAGTTGTTTTATTAAAACAAAGACTCAAATAAAAACTAAACATTTTGACCCAGATGAATGGTGTTTTCTAGAATTGCTAGTTGTATCACAAACAGTGGTGTCAGCAGATCAAGCAGTGTTGACTGATGACCTGCTGCTAACTCTAGTAATGACGGTAGCTTCTACGTTCTACGATATATATTACCACAAAGTGTTTACAAAGTCCTCTAATTATGCCATGTAGCTCTCCCTCTCTCTCTCTCTCTCTGAACTGCTGTCTCTCTCACTGCTCTTCCTTTCAACCTCTACCTCGTTCTGCGTCTCCTCTCCCCCTCCCTCCCTCCCCCTCTCCCCCTCTCCCTCTCTCTCTCTCATTCCAT
>NC_136791.1:35712582-35842582 GCF_951216825.1 Electrona antarctica
TTTACAGGATTTCACAGCAGAGTGCAAAAACAGCTTTGAGAGCAAAAATAATCACAAGTCACAGGCTCTGTCTGTCTACCAAAATGGGAGTTTAAGATAGGATAGGTCAGTGTAGACAGAGACAAAACCAAGGGCAGAGAAAGAAGAGAGAGACAAAGCAGGGGTCGGATTCGAACTCGGGTCCTCATGCTCACAAAATTATCTGTGCACTAACTGGCTGAGGTACCACGCTGGGGTAGTTACTTCATTCGTAATGAGGAGCTGGCTGGAATGGCCCCCTGTCGCTCTGACAAACACACGTATTAAAACCCTCACTCACAAGTCACAACATCCATTTCCCACCACCCATACTGAAAAGCAAGGCAGATGCGTGCACGTACTGTATATTGTATGTGCGTGCGCGCACACGCACACGCTCACGCACACACACACACACACACAACAACAAGACGGGGAGGCTGAAGGAATGAGGTATGAAGACAAAGAGAGAGATGAGAGAGGGGAGGAGAGGTTGAAAGGAAGAGCAGTGAGAGAGACGGCAGTTCATATAGAGAGAGAGAGAGAGAGAGAGAGAGAGAGAGATCAAACAAAGAGACATGGGATGAGAGAATGGCAGCGGAGTGGAGGTGTGGAGCAAGGTAGTCCAACAGCCTTTGAAATATTCATCTTGTTCGGGGGTGAATAATTGATGCTGTATAGAAGACAGATGCATGAAAGATATAGACAGATGAATAGAAAGAGATAGAGAGAGGAGGGGATGGATGGAGAGACTGGGAGAGGATCCCAAAGTGTCGGCTGATATTTGTTTAGTGGATGCAAAGTACCTCAAGGCTAGCAGTTTCCTCTGCTGTTTGGAGGGTGACTAATCCTCCTAGGACACGGCAGAGAAGTCTTTGTCATGCCAAAAATAGCTGTATTTTATAGGTAACCTATGGGTCCACAGCCTAGTAGCCTGCACAGTAAATTCTGGAGTGTTCATTTAATTGAAGTGTAAAATAGACTATTTATTTTAGACACTTTTAGACTTAAAGTATCACTCCAGATTTTTATATTTGTATCTCCAAATCAACTCATGACGCACCTTTGCATCGTTTCATCTGCCCGTGTGAACGCACCATTAGATTGTTCACGCAATGTAAACCACTTAATCCTATTTTATTTTTGAGTGGTGCAACCACTCCCTTACAGAGCTATGTGTGTGGGTGGGTGGCTGGGTGGCTGGGTGCCTGCCTGGCTGGGTGGGTGCATCTGAGCACGAAAACAGCATGGTTGTTTTTCACCACCTGTGCGCAACCTAACACACACACAAATTAACTGTATATATGATGCTTTCGGGTGTGCCAGTACAGTGACAGTACAGTACAGTAGAGGGTACAGTAGAGGGACCCCCACACGGTAACTCTGTCATTTCTCAACCGTTTCGGACGCGGGGCGGCACGCCGGAACCGGTCCGGCCCCCTGGGCGCGGAACCTCTGTGGACCTGGAACCTCCACCCCCCAATGTATGACATTCCCAAAATAGGGACACCAGATTGAAAGTGTGTGAATTAGATTCATTGTTTTATTTGTACTTGCATGGCATAAGGCCAGGTTTTGTCTGGTCAGTATTGTACTGTATCTACAGTATGTGTGTATTTGTGTGTACAGTATGTATGTCCCCTCAAAAGTAGACCAATCACATGCAATAGAGGAAATAGAACAGCCCTCTGGTCATGAATGAACACAGCAAGGAACAGTCTACAGCTGTAAGCTAAAACATTGCCGTTGTAGGGTCACCAGTTAATGCTACTATACTGCCTGTACAGTGTAACCTACACATTTCCTCTGTCGAGGAAGGGGTCGTCTTCGTAATCAAAGCCATAACCAATACACGAATGTGTATTGGTTATGAATAAATATTTACTTATATCTTTCTTTTAGTTAATTATGTATCCCTCCATTAAGTCTCAGGAAATAACCCAACATTATTCATTATGCACGAACATTAACGTCTTCTCAGGCGAGCATAAAATGACCTAGCTACCCCTCAGGTCTCCTCTAGAAGTGACCTAGCTACCCCTCAGGTCTCCTCTAGAAGTGACCTAGCTACCCCTCAGGTCTCCTCTAGAAGTGACCTAGCTACCCCTCAGGTCTCCTCTAGAAGTGACCTAGCTACCCCTCAGGTCTCCTCTAGAAGTGACCTAGCTACCCCTCAGGTCTCCTCTAGAAGTGACCTAGCTACCCCTCAGGTCTCCTCTAGAAGTGACCTAGCTACCCCTCAGGTCTCCTCTAGAAGTGACCTAGCTACCCCTCAGGTCTCCTCTAGAAGTGACCTAGCTACCCCTCAGGTCTCCTCTAGAAGTGACCTAGCTACCCCTCAGGTCTCCTCTAGAAGTGACCTAGCTACCCCTCAGGTCTCCTCTAGAAGTGACCTAGCTACCCCTCAGGTCTCCTCTAGAAGTGACCTAGCTACCCCTCAGGTCTCCTCTAGAAGTGACCTATAGCGACCCCTCAGGTCTCCTCTAGAAGTGACCTAGCTACCCCTCAGGTCTCCTCTAGAAGTGACCTAGCTACCCCTCAGGTCTCCTCTAGAAGTGACCTAGCTACCCCTCAGGTCTCCTCTAGAAGTGACCTAGCTACCCCTCAGGTCTCCTCTAGAAGTGGCCTAGCTACCCCTCAGGTCTCCTCTAGAAGTGACCTAGCTACCCCTCAGGTCTCCTCTAGAAGTGGCCTAGCTACCCCTCAGGTCTCCTCTAGAAGTGGCCTAGCTACCCCTCAGGTCTCCTCTAGAAGTGACCTAGCTACCCCTCAGGTCTCCTCTAGAAGTGACCTAGCTACCCCTCAGGTCTCCTCTAGAAGTGACCTAGCTACCCCTCAGGTCTCCTCTAGAAGTGACCTAGCTACCCCTCAGGTCTCCTCTAGAAGTGACCTAGCTACCCCTCAGGTCTCCTCTAGAAGTGACCTATAGCTACCCCTCAGGTCTCCTCTAGAAGTGACCTAGCTACCCCTCAGGTCTCCTCTAGAAGTGACCTATAGCTACCCCTCAGGTCTCCTCTAGAAGTGACCTAGCTACCCCTCAGGTCTCCTCTAGAAGTGGCCTAGCTACCCCTCAGGTCTCCTCTAGAAGTGGCCTAGCTACCCCTCAGGTCTCCTCTAGAAGTGGCCTAGCTACCCCTCAGGTCTCCTCTAGAAGTGACCTAGCTACCCCTCAGGTCTCCTCTAGAAGTGACCTAGCTACCCCTCAGGTCTCCTCTAGAAGTGACCTAGCTACCCCTCAGGTCTCCTCTAGAAGTGACCTAGCTACCCCTCAGGTCTCCTCTAGAAGTGACCTAGCTACCCCTCAGGTCTCCTCTAGAAGTGACCTATAGCTACCCCTCAGGTCTCCTCTAGAAGTGACCTAGCTACCCCTCAGGTCTCCTCTAGAAGTGGCCTAGCTACCCCTCAGGTCTCCTCTAGAAGTGGCCTAGCTACCCCTCAGGTCTCCTCTAGAAGTGACCTAGCTACCCCTCAGGTCTCCTCTATAAATGACCTATAGCTACCCCTCAGGTCTCCTCTAGAAGTGACCTAGCTACCCCTCAGGTCTCCTCTAGAAGTGGCCTAGCTACCCCTCAGGTCTCCTCTAGAAGTGACCTAGCTACCCCTCAGGTCTCCTCTAGAAGTGACCTAGCTACCCCTCAGGTCTCCTCTAGAAGTGACCTAGCTACCCCTCAGGTCTCCTCTAGAAGTGGCCTAGCTACCCCTCAGGTCTCCTCTAGAAGTGACCTAGCTACCCCTCAGGTCTCCTCTAGAAGTGACCTAGCTACCCCTCAGGTCTCCTCTAGAAGTGACCTAGCTACCCCTCAGGTCTCCTCTAGAAGTGACCTAGCTACCCCTCAGGTCTCCTCTAGAAGTGGCCTAGCTACCCCTCAGGTCTCCTCTAGAAGTGACCTAGCTACCCCTCAGGTCTCCTCTAGAAGTGACCTAGCTACCCCTCAGGTCTCCTCTAGAAGTGACCTAGCTACCCCTCAGGTCTCCTCTAGAAGTGACCTAGCTACCCCTCAGGTCTCCTCTAGAAGTGACCTAGCTACCCCTCAGGTCTCCTCTAGAAGTGGCCTAGCTACCCCTCAGGTCTCCTCTAGAAGTGACCTAGCTACCCCTCAGGTCTCCTCTAGAAGTGACCTCGCTACCCCTCAGGTCTCCTCTAGAAGTGACCTAGCTACCCCTCAGGTCTCCTCTAGAAGTGACCTAGCTACCCCTCAGGTCTCCTCTAGAAGTGACCTCGCTACCCCTCAGGTCTCCTCTAGAAGTGACCTAGCTACCCCTCAGGTCTCCTCTAGAAGTGACCTAGCTACCCCTCAGGTCTCCTCTAGAAGTGACCTAGCTACCCCTCAGGTCTCCTCTAGAAGTGACCTAGCTACCCCTCAGGTCTCCTCTAGAAGTGACCTAGCTACCCCTCAGGTCTCCTCTAGAAGTGGCGGGCCAACAATGCCGTGTGACAAACAATTTTGATTTGTTTTTGTTTTGAATGGAGGTGGTTATAATTTATTTAGTTGAAGTCATTGAAGTCATCATGCAGGCCAATTGTAGCAAATTACTCTCAGCAGGACCACTCATACGCATCCACGAGAGGACAACACAGCAGTGTATGACAGAGCACTCGCTTGGCTGAATCAAACCCCCTAAATAATACACTATGGCTTCTCTGCTATCAGTAACAAAGTACAGAAAACGCTGCCAGTTGAAGTACGCTGGTACTTCAACTTCACCCATTTAGTGAATGGAGGGGAACTTTTTTGCTGACGGACCATAGCCTAGCTGATTGTTGCCTAGCAACGGAGAGCTATCCACAATAAGAGCAATCTCAAACTGAATCAATCAAAACACCAAAAAGACATTAAAGATGCTTTTGGCGCTCTGGGCGATCAAGAAAAAGACGTTAAAGACGGGAGTGACATGCAGTAAAGGCTGTCGGGATCGGGAGTCGAACCCGCGGCACACTGCCAGACTAGATTACCAGCCAAGGTGCCTGGACCACTGAGCCATGGCCCAGGCCACGATGAATGAGTTTTAACAGCAACGTCTTTCACATAAACCATCACATTATGGAATATCTATCTCATGCTTTCCTGCCGGAAATTAGGAAATATGAATGTGCTTACTTAAACTAGAATTGGAATGCTCATATTGTTGAGATGTTAATAACAATGGAATACTCAGCGCTCTCTCTCTCTCTCTCTCTCTCTCTCTCTCTCCCCCTCATTAATTAGCCTGGCGTTTGCCAGACAAATAAAGTGGATTCACTGACGCCTCCTCTCCTCCTATGAGTCTGGAGTTTCGGCCCATATAGGCAGAGAACATGCGGAAGCTGGAGAAATCATAAAAAGCCTCTTGATTGGCAGACGAGCAGACTAGCGCACTGTGGCGACGTCAGCTTTTTGTAACGCTGATCACCGGGGAGGAGGCGTCAGTGAATCCACGTTATGTGTCTGGCAAAATTCATAGCACGCTGAAATTGACTTCCTCTCAGAGTGAAAATACAAAATATATATGACACACACACACACACACACACACACACACACACACACTTGACTAATACACGTATCATTAAGGCCTATCGTTATTTAACCCCACGCAAGGCTGTTGCAGCGAAGCAATTAATGCTGTCTCTACAGCTGGAAAAAGATAACATGTTTTGACAATTTAGGACCGTGGACAACTGAATGAGCACTGCCTCATCACAACACAATGTAACAACACAATCATCTTTGACAGAGCATAGGCTATTATTATCAACAACAACAAAAAAAACATGCTCCAACGAATGTGCATTTTTCTGCTAAGGCAGCTAGCAATATTGAACTCCCAGCCTGAACCCAACTATTCCACAATCTCTGAATGCCATAGTCTGGAATTACACCTCCCGAAATCCGAGCCAGGAAGCCGTCACCTGTTCAAATGTATTTTTCTTTTCAAAATCTTTTTATTTTTTATTTTATAACAGTATGGGTGTCAAGTCACAGGTTCATAGAAAAAATCAAATCAAATGTTAGTATCAGTGACTGAGGTAAACAAACGTACTGTATGAATCACAGAGATCGTGGGCAGACATAATGAAAAGGCTATGTTATTGTGCAAAACATGCCCCTTCAAGACAAAAGAAAAACTTTCTCGCCTTCAAGTCCCAATTTAGTAAAGCCAATTCCCAATTCCCCAGCCTCTCTACAAGTACTCCATCTAAAGACGAAACGGAAGTGGGGAGGAGAGCTTCAGAGCTCTTTTTTTCCAGAGCTTCCGTGCTCCAGAGTCCAGACTATATGACGGGGGGCTCGCAAGTCTAACTGTGCCCAGACATGACGGCAGAATGATTGGAAAGGACAGGCCTTGATTTTAGATTTCTTCCCATTTGTAATTCAAACACGCTGTATCCATTGTCTTTACACCTGTTTGACTCCGACTAGACACAATGCAAGCCAGACTGTGGGGCAGATATTATCACATTCCGAATGCGTGATGCATGTGTTTGCTCCTCGCATTAACATTGTTTTTATTGTCCAAAGAAGACATCCAGAGCAGAATAAAATGCTTAAACAGACTTGTTGAAAGACAATGTATTAATCGTGTGTCATGCTGGAGGGAATGAAAACAGCCTCCCTGTTCTATAGCTATTGTCTTGTACTCCCCCACAACAAGTCAGAAGACATGCTCTAAAACCACAGTGACACATTCACACACCATGTGTGTGTGTGTGTGTGTGTGTGTGTGTGTGTGTGTGTGTGTGTGTGTGTGTGTGTGTGTGTGTGTGTGTGCGTGTGTGCGTGTCTTGAGACCGAGCCAAGTGCACAAAAGCTTTCAGTGACTGCGGCTTGTCAGCTGAGGGTGACATCACTGAAAGTAAAATCCAAAACACAGGCTTGGTAAGTCATTGTTTTGAAGGCGTAAATAGCACCCCTTGTCTTTATACTGACCTCAAATATCACTTATGTCAAAGTAAAAGCACACAAACAGTGAACGACTTACTGAAAAAATGGTTATGGTTAAACGGTTTCTAGGCAAGTTATTCCTATTATGTCAAAAATAAATGTGAATTCCATGGACAATAGAGCACTCCAGAATGTCTAATGAGAGAAATATGCATGTTAGACTTCTGTTTATGAGCCATCTGGGTAAACACTGAGGGGCAGAAATTGGGCTAAACGTTATTGAAAACTGTGGAGAATGTTGAGAATACTAATCACTGTTGCTCGTGGAGGTCAAACCTGAAGTACAGGAGAGTCCAACTCACAACATGGACACTCGCCACGCATGCAGCAGGCACACTGACATCAACTCACAACATGGACACTCGCCACGCATGCAGCAGGCACACTGACATCAACTCACAACATGGACACTCGCCACGCATGCAGCAGGCGCCAGGCACACTGACATCCAGGCATATAATATGCCAAATGACAGCTATACGCTAATTACTTTTTTCAAAGGTCAAAAGTTATCCATAGGGAAGCCATGCCATTATTAGACCCCTACTTATTACGTTGGAACAGGGCTCGGTCAAGAATCCCTTATTCAGGGCAACAAAATGACCACACACGTAAGTACTCATTAGTCAATGATGAACACCATTTTTCACAAGCATGTAGTTTGTAATCAGTGTGGTTGCCAGACTATAGTTAATTGCCCAACTTTATTATTTATTTATTCTGTGTGAACCTTTTTGGGTCCCTACTCCCTTGATGACATGTGGGTCAATATATCATCATCATACATCATCACCATTGTGTACTTATGCAAGACTCAAAGCTTGAAATTGTCGTTGCAACCACCCTTGTAATTTCCCAGAATTGCGTCTTTCTAGTTCTTGCAAAAATATTGTTTAGAGAAGTACCTCTGTATCTTGACACAAAAGCACACGCAATTTCCTTTGGTTCTGATGTGCATATTCTGCTTAAGTCTCTGATAAAACGGCATTAAATTGTATCACAGACACCTCTTGAATGCGGCGTATAATCCTCTCAACAGGCTTAAGCTCTATATGCAGTACTTATAGCTAAAATAACCCATATACATGCTGAGAATGCGTTTAGCTTGTAGATCTATTATTATCACTTCATCAGTTATCACTATTTTATGTTTCAAATTTTTTATTTAACAAAAAGGTAGACGACACGCCACCAGCATGATAAAACATGTAGGACACAAGTTCACACAACATCACTTAACAATACAATAAATACACAGTCGCACTGAGGAAAAGACAGGAAGCAGAGCTGGAGGTAGCAGAGACTAAAATGTTGAGGTTCTCTCTGGGAGTAACAAGGATGGATAGGATCAGGAACGAGGACATCAGAGGGTCAGCGCAGGTCAGATGTTTTGGAGATAAAGCCAGAGAGGCCAGACTGAGATAGTTTGGACACGTACAGAGGAGGGATAGTGAGTATGAGTATATCCGGTAGAAAGATGTTGAGGTTGGAACTGCCAGGCAGGAGGCCTAGAGGAAGACCAAAGAGAAGGATGTAGTGAAAGAGGACATGAAGTTAGTTGGTGTGAGAGAAGAGGAGGCAGAGGACAGGGTGAGATGGAGGCAGATGATTCGCTGTGGCGACCCCTGAAGGGAAAAGCTGAAAAGAAAAAGAGAAAGTATACACAGGAACGAACAAAAGACAAACAGGGTTAGTAGGCCTAATGGGGCGAGTCGGACAAACGCACCGTTGGAATAATGCGACGTCTGAATGATGACGCTGACCCCCCTCCCATCCCTCACAATTAATATGATGCCTAGCTGGCATTCTCAGTCACTCCAATACAGAAAACATTTGACCCCTCATCCCATATGGCGCTAATGGCATATTATATAAATTGGGCCAATGTACCCCGTAGAACTTCTCCAAGGACATTAAACTTACCACTTTTTCAAAACATAGGACACGTCATTATTCCATTTTTTTAAGGATCGACAACCGAGCAGCATAGAGAAAAGCTCTTAATCGATTCCATTTTGTTAATGTGATATTTATGTCTGGCCCAGAACATCTTTCCAAACATTTGAAATCTTTTGCATTTTAGAATATTTCAGAAAATAATAACATTCCTCAACATCTTTTGAGAATCTTCAACTATTATGACATCCCAAAAATAGGGATGCCAAGTAAAGTGGTTAATACACACATTAGCTACAGTGAGATGGCTGAAGAGCTCCATCAAGACAGTGACAGATGTCTAGACAGTCCAGAGATGACGGCTGCATTGCTCACACACTCGTACACACACGACCACGCACACGGGTATACAGTCACCGAGTCACGCGCACACATTCACACGGAGCAGAGGTCCCTCGTTGAGGCTGGGTTAGTGAAGATTGAGAGATCCGATGATTGTACTGCTTTGCTGTGTGTGTGTGTGTGTGTGTGTGTGTGTGTGTGTGTGTGTGTGTGTGTGTGTGTGTGTGTGTGTGTGTGTTGTGTGTGCGTCCGGGTAGAACAGAAAAAGGAGATGAATGACCAACAATTGAATAACCTTGACCTTCTCTGCAGATATCCTTTATTAAAAATCAAGAAAAGCCGCTCTACAGGGAATAGCAGGCTGCGCTTTGCACGCATGTGTGTGTGTATGTGCGCGTGTGTGTGTGTGTGTGTACGTGTGTGTGTGTGTGTGTGTGTGTGTGCGAGCGAGCATGTGTGATTGATGGCGCTGGGTCTCTCTATCACCTACAGTATAGTCATGGTCCAGCGGCTTTCACACCAGCGCATCATTCATTGCACTCTCTTCCTTTTCCTTTGCCCGTTTCTCTCTTTTCTGCTTTCCGGTTTCACACACATATACACTTTACATAACATGGATCCTGCACACCTAATAAGGTCAAAGGGAATCTAACAGCACTCCCAAATAGTCCCGTAAGGATCCATTTGGTTACATTTGTGCACATTTCTGAGTAACAAATGATACACATGTTCCCACATAAAGACTAAAGATATATCACTTTGGGCCAAAAGAACACCTACAGTATACTAAACCCAATGAACGCATTGCTTTAACCACTTTCAACCTGCCTGGTGTCACTATTTTGGGCATGTCATTTATCTTTCAAAAATGGCCAAAGAAAGAAATAAGAAATCCAGGGAAGAAAATTGTGTGTGTGTGTGTGTGTGAGTGTGTGTGTGTGTGTGTGTGTGTGTGTGTGTGTGTGTGTGTGTGTGTGTGTGTGTGTGTGTGTGTGTGTGTGTGTGTGTGTGTGTGTGTGTGTGTGTGTGTGTGTGTGTGTGTGTGTGTGCGTGCGTGCGTGTGTGTGCGTGCGTGCGTGCGTGCGTGTGTGACTGTGTGTGTGTTTCTGTGTGTCCGTGTCCATGTGCGTGTGGGTGTGTGTAGTGTGTACTGTGTGTGTGTGTGTGTGCGTGCGTGTGTACAGAAATAGAGCCTTTATTTGAAAAGAGGCCACTGTATTATTACAGTGAGTTTGCACCCCAGCTAGGCCACAGAGGCACAGACTGATTATATACCCTGCCCTGCACACAACAGAGGTGTGTGTGTACTGTGTGTGTGTGTGTGTGTGTGTGTGTGTCTGAGTGATTCCTCGCAGTGGGCCCCATCACATGTGGTGTGCATTAAAACGCCATTGTGTATTACGGAGCTGCAACGCGTTACCATGCCAACAGAAATCACTATCCCCTGTCGTCAGCCTCCTCCTATTATGGGATGCTTTCCTATACTCACATATTCTCTCTTGCACGCACGCGCGCGCTCGCACACGCACATGCGCGCGCACACGCACACACACACACACACACAGACCCCAATTCCCTGAACCACACCCAATACAAACTTTCAGAAGTCTCAGTCTGCATACATTCCATCACACTCTGTCTAGCGTCTGTGTCACACAACTCACACTGCAACATGGGACAGCACAGAACTACTTTGTACTTTGTAGTCAGTGTAATCAAGCCACAAACTGGGAGAACCAATAGCCCTAAGTCAGGGCAAATAAAACACATGTCCTCTGAGGTGTGACTCTGTGTGTCCTGTCTCCCTACACTTAATATAGCCAACTATATTCAGTGTTGGTAAGTAAGTTATTACCTTTTTTCATTAACGAATTAACTAGTTACTAATTTCACAACCCTTGGTGGTACTGAGTGTGTATTTATAATGTTAGACTGGGTTGGGGTCGAGTTGCTTTGCAGGCTGCTGATCCGGTCTAGATCTAGACTCTAGAGCGGATACGGAAACAATGCACACTTGTCTGTACGTGTGAATTAGCAGATGCGTAAGGGCCTTAAACTGTCCGGAACAAGTGGGGGACAAAAGATGCAAAAAATTAAATTAAATAATAAGTAACTTAATAAGTAAGTTACTTTTGTCAGGGAATAATATATAAAGTAATAATATTACTTTTTTATTTTAGAAAGTAACTAGTAATAGGTAATATATTACCGTTTTTGAGTAACTTTTCCAACACCGACTATCTAACATAATTAAGGGAACTAGACCTGTACGTGCCCGTCGGCCACCGGCCTACTTGAGAACGATGTAACTTGGGAACCTAATAATACGGTACCCGTTGTCAACTTGCACCGGTTTTAACTATCAGTCTGTGTGACTGTGCCTGAAGGGTGCAAACTTACTGTGAAAAGTGTACTGGTTAAGTAATCAATTTGCAGGTGTGGGGTTGCCATGGTTATCAATTGGCTGAGGCAGAGGCTGGGAATTGCACAGGTGAGGGGACTTAGGCTGATTAGGCCCACTGGCAGAGCACTAAGCAGAGGTGGTTCTGGAGAACCGTGGGTCCGACCGACTAGATTCCGGGCACTGCACTCCCTGGGGGTGTGGAACGTGTGTGTCGAATGTGAAGTCGGTGGGGCAAACGGTTCTCGAGTTATGTGCATTATTTACAACAAGCACGCACGACACACACACACACACACACACACACACACACACACACACACACACACACACACACACACACACACACACACACACACACACACACACACACACACACACACACACACACACACACACACACACACACACACACACACACACACACACACACACACAGAGAGAGAGACGTGGCGCATTTATAGTAGGATGACCATTACATTATGGAGGTCTTAACGAAGCCTAAATTAAATGTATTACTGAATTAATTTCCTCCATTCACTTCTAATGGGAAGATTGAAGACTCCCATTCAAGTACTTTTTACTTGGAGAAACTTCATTGAAAACGAATTACATCAGTCGGCCTCACGGTGATGCTATAACAGCCCTATAACTCTTGAACCGTACGTTGTAAAATCTGAATTAAGTTTATACCGGGACACGTGAGTTGCATGCCCTATAGCTGTAATCAGCTGTCAGTCAGTTCCTATTCTCATTCACATCTCAGCTGATCATTAGGCCACTGATTCATGCTTCAATCAGAGCTCACGTTCTTAGAACAATGTTATTTTAATATGGATTCTGCTTCAGTACAGCTACTTCTTCCATCATAGGCAGTGACAGAGCTTGCCTTTTCTTTTTATTATTTTTTACAACCGATTTTTTCACCCAGTGTCAATTATCTAATGTAATCCTGGGCGCTACACTTCCTCTGCCAACCTGGGGGGGGCAGTGGACTGACCTCATGCTTCCTTCTATGCATGAGGAGTCCAAGCTGCTTCTTTTCACCTGACAGAGGGGAATTTCCCTGGCCGGACGTAGCGCGTGGAAGGAACACGTTATTCTGACCAGTTCCTTTCCCCTCCATCAGGCGCCCCGGCTGGCCAGGGGGAGGTAGTTTAGAGACCAGGATTACTGCATGTTTTTTTGTGAGGATACCTATACCTATCTACCCTAGGGGACACGGGGAGAACACACACAGAAAGGCCCTCTCGCCAACCCCGCCTCGGGTATGGGCACTGATGACGCAGAGGAGAGAACACGCCCCCAGCTGGAATCGAACCCAAGACCTTCTAGCTGTGAGGTGACAGCACTACCGACTGTGCCACCGTCCCCGCTGGCCTCCACCTTTTGATCTCGAGTCTGGCATAGGCTCAAATACTTAGTTGGGAAATATGTCTGCTGATTCAAGCTAAATAACTAAATAGTAAATACTAAATATTAAATATCAATGTATTGCTTACATATTGCTCAAACATGTAACAACTGAATGTTGAACTGGAATTCACATGTGCATGGTTCTAAGTAAATTCAAGCGTAGTTCATTGCGGCACGGAGGGCAGATGGTTATATGTGTGTACATGGTTCCCCCTCATTCATTCCCCCTAGTGATCTATACTGCTTCTTTAAATCTGCTGCCTCCCTAGGCCACGCCCTCATTCCCACAGTGCAATTCAGGCCGCCTACTTAAGCAGCCTCAGCTCTCTACTCATTCTTTGCATGCTGAGCCGTCAGGCAGATCGTGCGACATCTGCGTGGAAATAAAATTTCCCCCACCTCTCCGGCCTCCTCCCCGTAATTCTTAGTCCAGGGATTATGGGATATTATTGTATTGTTTGTTGTGTAGATTCATTGTGTTGAATCATGTGTTGATGTGTTATTCTGTGTATTGTTCATGGATTATCGTATCTTTGGCTCTGCTCTGGGGGGTTGTTGATATCAGAGCTATGTCTTGGGGCACAGATAATCTGAGATATCAAATGTGATATCAGAACTGTGTAACGGTATGCAGATCATCTGATATCACATGAGCAGAGCCACACCGCCATACTCACATGCAAAAGCTTTGCAATAAATGGTCTATGGTCAATCTGAGCCGAAGTGTCTCAATTAACTAGTTCCTTTCGGCTGTTCCCTTCAGGGGTCGCCACAGTGAATCATCTGCCTCCATCTCACCCTGTCGTCTGCCTCCTCTTCTCTCACACCAAATGATACGTAGCTTGTTCAGTCAGATATACTCGAGAGGCTTCATGCTATGCTCAAGGGACATACATGTACTCAAGGGGTTAATATGCTGCATTACTATGTGGGTGTATACAGTGTTTGCAAGACCCACGTGTCATACGCTGATGTGGCAGTCAGCTGACCAATTGGGCGGGGTATTTAAGCTCACCTAGACTGCATGCATTCTTCCTGCTTTCCTTCTGCATATGGTTCCTGGTTGTTATGCACCGTTTGCTCCCACCGCCACCCCGGCTCCGTTATGCCTGGCTGTTCCCCATGGGGGGTTGTTATTGTATATCTATCTGCCTGCTCTTAATGTTTAATGATGCCGAGCAGGGAGAAAATGCAGCAGAGCCTAACGCCAAGATAATATATTATATGCAGTTATGCACACTTATATTCTGATTCTGTAATATATATTGGTTAAATCTATTCGTGAGTTATCTGACTCCCTTCATGTCCTCTTCATGTCCTCTTTCACTACATACATCTTCTCTTCCTCTAGGCCTCCTGCCTGGCAGTTTCAACCATCCTTCTACCGATATATTCTAGTCATCTCAGTCTGACCTCTCTGGCTTTATCTTCAAAACATCTAACATGCACTGTCCCTCGGTTGTACTCGTTCTTATATTTGTTACTCCCAGAGACAACGCTGATGAAGGCATAACGCCGAAAACGCGCCCCGTTACTGGTGTTGCTCTGCAGCAAGCCCCGCCCCCTCCCACTTAGACACTCCCACTTGGACACTTTCCAGTCGGGCTCATTCATTCCAATGTAAATATCATGGATTTTACACATTAAATACTGGTTAATTTTTTGGAAACAGACCTTCAAAATGTCTTCCAAATCCGTCAACAAGGCCTGCACTGGAAAAATATATTTTTAAAACAATGTTTTATCATATAGGAAAACTATTGGTGGAGAGGTTTGTCTAACCCATGTTATGCTTAGCTGTGATTGGACCATAGCAGTTTTGGGAGGGGCTTAGCTATAGGTCAATTAAATGCATACAGTACTGTATAAATAAAGGTTCCTTAAAGGACTGTTCTGTGAGTGCTGGTGTTCTCTTTTTTATAAAGTTACTCCCAGAGAGAACCTCAACATTTTAGTCTCTGCTACCTCCAGCTCTGCTTCGTGTCTGTATTGTTTTCTATTTGTCTCCATAACCGTGACACAGTGCCCAGGTGATACTGTGAACACTGTGCCAAATGGCATCGGGCCATAGAGAACCACCTGGCAACAGAAAGACAGAGTTAAGCGCGAAGGAGATAGAGTTTGCCTCGGGGTGGGTGGAAGATAGAGAGTGAGGGTGTGCGTGTGTGTGTGTGTGACTGCGCGCGTGTGTGTGTGTGCGTGTGTGTGTGTGTGTGTGTGTGCGCGCGCGTGGGGAGGTAGGGTAAACAGAGAGTGGGCGAAAGCCATGCCACCTGGCACATGGCTGTGACAAAATGACCTGTTCCCCTTGGAGCCCACTTGTTTTTCTGTGTGTGTGTGTGTGTGTGTGTGTGTGTGTGTGTGTGTGTGTGTGTTTATTGCAATTGCCAATATGTGTGTACCCCCTCCCCCCACACACACAGTGAGGAGTGAGGTGAGTGAGTGTCAGGACTGGGAACCGTTGCACCACCAACTCAAAGATGAAAGACAAACTGCAAAAGGCTGAGTTATCCAACACATTAAATACAACCCAGGAAAATAAACAGACAATCTCCAGTCCACACACGCACAAATGCACGCACAGTCGTGCACAAAACAACACAACACAACACAACACAACACAACACAACACAACACAACACAACACAACACAACACCAAACACCAAACACATACTGTACGACAGGAAATAGAGTGCAGTGAAACACAGCTGGCACATGCTTTAAGTATGCAACCAGTTGCATAGTGTGTGTGTGTGTGTGTGTGTGTGTGTGTGTGTGTGTGTGTGTGTGTGTGTGTGTGTGTGTGTGTGCAGCGTGCGTGCGTGCGTGTGTGTGTGTGTGTGTGTGTGAGAGAGAGAGAGAGACAGAGAGACGGAGAGGGAGAGAGGCAGAGAGACGGAGAGAGAGAGAGAGAGAGACGGAGAGAGAGAGAGAGAGAGACGGAGAGAGAGAGAGAGAGAGAGAGAGAGAGAGAGAGAGAGAGAGAGAGAGAGAGAGAGAGAGAGAGAGAGAGAGAATAGAATGAATGATAGGTTGTTTGCTGCATGTGCGTTTCCTTCGTCCTTCCGCCGTACCATGCTTCAGTCCCTGCTCTCTTTGTGTACGCTTATTTTCCATCACAAATGTGGTCACTTGAGCACACCATCACTCCCTAGTACCCTGTCAGTCAGAGAGCTGCTCAGACTGGGTGCAAACAGAGTGCCAGAGTCAGAGAGCTGCTTAGACTGGGTGCAAACAGAGTGCCAGAGTCAGAGAGCTGCTCAGACTGGATGCAAACATACTGCCAGAGTGCCAAAGGAAGAGCAGAGAGTGAGAGAACAGAGCACAGAGTGAGTGCAATGGACAGTGTACTGTACAGTGTACAGTCACATTATCATTGATCCACATGTCTTCGTGGGGCACGAGTGAGCGGCTGTGACATCTTCATTATGAGACAGCAATGTTTGTAACCACTTAAGCCCTATATACCCTATTGACGATATGCACACGGCTGCCATCTAGCCAGCAAGGTGCTAGCTATGTGCAACTTCCCATAGACAGCCCATTCATCCAAACAGAAACGTCATATCTAATTATATTAAATAACGTCCAACTCACCAACATTGCAACATTGTAGATATGTTATGAGCTACTTCCTGTCAAGAAATTCCTTGCAGATGAATATTTTAAAGGTGGCCTTACACTAGCCGATTCTTTTCAATCTGAAATCTGATAGCACCACACACTACAGGATAATCGGAGCGGGGCAGAGCAAATATCAAACATGCTTGATGTTGATCGGGTCGATCCCGATCGCGCCCCGAGCAGATCGATTGAGTCGGGCACCCCCCGAGCGTCAAAAAATGCCCGATTATCGGCTAGTGTAAGGCCACCTTTAGTGTCAAGAGTTTGGAAGCACTCGTTATCAGTAAAGCAACCTGCTGCTGCCTCCTGCATTATGTGCAAATTCAAAACAGGTGGTACGCATGGGTTGTTGAGAGTGATAGTGAACGAGCACTTCCAAACTCCAGCACTTAGAAAAAAAATCATCTGCAAGGAATTTCTTGACAGGGAGTAGAACCCTACCTAGAAAAATATATTTGGAGATATTAGATTGGTCACTCATATTGTAGTTGTGTCTTACGCCGTAACTGTAAAGCATATGATATGGGAAAGGTCATCGCCGACACTTTGAGTCATTTCGTGATTCACACAGGTATTATACTGTAATCACAAATTAAGTGTCACTGGTGTTATGGTGTTGATGTAATCACAAATAGACTAGAATAACTACAACCTCAGGGAAGAACACAGTTGAGAGATTCATGTGTGATAACCTTTGTTTGTTTTTGTGTGTGTTGTCCTTGCTTTCTCTCTCATCACTGCAACTGCAGTATTAGTCTCTGGAGACAGACTGTTGACTCACATCAGAAAAGAGGGCAGTGTTATTCCTTTATTTTTTGCCGATAGGTTCTCAGATTGCTGCAGGATTAACTCGCAGTGCACAGATGGCCTTCCAGTGCTCCTCCCTTCTCACTCCATTCTCCTCTCTCTCCCTCTCTCTATCACACACTCACAAAGTACTGTACAGTGGCAACTTCAGTTCACATAAGCTGTGTCATCAACACTGCACATTGCCTAGAGCTTAAACTCACATAATCACCACACACACACACACACACACACACACACACACACACACACACACACACACACACACACACACACACACACACACACACACACACACACACACACACACACACACACACACACACACACACACACACACACACACACACACACACACACACACACACAAATCATCTCTGGCCAATCAGAATGCCTGTTGCCTGTGATGGGTTAGCTGATTTGCTCGTTTACATATGACATAACTTTTCCCTTCAATGTCAATGGTGTTTAATGTTTCGATGTTTAATTTATGTCATATTTAGCAGAATTTTGACCTAATTTCTCTTCATTGTTCATTGTCAATGGTAAATATTGAGACGTGTGGGGACAAGATTTAGCAGACATTTGACCTGAATTCCCCTTTCATTGTTAATGGCAAATTTTGAGATGTGTGGGGACAAAAGCCGTATTCAAAAACACATTATTTTCATCGTGCCCCTAAAATAATTTGTGTGCTATAGATTTTTCAACTTAGTAGCACACGTGCTACTTGGAAAAATGCTAAGCGTCGAGCCCTGGGCGAGAGACCTTTAGATTCTCGTAGATTTAAAATAAATCGAATCGATAAAAAACATCTACGAGAGTCTAAATCTTAGGCTAGGCAGGTTGGTGTCTTGCATGGTTTCCTTCGCCATTGGTGTGTGAATGGGTGAATGTAATGCACAATCTATCTATGTAAAGCACTTTGGATAAAAGAGCTATATAAATGCACCATTTACCAACCTCAAATTGAGCTTCAAGCATGACCCATAAGGTTATCAGAAAGGCAACAAGCAATCCATGAAGACCACAATTCTCTTCCTCTATGAATAAGCCCACTTCAACACCTCTTCCACAAAGCCCAGGAGAATCATGCGTTTGATCATTCAGTGTGTGTTCACATCCAGCCTCATCTGTTCCAGCCGTTTATCTTTGGCACATCACACACAAAGAAAGGGATGCTTCCCACCCGTTTTCCCCCGTTTTTAAGAGCAATACAAACAGATTTACTTTTATTTAGTCAGTGTGCTGCTGTTCAAAGCGCAGAGTGCCACTGTCGAGTCAACAAGTCTATGGAGTCCAGTTTCTTCAACACAATATGAAAACTAGATAAAGTGCCCTTTTGTGCACAGGTCTCCAACAGGGCATATCAGGTTGTGGACTCCTGGTGGTGCTAGAATAGGCCAATATGAAAAGGGTGCCATTTCATCTTACCATTCCTTGGATGGCAATTGGATGATTTGATTTGTGTTTTGCAAGAATCCACCTGTTGGTGGCGCTATAACAGGCCAATGTGAAAAGGGTGGGATATATTCCTCAGCCTAGTAGGAAAGTCTGTGAAAGGTTTCACGTAAATGGCACGCTGCGTTCATGATTTGAGGCTTTTTGTTCAAAACGGACCAATCCTGCAAACTTTGAAAGCCAATGTTCGCTCGCACACACACACACACACACACACACACACACACACACACACACACACACACACACACACACACACACACACACACACACACACACACACACACACACACACACACACACACACACACACACACACAGCCTCATCCGACTTCCAAGCCTTGCGTTAGAGAGTTCAGTCTTTGACTCTTTTACACATATTAGCACAGAAAAGCAACAGAGTTCAAATGTCATATTGGTTATTATTAAGATCTTAATAGCCTATGGTGTGCACATCTCAGAATCCATGTGCTATGATGACTGAACCTGCTGCTTTTTCACCCTTCTGCATACAGCATAACAGACTGAGATTATGCTCTAGCTCTAGAGACTAGTTTTATATAATATATATTGGGGCGTGTTCCTTTTTTATGTACAGTAACGTAATGTAAATGTACCTTCTTTTCAAATAAAAGACAAATGTTTTTTAAGCTTACTCGTAACATTGTTGGCTTAATACTTTTGTACTGTTGTTGTTCTGCTATATATATATATATATATATATATATATATATATATATATATATATATATATATCGGTATCCGAATATAAAATATCTGACAGATCCGTCTTGAACACATGACTATAGCGATTTGCGGGATTTGTGGACCGAATCTGGAGGAGTAATATAAAAAATCACACCCGTGTGAACTGAGTGGTGCAACTTGGAGTGGTTGCACCACTCAAAAATGTGTTTTTCAAAAGTCGGCCTCCTGTTGACGCTATAACAGGCCGTTCTGGAAAATATGGGGCAGAGGATCATTGTTGGCATCCAGGGAGTGTGCATGCAAAATGTACCACCGACCGGGTTGCGCGCGCACACACACACACACACACACACACACACACACACACACACACACACACACACACACACACACACACACACACACACACACACACACACACACACACACACACACACACACACACACACACACACACACACACACACACACACACACACACACACCATGCCTTCGGCCTGGTGGAGACAATAATCAAGGACTGCACACTGTTTAAGCAATTTGCCCCCAAATAGAACAATAACTGCTTTAACCCATTTAGACCTATGTTCGATTCTACAAAATGTCTTCCAAATCCAAATGTTTCTATGTCAGTGGTTCTCAATATTCCATGTCAAGGATTATATGAAAAAGGCCGCCGACCCCCATCTGAAAATATGTTGTTCCAGGGACCCTCCAGATGCAAAGATTTGAGTTAAAAATGTTCGCTCTGAAAGAATATATTCAAAGATTTGCGTCACATCTTCACGATTTTTCAAAAATAGCAGACCTACAAGTTCATAGCGCGCCACTCGGTGGCGTGCTATGAGTTTGTAGATCTGCTATTTTTCAATAGCTAAAAGTATAACATAATCTTTAAAACACCAAAAGGGGTTCCCGCCCAAAATGTCTTAATGGCAGCTGAGAATAAATCTGTGCCTGTGACTAAATCAAAGGCACCACTGCCTCAGATATGGTATTTAGTATTTTCAGTACATGGCTAGTAACATCAATGCCAATACAGAGTTTTTCTTTTATGCCACTAATAATTCATAATAATGAATTATGATGACATTATCAACATTATCAACACTCTGTATGCACAGAAAGCAATAGCATAGAGGTTATAATGCCTTTGCCACAAGGACAGACCATTTTTGTTTCCATTGTGTTATTATGTGTGTCCATATATCCTAATAATATTTCACTCTGACAGGTTTTTATTTTTACTGATCTTCTGATTTGTTTTGTAGCCTACACTATGTGGTAATAATATATTTCTAAATTTGTTTTAAAAGAATAGTGTTGCTTGATTTAAATGCCGGTCATAACATAACATGTTTCAAAAGAAATGTCTTCCCATGAGCAGGTCAGCTGCTTTGAGTTTTTTTATTGATTGATTGATTGATTGATTGAATGCTGTATTAACAATATGTCTGAAAACAGTATGGAGATACAGTAACAAAACTATGCTAAAAGGATAGCATGGGGGGGGGGACTTGTTTCCACCTCTCCCTTTAACTTCAATTTAGCTTTCCTTTTCTTAGCACTTCCATTCACGGTCATTCGAGAAGTCAGATGTTAAACAGCTACCAGCCTACCACCAAAACAGCAGTCTGTTCGAGCTGTTCATTCTGCACATCAACTCATTATGGTTTCCATTAGGGATGTGTAAAAGTGTCCAAAATGAAAATCGATTACTATAATTCAATATTAATGATAATCGATGAATCTATCTATATATACAAGTGAGAAGTTGTACCCAACCCAGGAAAAGGGACCCAAAGCCACACACTGCATACGTACCGACGCGTCACTGACACACTGCAACACACTACACTCACACGGCAGTGACGTCACACACTTACCCTCCGCGTCGTTCGGCCGCTATCTCCTCATATCGCGCCGAACGCCGAACCTCAAAACCACCCGCGGAACATTACTCATTGCACTGACACCAATGTTGCCTCACTTCCACACTCACCAACTCGCCTCCCTTCCACACTCACGCCACTATCGTCCCAAACACCCACACCCCCTGAACACTGTTGCCAGGTCTATGAAAACCAAGCCCACAAAAAATGCCACTCAACACGCTACTTACACACACTACAACTCGCTTACAACTCGCGCACCTGGCAACACTGCATCCTGCATCCATTGGCTACCATTTTGCCACTGCTAATTTATTGCCACATCTAAGAAAACCAAGCCCGCAAACCCTGACTTCCTACAGGCTACTTACACACACTACCACTCGCTTACAATACACGGACCTGGCAACACTAACATGGCCTCTTCCATTGGCTCTATCCCCAACACGAGCTTCCATGTTACCTTGCGCACTTCCGAAAAGACAACCGGAACTTACACACTACACACACATTACAAGAACAAGACGAACACAACACTACACACACACACACACACGGGTTGCCAGGTCTATGAAAACGAAGCCCACAAAAACTGCCACTCAACACCCTACTTACACACACTACAACTCGCGAACCTGGCAACATTGTAAGCACAGCACAACACACACACACACACACACACACACACTCATTCGCACTTGGATGGACAGCGGCGTGATTACATTACATACAGTTTAATTCATGCAAACACGAGAATTGCACCAACAGTTTAATTAATGGAAACATGACTGCGCCGAGCCCTGCCGCGGTACCAACGGGACGCACCGACGCGCATATCTGGATTCAGGTCTGAACGCAGCATCATCGGGACGTGTCGGTGTCCCCCTCGAACACGACAACATTCTTCACAGCAGTTTCACAACTCACTTGGACACGACGTTACTTCTGACTACGGCTCTTTCCACCATTACAGGTAAATACAACTTGCGTGTGTGCGTGTGTCTGTGTGTGTGTATGATTGGTACACAATTCTGTATTTCATGACAATATGCTGAAGAAACATCTGCCAATGCTATTATTATTAGCATCAGAACTCAAAGAACAGCTGCTAATGCTATTAAGAGCATAATAATAGTGGTGAATTTCCCACTGGTACCACGGAACGTCACGCATAGGCTAAATACTGTATGAGTTTCAGACACATAAACAAAACACCAAAGTAGACTTAAAACAGTCAGACAAACATCTGTAACTGTTATTTTATGGAGAACACCACACAGCAGCAGTAGCCTACTGGAGCCATAGCAGTCCACTGCTGTAAGTTGTGTGCATGCTTGCCTACGGGCGCTCACCGCTCTGCTATCAAATTACACAGAAGCTGTTGTTATGCAAAGTAGTAGCCATTGGAATTCGCCACTTACCTGACACGGTCAAATAGGGGGAGGGGCGTACTGCATCTTGGTGGTGAATTCTCTGGTGTGTGTGTGTGTGTGTGTGTGTGTGTGTGTGTGTGTGTGTGTGTGTGTGTGAGAGTGATTAGTACACAATTCTGTATTTACAATGTCAATGCTGAAAATAACGGCTGCTAATGCTAAGGGCTGGGAACAATTGGCCTGTTACCAATTATGCTATTATTAATAGCATCATGCCTAAAACAATATTAATTATAATAACACTAGCATAACGGCTGGTAACAATTGGGCTGTTACCAATTATGCTATTATTAGGGCAGGTCACAATTGGGCTGTTACCAATTATGCTATTATTAATAGCATCATGCCAAAAACAATATTAATTATAATAACACTAGCATCATTAAAAGCATTAAATAGCAATTCTGCTATTGCCAAAAAAAGCCATTATTAGCCTAATACCACAATAACAACTACAATAACAATTCTGTTTATGTCGTCAATGCAGAAAACACTACAGCTACCTACAACACCATGCCGAAGAAACGCAGATCATCCCTTGGATACCGAACGGCAAACGCCACCCGAAAACGCTTGCTCACAGCTGCGCCACAACACCACGCGCAAGGTACATGTGCTCTAACAACCTTACACAAACACACGCACTGCACAATACATGTGTGCGTCTGTGCATACTGTACACACGTACTCCTTCACCGTGTGTGTACCACCATTTACAAACATCGCACCACAAGTAACCAACTTACTCTTTATGCCCCCCCGCCCCCTGACTCCTTCTTATTACCACTCCATTACATCCCTCTCTCTCACATCACATCCCTCACTCTCACATCACATTCCAATACATCTACCAAACACATTACATTCACTAGCCTGTTTCCCACACTTTCCACAACTGCCATCGGCACATTCAGACTAACTCAAGTAAATCACACTTCGCAGAACAACGCTATGAGGATCCAAACTTCAACCACAACCCTGCTCGAAACACTCTACATGGCCACACTCACACCCACTCATTGGAAGACACCCAGCCCACAGGTACCCAGTACACTGACACCTTTCTATTTACTGTGTGCAACAGGGACCCATCACACAGCACCATGTCATAGCAGCACAAGTTATTATGTTGACAACCGCTGATGATGATTGTCTCACTTCACAGCAGAACGCCATGATGACGCCACTACACCACCACTGGTCCACACCCCTACTTTGCACCTGCATAACACCAGAGGTAATGCATTCACATCATATGTTTCACTCAAATTTACCCTTAATGCATTGTGTCCACTACACTCACATAATGTGCAAAACAACAATCGCCAACAGCTACACGCAAACACATGCATCAAGCAGCTGAACTACTACATGGACCCTCCCTAGCCACTCACACGCCAACAGCCCCAACACAACGCTTGGTTCCAGCAGCTGCAGCACCAGATGTATCAGGTACACTTGCTCGAAAACTACACTTTGCACAGCACATTGCACAATGCTATACACTGCTGTTTCTTTCTCCACAGATACTGCAGTATCTTCATCATATAACCTACATTAATTGTGTACACTACACTCACACCCTGTGCTCAACATGACTCATACTATATCTCTATACATCACTTCACAGCTCAACACCAGGGCAGCACTCCTCCACAAATGGCCACAACACCTTCATTGGACGTGGCTGAGGCCAGAGGTACTGACTTCTGTTATTCATTTAACCTTACTGCTTGGTACAGAGGATCCTGAAACACTGTATAGAGACATCTATCTACATATCTCTACATAACATGTCGATAACATTTTGTACCTCTGTGTCCACACACACACACTACTGTCGTCCATACCCAGCTCAGCGCAGGCGGGAGCAAACACGTGACAGACTGAGACGGACCAGAGGTAAGGCCTCAGATATGTTGCCCTCTGCCTCAATGCATTACGCATATGTGTGTATGTTATACCTACATGTATTGAAGATATAGTCACATACACTCCCATCTTCATTTCTCAGCTCAGCATAAGCTGGACAAACGACAGCAGCACATGATGGCTACAACACAGCCAATGGCCACAGCAGAAACCACAGGTAACCAACGCACTACACTCACAGCTACACTTTCACCTCAATAACTCTAATACAACTATCACATTGTCCCACTACACATACACACAGTTCAATTTAATGCCTCCACACATTTCCATTGCCTGCCTCAACAAAAACCTCACATTCACATACTGACCACAATCTACTTATTGCATGACTCTCATGAAATTAACTTCACACCATACTTTCCATTTACCTTCACAGCCAGTTCCCATCAGCCAGCAAGACGACAATCACAAGTTGCTGCCAAAATTGCAACTTGCACTGCGCAGATTCTCAGCGGCCAACTAACTATCAACCAACTCTCCGACACACCACAGAGTATTGGCCAGCTCAACTGTGTGTGTGACCACTGTCACGCATTCACATTCAAAAACGAGACCTCCAGTATCTGCTGCTTGAATGGAAAGGTTTGCCTACCAGCCTTCCCTAGGCCCCCACAGGCCATCAATGATCTGTGGTTTGACGATACCCCTCAGGCAAAACTGTTTCGGAAACACAGCCGTGTCATCAACAACGCTGTCTGCCTCTCCAGTATTGCGGTCAAAGAGAAAACATTCACACGCTTCACTCCCACTGTCATTTTCCAAGGAAAGGTAATCCAGCGCATCGGGCCACTCCAACCAGAACCTGGTGCTGTTGCTGTGTTTGCCCAACTTTATGTCCTCGACCCAAGTCTGGAAAACACCACCAGATTTGCAAACATGACACTCCCCGCCAGAACATCCACTGCTGACAAGGACACAATGGCGCAGCTGCTGCACACTGTGCAGCAAGTTATTCACCTGCACAATATATTTGTCCAAGATTTCAAGCAAATCCTTGAAACCCCAGAAGAACAACTACAGCGAGGCACTATTGTCATAAGTGCTGCAGCCAGGCCACAGGGAGGACATTCCGGTGTTTACAATGCCCCCTCCAATCTCCAAGAACTTTGCATTGTCACCAACGAACAGGCACATGATCTGGTCATCCACTTACGTGGTGGAGGTCTGAAAATCATATCTGACCGCCATCCCAAAGCCATGCCCCTCCACTTCACCCTCCTCTTCATTGAAGGGACATCTGGCTGGCACTGTGCTCTCAAGCATGTGGGTGATGAAAAAAGGCTCACAGCCCGTGAGTTCTTTGCCTATCACATGAACAGTCGTCACACTGCGAGCGACTACCTTTTCCAGGCAGGCAGACTGTTCCAAGAATGGATCCTCAATGCCTGGATAACATGCGAGAACCAGAGGCTGACTTGGCAGCGCCATAACCAGAAGACATTACGGGCTGACAGCTTCAAACAACTACAACAGGTTGTGGCTGTGCGTAGACGGGAACGGAGTGCTCCATCTCACTCTGTCCACCACAATGAGCAGGAACATGCTGTGGGTAGAGTCATCCTTGCTAGCTCTTTCCATGGCAGTCCACGCTGGTACCACAGCAAGTTCCAGGACGCTATGGCCATAGTCCGCCACATGCGAAAGCCAGACCTTTTCATCACGGTCACCTGCAATCCTCACTGGCCAGAGATCGTAGCTGCCCTCACCCCTGGCCAGACACCCCAAGACCGACCTGACCTGGTGGCCCGGGTATTCAAACTAAAGAAAGATCAGATCATGGATGACCTCATCAAAAGACACATCTTTGGCCTAGCCATTGCCCACCTCTGGGTCATAGAATTTCAAAAACGCGGCTTGCCTCACTCGCACATCCTCCTCATTCTAGCAGAGCAGGACAAACCCAAGACACCAGCCCAAGTGGACCAAATTGTCTGTGCAGAACTTCCCCCTGACCCGCATGAAAATGGGATCTCTGCCCAAGAAAAAGCAAGGCGCCAGCCACTGTGGGACATTGTACTTGCTAACATGATCCACGGTCCCTGTGGACAAGAGCATCCCAACAATCCCTGCATGGAGAAGAAAGCCGGCTCCAACTGCAAAGCCTGCAAGAAGAACTTCCCCAAACCCTTCCAGCCCAGAACAACAGTTGGTGACGAAACAAGTTATCCTATCTACCGCCGTCGCTCTCCAGATAATGGTGGCCGAACTGCAAAAAAAAATGGGAACCACATCAACAACAGTTGGGTAGTGCCCTACAACCCCTACCTCAGCCTCCGATACAACTGCCACATCAACGTAGAAGTATGCATCTCTGCACTTGCGGCCAAATATCTCTACAAATATGTGACCAAGGGGCCGGACCGTGCAATGGTTTGTGTTGAAGTTGAGGGTGCCCAGGCTGCCCGTGATGAGATTAGGGACTATGAAGACATGCGTTCTGTTGGCTCAAGTGAGGCCTGCTGGAAACTCTTCGCATTCCCCATATCCGCCAACAAGCCTCCTGTTCAAGTCCTCCGCTTGCATCTGGAACACGAGCAATACGTCGTTTTCGCCGAGGGTGATGAGGAGAATGTGGTGGAGCAGGGCAGACAGACAGAGTTGACTGCTTTCTTCAAACTGAATGCTCAACAGAAGACAGCCAAAGGTCCAGATTACAACCCTATGACCATGCAGCGCTATGTTGACATGCCTCACAAATACACCTACACAAACAACAAGTGGCAACTCAGAAAAAACAACGCTTTCTCCGTTGGCCGTGTCCACACCATCAGCCCCCTAGCTGGAGATGTGTTCTACCTGAGACTGCTCCTCCACAATGACCACTCCAAAGGGAAAACAAGTTTTGAGGACCTCTACTCAGTCAATGGCAGCCGCCTTGACACCTACCAGGCAGTGTGCAGGGAGCTTGGCCTGTTGGATGATGACCAAGAGTGGTCCACTGTCCTTACTGAGGCTGCTGCCACTCACCTCTGCCCCCAGATTCGTGCCCTATTCGTCATCATCCTCATCTTCTGCCAACCAGCGAACCCTGCAAGCCTGTTTAACGACTTCTGGCCAGACTGGACAGATGACTTCAAGCGGAGAGCACAGCAGAGTGCAACGACCTTCACTGACCAGCAACTCAAAACCATGGTGAGACTGGATCTGCAAGTCCGCCTCCAGTCACATGAACATGACCTCCAAGACTTCCTCCTGGAAAAAATGACAGATGAGGAAAAGGCCACTGTCCATGGGCTGGTCAACATTGAAGAGCCTCTTATCCGTGAGGAGCTGGACTATGATGTGGCCCAGCTGAAAGCCAATGTACAGGCAACAATTCCACAATTCACTGCTGCACAACAACAGATTTACGACACTGTCATGACGGCAGTCCAGCAACAGGCCAACTTACAACTCTTCATATCAGCACGTGGCGGTTGTGGTAAGACCTTCCTACTCAATGCACTACTGGACGCTGTGCGCAGTCTGGAACCTGGTGGCTGTATTGCCCTTGCCATGGCAACTACTGGCATTGCTGCACAACTCCTACACCTAGGCAGAACATTCCATTCGCGGATGAAAGCACCTCTCCACCCAACAGAACACACACCCTTCCACATCACAGCTCAAAGCAGCCTAGCCAAGCTGGTGCGACGGGCACGCCTCCTGCTCATTGATGAGGCAACCATGCTGCACCGCTTCTTGCTAGAGGGACTTGACTACACTCTGAAAGACCTGATGAACAAGCCAGACTGTCCATTTGGTGGGAAAATCATCATCTTGGCCGGCGACTTCCGCCAGTGTCTTCCAGTGGTTCAAGGGGCTAATCCTGCCCAAATTGTCAACAGCTGCCTCAATAACTCAGGCCTCTGGCAACACTTCCAAGTCTCCAGCCTCACAGAGAACATGCGAGTCAGGGCCAGTGAAAACCAAGACCTGAAGGCCTTTGACCAATGGACACTCCGCATTGGTGATGGTACAGCCAACGATGCAAACGACTTCATCTTCATCCCAGATGACAGGTATTTCCACATTCAAAGCAACACAGACAATGACCACACAGCGGAGGAGTGCTCCATGAAGATGTTTTGCCAAACTATATTTCCAGATATGTCCAACAACTTCACTACTACCGGCTGGCTGGATGGCCGATCAGTACTTGCCCCTACCAACAAGGACGTGGACGCCATCAACGACCTAATGGAGACCTGGGTACCAGGTCTGTCAACCAACCTGAGCAGTGCTGACACCCTGGAGAACTACCAAGACAGAATGCGGTTTAACGTGGAATACCTCAACACCCTCTGCCCCAATGGATTTCCCAGGCACCTCATCACCCTCAAGCCAGGAATGCCCTTGATGCTACTGCGCAACATCAGCCCCAAAGACGGACTCTGCAATGGCACCAAACTGTTTTTCCTGAGAACCCTCAACAACAAACTGCTGCTGTGCAAACTTGCAGCCACACAAAAGGAAGTCCTGATCCCTCGAATCAAGTTCATTCCTGATCCTAGACATTCCTACTTTGAGTGGGCCAGACGACAGTTTCCAGTCCGCACCGCTTTTGCCACCACCATCAATAAATCCCAAGGCCAGACACTTACAAGAGTGGGGGTCTGGCTTTCGTCCCCTGTCTTCAGTCACGGACAGCTTTATGTTGCCAGCTCAAGGACAGGTAACCCAGAAGCTCTCACCTATGCCATAAAGCAGAAAGAAGGACAGCCGGAACATCATACTGCCAATGTGGTTTTTCGAGACTTGCTTCGCGCTGTTCTTCCTGGCCCTACAATCCCCATTGAGGTAAGGCTGTTGCATTGCTACATGTCATTTCTACATATGTCATTTCTGAATAATACATAACTGCTGCTAACACTGATTAACACTTTCCAGAAATATCACTACCTTTCACATGATCTGTGGTGGACATGTCACATTGTGTGGTTGATTCATCCCTTATCTGTGTCTCCTTTTCTGCAGGCTCAACCATGACAATCTCTGGAACCAGAAACACAAACACCCCTTCCACATCACCCCACTCCTCCACGCCCTCCTCTGGATCAGCTGCCAAATACAATTGTTCCTTTGCTAAGTTGGCCTTTCCACGACAACTGCGTCTTCCCCAAACCATCCCCATCAACGTAAGGCTGTTGCATTCTTACAAGTCTCATTGTTGATTAGTCTACATAACTGATAATCAAACATAAACATAGCATTGTCATTCCATTCACAACATACCTGGTGGAGATGTCTCAATGTATACTTTATCCCTACCTTCTCTGTTTCCCCAATTCTGCAGCCTCTGCAATGTATAGTCTGCAAAACATCCATCGCCAACAGCTACACGCAAATGCATGCATCAAGCAGCTGAACTACTACATGGAGCCTCCCATGCCACTCACACGCCAACAGCCCCAACACAACGCTTGGTTCCAGCAGCTGCAGCACAACATGTACAAAACTACACTTTGCACAGCACATTGCACAATGCAATACACTGCTGTTTCTTTCTCCACAGATACTGCAGTATCTTCATCACATAACCTACATTAATTGTGTACACTACACTCACACCCTGTGCTCTACATAACTCTCTACACATCACTTCACAGCTCAACACCAGGGCAGCACTCCTCCACAAATGGCCAACACACCTTCATTGGACGTGGCTGAGGCCAGAGGTACTGACTTCTGTTATTCAGATAACCTTACTGCTTGGTACCGAGCATCCTGACACACTGTATAGAGACATCTATCTACATATCTCTGCATAACATGTCGATAACATTTTGTACCTCTGTGTCTACACACACTACTGACATCCATACCCAGGTCAGCGCAGGCGGGAGCAAACACGTGACAGAGTGAGACGGACCAGAGGTAAGGCCTCAGATATGTTGCCCTCTGCCTCAATGCATTACGCATATGTGTGTATGTTATACCTACATGTACTGAATATATAGTCACATACACTCCCATCTTAATTTCTCAGCTCAGCATAACCTGGACAAACAGCAGCACATGATGGCTACAACACAGCCAATGGCCACAGCAGAAACCACAGGTAACCAACGCACTACACTCACATCTACACTTTCACCTCAATAACTCTAATACAACTATCACATTGTCCCACTACACATACACCCTGGAGAACTACCAAGACAGAATGCGGTTCAACGTGGAATACCTCAACACCCTCTGCCCCAATGGATTTCCCAGGCACCTCATCACCCTCAAGCCAGGAATGCCCTTGATGCTACTGCGCAACATCAGCCCCAAAGACGGACTCTGCAATGGCACCAAACTGTTTTTCCTCAGAACCCTCAACAACAAACTGCTGCTGTGCAAACTTGCAGCCACACAAAAGGAAGTAACATTGATTAACACTTTCCAGAAATATCACTACCTTTCACATGATCTGTGGTGGACATGTCACATTGTGTGGTTGATTCATCCCTTATCTGTGTCTCCTTTTCTGCAGGCTCAACCATGACAATCTCTGGAACCAGAAACACAAACACCCCTTCCACATCACCCCACTCCTCCACGCCCTCCTCTGGATCAGCTGCCAAATACAATTGTTCCTTTGCTAAGTTGGCCTTTCCACGACAACTGCGTCTTCCCCAAACCATCCCCATCAACGTAAGGCTGTTGCATTCTTACAAGTCTCATTGTTGATTAGTCTACATAACTGATAATCAAACATAGACATAGCATTGTCATTCCATTCACAACATACCTGGTGGAGATGTCTCAATGTATACTTTATCCCTACCTTCTCTGTTTCCCCAATTCTGCAGCCTCTGCAATGTATAGGCTGTTGCATTCTCACAAATCCCATTTCTGATTGAACTACATCACTGAAGATGATGATGATCCCATTCTGCAGGCTCTACTGGCCAAATCTGTGCAACCTCATGGCACTGCAGCTTCTTTTACTACACATTCACTGTTAACATTCTTTCCTAAAAAAAACACTCAGACTCCATTAAAAATACACTGAGAACTACATTTTGAAATGTTGTGACTTTGTCTACCTTTGCTCTCACAATTTCCTTCCTCCGATTTGCGACGCGCAGGGAGCTAGGATGAGCGGGCCGAAGGCCCGCGAAATTCTAGTAGTCAACAAAAGCTTAAATTGTGGAAAAAATATATTGTTATCCATCCACATAAATGTTGCCTCAATCAGGCTAATGATAGGCTAACAGAATGTATGTATTTGAATGTATGTATGTATTTATGTATGGGTCCGATGGGTCGGACCCATCCCTAGTTTCCATTATGCCCTATTACAAAGTACAAAGATGCTGTTTAGCATCTTCCTCCGTTTGGCTCTGAGGAAGACGAAAGTCGAAACGTCAGTCACCCCTTCAAAATAATAAAGCATGTGCAGACCAGTCGAGTGCTCCAGTATATTCTATTTGCGTAGTCTCCCCTGAAGGGCCCTTGTATGTACAGTATAATTATTTTCTCTGATGCAAGCCTGACTAGCCCTTCTACCATCTACTGGCTGTGCTGATCCCGGTGCAATTATAAGCATTGAAATTTACATCTCAAAAGACTGCATCAACTGAGTACACGACATTGGACGATAGATAGTCCAAAAGTCGACAAAACAAAACAATGCCAACAAAGTCTGTGAGCATGTTTAATTTGTTTATCTCTGTAACTATGCATGTACAAACTGCTTAGTCACAGTCATCAGAACATATTACTGAAACAGAATTGTTGTAGACCTAATCTCAGACAAGAGGATGCACAATGCAAGTGCCACAACACACAAGCTTATTGGCGAAATGCAATATGCAACAACAACGAACACAACTATTATTTAAGTTTGAAACAGGTCTAAATCCTAAAATCTACCCCTTTTTATTGATTAAGTTATGTTTGGTTGATCCGGCCATCCGTCAGTCCAGCCAACACAATCCAAGAAGGATATATCAAAAACTATATAATTTGTTGTGTTCCACAATTTGCCCTGGCAGTCTGGCACACAATATATCTCAAATCTAATGGGCGCATTGCCATGAAACTTGCTGAGAGCATTCATACTCCCCGGAGGATGAACTCCTCATTTTGGTGATCTCATGGCCTTTCCTTTAGCGCTGCCCTCAGGCTAAAATCTCCACAATTTGCACAATTGGCAGATTGCCATGTAATTTGCCAATGAACACACATCCCATGCTTTTCTAAGGAAGAGCTATTTTGATTTTGGCTTCTATATGATTATTGGAATAATGAGCTTGATATGATACTGTAGTGATTACTTATATGACTGTATGCTGTATAGTGATGAATAAAGTATGTGATCATCTATTATACATTTGAAAAGGTGTGCCCAAAACGTGTGCCCAAACCAGGAAAATAAAGTCACCAGCTACTACGTCACTGACACGCTGCAACACGCTGCAACACACACTGCAACAACACACTAACACGACACAGCCTTACCCTCCGCGTCGATCCACGGCTATCTCCTCATGTCGCGCCGCACGCCCACACTCAACAACACCCGCGTAAAAACTGTCATTGCACTGCCACTACAGCCGCCTCCCGTCCACACTCACAAACAACATCAATATCAATAATAAACACAAACACGCCACAAGCACCGACACCCCCGCCTAATTTGTTGCCAGGTCTATGAAAACAAGCCCAGAAAAAATGCCATTCAACACGCTACTTACAACTCGCTTACAATTCGCGGACCTGGCAACACTGCATCCTGTTTTCCCATTGGCTACGGTTGCTACAACACGCATTTGCACTGCATCTTGGGAGCAACACAGCTTAATGTAGGGGTCACCGATTGCTGTGCTACATCCCCCTCATGTTCTCACCACCCCGTTCGGCTACACCACACACACTAACCTACACAATTCTCCACATGCAACACAGGGCCCTTATTGGCTAGCCCCCTCACATGGCGATCCCCACACCCGAGGCGCATATATGGATACGAACAACAACAGCAACACCACACGCACACGCGCGCGCTGCAACAACAAAAAGCTACGTACAGTGTGTGTGTGTGTGTGTGTGTGTGCGCGCGCGCGCGCGGGGGGGGGGATTTGGATCGCCGCGCGATGCAGCGCAAATTGCACTACACTACACAGGCCTCGACAGTGCGACTACGTACTCGCATTTGCGACTTCACATATCACCGTGCAAGTTGTACAATTCACTTTACACAATCCGATCTTTACAGCTAAACGTTGCGCAGTTTACATCCAAAAGAATGTGTCACTCTCTCGGTTCTGCACCGCTGCTGGAGAAGTATAGCACTGTCGAAGGCAGCGCAACTAATCCCCCCCCCCCCCCCCCCCCCAGCGAGGGAGGACAGAGAAGAGAGCGAGAGAGAGAGAGTGGCAGTGGCAGCCAGCAGCGATGTAACATGAGCCTGTGCATTTCACGCTTTTCACCCTATATAACTTCAACGCATAGGCAATCAAGTCAACACCATTAATTAATGACTGCTGTGTAGGGGTGACGATTGCGTGATGCTTATATGTACAGGATTCTATAGGTCACCACTTTTGGTGTGACACACACACGGCTCCTGTCTCTGTTTACAATGCGTTGTCAAGATTTTGGAGAAGACTGATAGTTCATCCTTTAGTAATTAGGCTGTGGAAGTATTCATAATAGACTACTTTTGGATTTACTGGGATTGGCAATTTGGGGAAAGGAGGAGGAGGAGGTGATCAAGCTCCACAAGACCACATTGGTGGCTCAAGGCTGCATTTATTTCCCTTTTTTACCCTCTCGACGGTGCATGGGATGATGTGACCCCCTCCAGCAGGCTAGGGAGCCCCGCTCACGTTAGCGGAAAATGACCGCGGGGTGCGGGTTGCCAGGTTTTTTTATAAGTAAAGTATTCAAAACAAAACAAATTACATTCCAAAACATATATATATAATAATATATTTGCATTTACGTCATATTTTGCGGACTTTTGACCTACTTTCTCTGTTCATTGTCAATGGCAAATATTGACACATGTGGGGACTAAAGCTGTATATAGGATAGGAGGGCCCTCACACACATGATTTCATAACTTCTCATCGTGCTCCTAAAATAATTTGCGTGCTACTTGGAAAAATGCTAAGCGTCGAGCCCTGCTCACACACACTACAACACGCTTAAAACTCGCGGACCTGGCAACACTGCATCCTTTTTTCCCATTGGCTATGTTGTTAATTTGTTGCCACGTCTATGAAAACAAGCACAGAAAAAATCTACACCTGGCGTGGAACAAACGGGACGAACCAAGGCGCATATATGGATCACAACAACACCAACAACACTACGCGCGCACGCGCTGCAACACAAAACAGCTGCATACAACGCGTGTCACTGTGGACTTCTGTACCTGTGGACTTCTGTATCGCAACGCGGGGCAACGCAACTCTGGGATGAGCGGGCCGAAGGCCCGCGAAATTCTAGTCTTATACAATTCATTTTTATTTAGGGACGATGGGAGGTGCAGAGAGAGATGTTCACAACACTTAGACCTGAGGTCGATTCTAAAACGCCTTCTAAAACCTATTTTTAATTTTAGTTTAAATTGTAATCTAAATTTTCAATAGAAGAGCAGGGAGACAAAATACTATAATAACAGTTTTATTTTAGTATTTTATTCATAAAAGAAAAGTTACATAGTGCCGCTAGGGAATATGATATGATATGATGATATATGATATATGATGTAACTTCTTTTTAACTTATTTTTCATCACAGCACTATTGATTGTAGTTTATCCATTTCATTAAAATGTCTTGGCAAGAATAAGTTGTGTGGGACTCAGTGCACACATACAAGGCCCCTGGTATATCATAAAGGAAGGACCAAGATAGAAATACTGATGTGTCCCTTTGCCTGGCTTACATTTACAGCATAGGTCTGGTTTATCCTGGAAGAATTGCTGGGGATTTACACTATGTGCATCCTCTTATTGCATTTTCTAGGATTGTATTTCATGTATGAATGTGTGCTTTTGTCCACAAAAATATAGTCCAATCATTCTCCAAAACTGTATAAATTTCCGTTATTTTAATTTCTGAGTATACGTGTACATTAGACTTCTAATATAAAATGTCCAGTGGACAGAATTGGGGACTCTATTTCAGATGAAACTGACAATTTAGAATAAGTAAACACAAAAGTGATTATATTCTAAATCTGGAATCATGCCATAGTCAAGGCCAGGGGGAAATCTTTGTTTAAACTGGGAAAGCATCTGTAATTTTTTGAGGGGCCCTCCTATGCCCAGCTTTGTGTGTGAAATGTGTGTACCCCATAGCGATGATTTGATTGGCCGAGCAATGTGTGTACCCCACCCCATAACGATGATTTGATTGGCTGAACCCGGATGTGATGTAGGATTATGTATGATGATAAGAGCACCCCTCACTTCATACAAGTGTGATTTCTATGGGGCAAATACCCCAAGTTTCCGGTGAAATAACGTCAGAATTCATCAAAAAACATCAAGAAACATCAAAACATTAAACGCCATTGACATTGAAGGGAAAATGTACGTCATATGTAAATGAGAAAATCAGCCATCCAATCACAGGCATTCTGATTGGCCAGTATGAGATGATGATAAGAGATGATAAATTCAGCTAAATATGACCTAAATTAAACATCAAAACATTAAACACCATTGACATTGAAGGGAAAACTTACATCATATGTAAACGAACAAATCGACTAACTAATCACATGTTGGTGGAAGCGCTTGGCCAATAAGGGACCACCTTATGTACCTTATCTAGCAATGTCAAATTTCCGCTAACATAAATTGATGTACAATGACAAGAGCACCACTCATTTCACACGGTGTGATTTTTATTTTAGCGTTGGCTATTAAAAAATAGTATCCAAACTCACATCGCGTCACTTTGTGTCAGTCTGAGAGCTTGTACATCTGCTATTTTTGAAGTGACTGTTTTAGAAGTAATTCGCATAATCGGCCTCAGGTCTAAATGGGTAAAGGGATGTTTCCTATCCTGTCAATGAGTGATTGTGATGAAGACCACAAGAGTCTATTCCAATCATGGATTTTTTTTGCTTCAGACATTAGAACCAACTTCAAACTTTATTTTATATCAGTTGTTCTCAAAGTGGACCACCAGGGGTCCTTGCGGGGAGGTTATTTAATTAATTAAATTTAATTGCCTAGAGCAGGGGTCTTCAACATTTTTCACCCCTTAGCTGAGAGAGATGAAACATGGACCCCTCACTACACATTGGATATGCTAATGTGTATTTCCAGACATTTAACCACTTAATACTTCTTAACACCTCAATACTTGGTAAAACTGATCTTTGTGCTTGGTCTTCCATTTCTTTCCCCTCTACACCAAACTTCTTTGCCAAAGATAGCCGATCTACAAGCTCACAACGCGTCGCAGACATGTTGTGAGCTTGTAGATCGACTCATTTTGGCAAATTCCACCCAGAATAGGGATACTGGGGTTCAGCCTGATGTTAAAAAAATATATCCCTGTTGTAGACACCTCTACGTTAAATGTATAGGTGATAAGAATGACTATTCAGATCCCATGTTTCACAAATCATCTGAGTTGAGATTCAAATGCCAATATATACTAGTAAGACGCCCTGATATGAGTGCGAGAAGCGGCCTCGTGTGCATGCATCCGCCTGGGTGACGGCAGACTGCTGGGCGAGCGCCGGCGCTTTGGCATGGGGGGGGTCAGATCAACATATGGAATGAATTCTGTACTGGCCATATATGGAGTGTGTCTTGAGTGTACAGGCACAGGGTTTGATGAGGTCAGATCAACATATGGAATGTCAGAACAGGTCAGCTCCTTTGTCTTTTTTTGTAAAGAAAACCCCCCAAAAAGTGATGATCATAAAAAAAGAACTGGTCAGCTCCATATATGGAGATCTAAGGGTGGCAGCAGGGGCAGTGTCTTGAGTGTACAGGGTTTGATGAGGTTGGATCAACATATGGAATTAATTCTGTATTGGCCATATATGGAGCGTGTCACAAGGCGTGACTGACGGACGGACTGACTGACAGGTTTTCATAGTAATTAATCATAATTCATTGCAACCATAGGTCGCAATGAATTATGAACTGTTGGAGCTTCACTTAGTACATGAATGTGATTTACAATTGTACTAGATTCGGTGGAACTAAGCCTCTGGTTGGTCACGTGGCTCAATGACGGGGTCATGAACTCCTTACTGTTTGGCTGCTTGTCATGGTGAGAAAGTGAAGCTTCTTTTCAGGTATAGTAAATCATCAACCGCAAGCAGGGTAAGTTAACTTCAATTGAAACAAGAGCAACTGAGAGCTGTGCATAGTTAACCTTGACCCCCAAATTGCACACTATCTTAGATATTGAGTAAGAGATCTAATAGGCTATGTGAAGTTTTGTGGCCCGTGTTGTGATAGAGAATGATACAGTGTATATTGAGTTAACTGTCCACAGACAACATGAATACCTGTATATGTACTATACACAGACAGCCTCACAATCGCTTAATGGCTCAACTACTGATTGGCAAACACAACTTACTGCTGGTCTGCATGTGCCTGGCTGTGTGTGTGGTGTGTGTGTGTGTGTGTGTGTGTGTGTGTGTGTGTGTGTGTGTGTGTGTGTGTGTGTGTGTGTGTGTGTGTGTGTGTGTGTGTGTGTGTGTGTGTGTGCGTGCGTGCGTGCGTGCGTGCGTGCGTGCGTGCGTGCGTGCGTGCGTGCGTGCGTGCGTGCGTGCGTGCGTGCGTGCGTGCGTGCATGCATAATTGTGCTGGACAGAGCAAGATGTAATCTGACCTGTCCAACTTAAGAGAAGAGAAAGAATCCCAGAACAAAACGTCTGAGACAATCAGAGAGCTGGAAGAACAGAGAGAGAGAAAGTAGAAGGAAAACAAAGAAAGGCACTGCAGCCCAATAAAACTACCCAGCACAGAGCTTAAATCAATAGACGAGCACAAGCAAGTCCCTATTTCTCCTTTATTGAATCTGCCTGGGTTGCTGGGAGATGGGGATGAGTGTGTGTGTGTCTGTGTGTGCGTGCGTGCGTGTGTTTGCCTCTGTGCGAGTGTACGTGCATGTGTGTGTGTGTGTTTGCGTGCATGCAGCTGAAGATCAGGCTGCAATCCAATGATCAGTATTGAGTATTTTTAGGAGCAAAGTACCCTACTGCTAAACAGCTCTCTTCCTCTCTAGAACTTATACTTGTCTCAACAGTGAGAGTGAGTCTGACATTTACGTTTTCAGATTTGATCAAATTAACATGTCTGAAACAAATAGCTGTGGCCACTGGCCACATGGTCCTCAAACTCCTTCTCAAGTTTATTTGAAGTGCACCTCTCAAAAGTACTGCTTCAAAAAGCCATTAAAGTCTCTCATGCAAACAACTCTAACTACAGCAGTGGTTCACTGGTTCCCAACCAGTGATGCCCCAAAACCACAACGTCTGGAGCCAGTAAATCAAAACAGGATTTGTCAGTTGTTATTTGAGTTGACCTCCATGTCCTTCTTTTAGGGGTCATCGCCATGTGGGCTTGTGGTGGACATTTTTGTCAAAATTCAAATTTTGGAACAATGGCATGGCCCAAGCATTGAGCCACGTCCACTCCAACCAGAGGCTTAGTTCTACCCAATCTAGTACAATTGCACATCAATAATATTACCAGAAGAAACACAAAGAGATGACCCTGAATGACCATAACAAGTCTGTAACTCAGAGATAAGGTTTTTTTTGAGAACCACTACTAGTGGACTCCTAATGTACCATAGCATAATGTCTAGTGTATGATCAAAATATTATTATTATTATTATTATAATGGTGTGTAAAACTGAAAATCTAAAATAGCCTATATGCCACAGACAATGCCTAAATTGTAAATTGTAAATTGACAAGGGCAACGTACTGTATGTATTGATGACCCGGCCCTGCCTACTTTGCTTCTCCTGAACAGAAACACAGGGCCAATTAAGGGCATTGAGTCAATTGAGTCTCACATGAGTTATCAGGTAGAGTAGACCATAGACCCATGTCTTAGACAGTCTTACATACTTTAAGAGTGTAAAAGTGTTTATTCTATGACCTGGTTGAGCCAGGTCATCCTTTTCATACTTTCTTCCTTCCTTTCTGTTTTTCTCTTTGCATCTGGAACTCAATAGCCATGAGGGTAATTATATCACAAGTGCCATTTGTAACTGAACTAATCATTATTAACAATTACAGCAATTATTAGGCTCCAACACATGTCAGATGTTGGGAGTGAGACAATGTGACAGAGGAACATCATCATGTCCAAAGCAAGGTGTGCTGTAAATCGTAAGGAGTAGAATAGCCTACCAATACACTTCGTTGTTATTATTATTAAGCCTACTTCTTTCTAAAGAAAATAATAAAATTAAAAATTAAAACTGAGATCAATGATTGTAACTTACTTGAATCTTCCCTGACAGTGCTGACACCGGTCCCCGACCCAGCCATGGTCGCAGACGCAGGTCCCATTGAAGCACTTCCCCGAGAAGCAGTTTTTATCGCAGGCCTTTGATAACGATGCTTCCGTATGAAGAACCAAATGAAGTATAATAAAAATCCCCAAATATGTTTTCATGACGTCCGTTTTCGAGGTCTTGGTCCAAGTGCACGCATGTACCGGTCCATCATCTTCCATTGTGTAAGCGGAGTTCCTTTTAGATGAAAGCCTGCCTTGAGCTCCCCCGTTGGAATAACACAACTGTGTGTCGTGTTATTATTAACTGTCAGTGCCAACCATAAATTAACGCAAGTAAAGTCTACCATGTAACGCCTGTGGAAATGCGCACAAAACAGTCATTACGCGCCGATCCGACCCCGTCAAATCTCGCCCCGCGATGTCAGACGCCAGACAACTGGCAGAGCGAAAGCATCCAACTTTATAGAACTGGGGAGGGTTGTCTAAACGTATTGATCCAGCCTACAGAAACACGCTGTTTTTGAGCAGCAAGGAAAAAGATAAATCCACCTCCATAAATGTCCTCGAAAAAGACTTACTAAGAAGTTCCGGTGGACTCATCCAATGTAAACAGACGACCGTGATCCGTTGTCTTATCGCCACTCAGCAGTGCAGTGAATCGGGCAACGTGAACGAACGGGATCTTTATCATCCATGAAAACACAATCCCCGTTAAACAGCTCGGAGATGTGTTGTCCTAGTGCATTCTACTGTCCTGCTGTCTCCTGTGTACACGAGGTGAAAATCGCGTCATCTCTGCCCAGATTGCGACAGTGACAGCTGACAACAGCGCTCCGCTGGTGCGATGCTTCTCTCCCTCTTGGGTCCACAGCTGGCTCCTGGTGGGGGAAACTCCTGCACAAAGCCCCGAGCATGAGCAGTAGCGCTACACATTTAAAGGGGCAGTTCAGTCAAGTCTGTCACAGACTCACTCAGTCGCCTCTATTGCTGTGAGCCTGTGTCAATAGTACAGTAACAGTTTATGCATGCATTCCATGCAAGCCAGTTAGGCTGTCTGTCTAAATGGTAAATGTATTATACCACCACCTGGCTAGATCCAAATCACTACAATGTGAAATTGTGAATTTCACAAACCAGTACACCGGCTGAGGAAACCATCATGCAAGGCATGGTCATACAGGGGTCCTGCGGTGTCTTGCTCAAGGACATGTCAAGGCTAACACGGGGAGCGCAGCAGGGAATCGAACCGGGAACCTTTCGGTTCCTGGGTGGGCACTCTACCTCTGAGCCACTAGGTTTGGGGCGGCTGGCCCCATCCTACTACAGTGTCAGTCTATCCATCCATAAATCTATCCTGTGTATGAAAGGCACTTCATTCACCAGAAAATTAAACAAATGAATGAATAAGAAGAATTATGAACATGAATACGGTATTCACTATTCACACAAATCTCTATGTGTGTTATTTTTGCGGCTGTATCTGGGCTTTTATGGTGTCAAGTGTGTGAAGAGCACTATGGGGGATGTTTATTAAAATGAACAAATTCTATGAATATAGATGCATATAATCAGATTAATTATACCCCCTGATGTTGTGAGTAAATGCCATCTCAGATATCTCAGTAATCCTTGCTCATCCCCGCTCCACAGTCGCAGTTCATTATTCCACCATTAAATTACAAACAAACTGTCAAAAATCAATATTATTTTTTATTTTTCATTTTCCTCAGAGTGGGCTCATTGTGTAAGCCAATCAATATTTCTGCTTCGGCCCTCAGGGGAAGATTAAAAACGATCTATTATAGGATTTAACTCAAGCAGTAGGAATAACAATAAGCCAGAGCAATTTCCATGAGGCCACCACCAAGCCTCACTTTCTTCTGTCCCTTGGAGCCTTTTCACATGCAGATTTTAATACATGAGGCAGGCAATGGTCTACTCTACGTTCATCAAGCTTCTCAAGGTGGCAGTGATGAAGAAGAATGGGCAGCCAAGTGGCCAAGTGCTTGTATCTATTTTCTCTTTGATGCTGTATAGAAGCATATCACCAGTGTGATCAAATCAGTGGAGGGTAGAGATGATCAGAATAGCTTTTCTCTACATACAATATAAGATTTTGCTGATTAATAAACATAATATTTGTGGCTTCAAAACATTACAAACCCTGTTCATACCAGTTCGCATTTTCACTGAACAATGCAGGAAAGTATCATTCCACGAATCCACGTCCTACCCTTGACCTTGCCAATCATTGTTACCTGACCTGTGAGGCAAAGCAGAAACTGGCTCACTGTTCTGACCACAAGACATTTGATAAATACTTTTGCTATTTTGGAGGCAAGGCAGATGGTCTTGTTGCCGTGGGGAAGAGCTGGGAAATTGGGCCAAAGAAAGAAGCATGTGTCAGCAATGCATTGCACGGTAGAGAGAAGTAGCAAGTGTAATGAACTGTACTCCGTCTCCCAATCCCGGGGGTACAAAAGAAAAGCTCAGCCTGCAGTAAGGCAGCTGTTTCATCAAGCAGTGGCTGTCTGCCAACCTACCTGCTGTAGCTCTGTGCAACAGAAGTAAAGTTACTGCCCAGTATGTAAATTATTTATCCCTCAAAATTGAATATTACTGCTAAAATATTTAGCAAAGCTGGAAAAATGTTGCTAGAATATGCATCCACTATACATTGAGTTGAACAAAGTCATAAGAAGTACCAAATCATCAAACCAATCAATATGTCATTTTGGAACGATTTGGCAGTTAACCAGACTAGAGTCCCTAGAGTCCCATTACATATCAAGTCCCATTAAATACGGGTAACGTGTCATTGTTCCGACCCATTACTAAACCTATCCCAAACCCTAACCATAACCACACACGGAAGCCACAGGCTGAGTCTTAAACCGACCACGTAGTCGGACTAATGTGCAGTCCTCCTAAATACGTGTCAGAATCAGAGTCACCTGTCCATATCTGAGTCAATTTACAAGCTGGATTCCAGTGCTCCTCTCTGGTAGTCCAAGCCCTGCACTCTGGTAACAGAACAAGGTATTCAAGTTTGATAAGAAGGCATGCATTGTTGTGTTTATGACAGGCTATGTGTAGTGACAAGGTGTCATAACAAAGACATCCCAAACAATGTCTGCTGAAAGTGACATCATTGACTGACTGATGCTTAATGACAGCAGTCATATAACTCCATTTATAAAGATTCCTTCATGTTCATATCAAGTGTCATGTCAAACTTATGCAGAGCCCTTCACCAAAAACACTGACAAGCTATGACATAATCCATTCCATCCAGCAACAACTGCAAGGGATTATTGTAGTTCAGCCAAAGGTGAGTGTTAAATTCAAGTCATAAGGATACCATAGCTGCTCTACCTACAATATGAAAAATCTATGATTTATTTTAGAGAGAGAGGGGGGGGGGGGGGAGTCCTGTCAGTATAGAGTATAGAGAGAGACTTTTTGTAAAACAAAAATACATCGCATGGATGCAGGTGGGACGTAACCTCAGTGATGTATCCCAAGGTCATCAGGGTTTCGGGTCTCCCAACATCATACCCCTCACTCAGGTGACCCAGCCGGGGTGATCAAGTCCCGACTTACGTCCCATTAGCTACCCTCGATCAGTCCCATTAGGGGAAAACCAGGGCCACACAATCCGTTCCTCCCGAACTACTCTGCCGGGACTGGGAGGTACTATTCTGGCACGTGGAAGGACTAGGCTCTGTGGGTTGACTCCTGCCCGGGCCCCTCCTACGTCTCACCAGGTCCACTCCTCCACACTTTTGCCACTTTTGAGAAAAGAAGCTGGCTGCGATAGAATCAGAATTCCTCACAATTCCATATATTTTGCACATACAAGGAAATGCAGGACTTGGACAAGCAGCAGGCATGCAGCAATAAAAGTAATTCAAATATAACTGTGTTATGTATGCCTACACGCACAGTGTGTGTGTGTGTGTGTGTGTGTGTGTGTGTGTGTGTGTGTGTGTGTGTGTGTGTGCGTGCAGCACGCAGCGGTGCAGCACGCAGCGGTGGGCAGCGGTGGCCGAACGGTTTGCGGAGCGGTCTTGATACCAGAAGGTCGCCAGTTCGTTTCCCCGGACCGGCACGTTAAAATTACCACCGCTGAAGTGCCCTTGAGCAAGGCATTGAACCCCAACCATGAAATGTTGCAATTTTTTTATAATAACATGCACAATTACAAACAATTAAGGCATATAGACGCTCTTAATCTAGAGCGATTTACAGTAAAGCAAGAACAACACAGTATCAATAGACAATATTTGTCAAATGTTATGTTGAAATGTTACTTTTGTCTGAAAACAATTATTTACATAAATGTGCCACGTAATAGCTTAGCTACAATTTAAATTAGCTAAGAAGGTAGGCAAGTGAACCACTGGCAAACAAACTTAAAAGAGTCACTAAAACGTTGTATTTTGGCGCCATCTGCTGTTTAGAAGATCATAAGGAAAATCTGCTAAAATATCTATAGACTGAATAACAACAGTAACATATTCTCCCCTTATTTTTCTCCACTTAACCTGTAGGCTACATTACCAAAATTGTTTACAAAACTGATTCAATACAATATCAGATGAAAATAGAATCATCATCATCCAATCAACATCGAATGTGTACAAAAAAGGAAGAAAACAATCAGTTACTAAAAGTTGCCTTACATTTTAGTAGCTGTTCTAAAAGAGGACTCTACCCAAGAACACCTGACATATAAGTGGAGGGAGAGCTGAAAGCCTCACAGCTGGGTTTCTATAAAGGCTCTGCATGGCCTGTACATGCCAGCCAGCATAAAAGGCAGTAAGTAGCCTAAGTAAATATGTAAATGAGGAGAGGGCTCATTTCACCAAATACGGTTTTGCCATAGGAGTCCTATGAGGTAGGTAGATGAGACAATGGGCTTGAAAAAGACTCACCAAACTGACTGACTGGTACAATGGTTTGTAGCACAATAACTACCTGTATATCAACAGAATCAACAGTGAACACAATTCATGGAAAAGCATTTCACAAATGCGTTGCTACGATATGCTACGATGGTGTTGTGTGTCAAAAATAGCTGATTAATAAGCACACAATGCCTTGTGCTGCTGTGCATGTGATGCTGAGCTTGTAAATCGCGAAGAAGGCGGGCCCTTTTTTTTTCAAGCTACTTGGCAGATCCCACCCATAGCTGCCCAGATGGCGGCTGTGTTGTGAACTTGTGAATCAATCCCCATCTGGCGGAGTCAGGTTACCACTTTCCAACCTATCTTCATATAATTGGTCCTCACTAATGTTCATGATATAATACCACAATTTTTCTACTCGATCTGTGTCCCATAGGAGGGCTGTGGGCAGTTCAGAAACCCGTCCACCCCAGTGACATCAGATTTATTTTTTAAACAAGAATTAAGAATATATATATTTAGATTTTTATTAACATGAGAACGATGGCTTCCATTTTCCATTCTCACAACTTTTCAGGAATAGAAAGCCTGCAGTTTCTATTAGCTTGGATTCCCCATCGATGGTGTCACTGGTGGAGGGGTTTCTGAACTGCCCACAGCCCTCCTATGAGACACAGACTGAGTAGGAAAAATTGTGCTATTTTATCATGATTATTAGTGAGTGAAGATAGGTTGAAAAGTGGTGAAGTGGTTCATTAAGACACAGAGATTTATTTTCTATTTGTATGAATGCTTTGATGTAAATTCAAACCACTCAACCCCACTGATCATATTCAAAGACAGTGGCAGATTTGGAATGTCACAGCTCCTAACTGTAATGAATGTGACACAGAAGTTGGTACGTACTGTATGCACATACGTTTTGGAAATGTACAAAGAATGAGCTGGATACCTTAATTGGATATAATTTGGACTTGTCATCTCTCCAGTGTGTACTAGCCAGTGCAAGGACCAAACACAACGCTAAATTAGTTGGAATACTCTTATGCATAGTGAGAAAGACCATACTCAAACTTTGGATTCATAGAGACTCCTACACTGGATGATTGGTACAAGGAGGTAATGAGTGTGGTTCCTCTGGAGAAACTGTCATATCTCCATTCTCCTCTGTGATAACATGGAAGGGTTCACGAAGGTATGGAAACCACTTTTAGATGCAGTGGACCCCTCTAGACTGCGCTTCAATGTACGGTAACTTATTGAACAGTAGCAAAAAACTAAAAAAGACTCTGGTAACGTGGAATGTACAATCATGTCAAGACAGTGGTGTACTTGTATGTCTTATTTATTTTCTTCTTTCTGTTAGTTTAATGTAATGCAATTAGCTTTAATTAGCTTTAATTATGCAATTAGCTTATAAGGAATGCATGGGTTGAATGTTTAAAGAGTCATTTAACACCCTGTTTTAGCTAGGACCTTAATTCCTCCTTCAGGTTAAAAATGTATCATTCAAATACAACAGGATTTTTTGGCCTCACCTTTGAGGCTCCTTGTTGTTTTCAATAGATTTGATTGATTGATTGATTGATTGATTGATTGATTGATTGATTGATTGATTGAAATATGTATTAACAGTTTGCAGAATTACAGTACATTTCAAGTACAACTCAATACAAAAACTGTTAACTGTGAGTGGACGACACCATAAAGCATTACACTTGTTTACAATAGGGCCCACCATTTTCAATGAATCAAAACATTTAGAGACTTACGAATATACACTTCTATATAGCCAAAAAACAGGAAATCATCATAGAGGATGATAGAGGACAGTGAAGGGGAAAAGGGGTGGGTGGGGGTTCAGATTTTACGGGGGCCAGTTTAGAATTGCAGCCGTGCAGCAGTCCGTATAGGTGTCCTTTGAGAGCAGTTTTGAAGGAGTCAATTAAGGGATTCACATGTCTTAATGACTGATGGTAGGGCGTTCCACTTCCACAATTTGGTGGCAGAGGAGCGAAATAGGAGCTGTCCCCCAAATAGCCAAGACAACACTATATCCTTAACATGACCTTTTTTAGATGTTTTAGAAGTCACTAAAAAGGAAACTATCAGTTTTGTATGAGAGTATGCCGATACTTTAATCAGACTAGAGCCTCAAATGTGTACAAACAATCAGGTGTGAAAGAAGGAGTGCTGTTTTTTCCATTCCTACCTTGTCAGTTCATATAGGCTATAGTCCAGGAGTTGATGTGTAGACTGGAGATACATCTGATTCAATCAGGGGAAGCAACTGAAAATGTAGACATCAGAAATTAATTACATTTTGACATGACCACAATACTTAGCTGCTTTGTAGTGCTTTGACTTAGCATAAATTACTGGGTGGTTCTCAGAAAGTGGGTCCATAACCTCATGGTTATGGATCCTTAATGTCTGTAAACACTGTGTACAAATGGAACCAAATGGACTTAAGTCATACATGTGTCAAATCTGTTGGGGAGAGCACTCACACACACACACACACACACACACACACACACACACACACACACACACACACACACACAGTGTGTTCGCTGGGAGTCTGGGACACACGTGTGTGTGTGTGTGTGTGTCGTTTGGAGCGGCTCCGAACCAAGTTTTGAGCGGCAAAAGCCAGTGAAGCCCAAACCACACGCATTGCATTGGTGTGGACTGTGGACGGTGTGCTTACCCTGATTCCACAGAGAGGCCTACGGGTTCCGTCACGTGCAATGTAGGCTATTAGTCCGTATGGTTGAATAAATAAGTGCGTTTGTGTGACCGAACGCCATAACCCCCCCCCCCTAATTTCGGGAACGGTAAAACCAGAGTAATTTAGTAAGAGAGTGGCGACACTGGCGTTGACTGCCATTGTAATAATGGAATGCGGAAGTGCTCATTCTATCTCAATGGGATAGTTCCAGCCATAGGAGCAATGTTTGGAACTATAGCTTTGATTTAGAATAGCCCATAGGCACCCGCTTTGCGGCGAGATCAAAGCGTGTCGCTACTCTCCTACTCTACACTCTGGGTAAAACTATAGTCTACTCTACTCTACACGACAGTAATTGTAACTTTTGAAAACATACCAGCCCAGTGCAGCGTTATGGACGTACCGTAACTAAATGAAGCTGTAGGCTAACGAACGTTCGTCATTAGAAGAAAATCTAACATTCATTTGAGAGTGTCACTCAAGCACCCAGACTGTAGTGCCCATTTTTTGCAGTCCAGTTGGGTATTAACCTGACTCCGCCAGATGGGGCAGCAGAGAGTGAGCAGGAGGGGGAACCCAGTGTACTCTCTGCTGCCCCATCTGGCGGAGTCAGGTTAGTTGGGTATGGGTGCTGGTTGGTTCCCAAGACAATTTGAAGTTCAGATTAATCACCACTAGAGAGCACTAGTGTCAAGAATTGAAATGGCAGAGGAGTGTGAGGTAGGGTAGGGACCCATGCAGTTTTATGTTAAAACTAGTCTAAATACTAAATAGCTCCCTATTAGTAATCATTGTTACACTAGTGTTTGTTCAGTTCAGTAACATGGGACTATTTGTCTCCTCTGCTCTTTCGTAAACAGAAAATACATGTACAATTTTATTTTACATCATGATTGACTGAGAGATAAATACCGGTAGTAGGCCTACACAGAAACGAATTTGAACTGGAACTCTGGAACTCTCTGAAATTGGCAACCTTTAGCCGACCTGGAAATGTATTTTTTGTTCATTAGAGACAGCTATAGACTATCAATACACCCCACTGAATAAACTCCTAGGCATATATTACTTTATTAATGAGCAATCAAAAAAATAGCTAAATAGGTAAAGAGAAACAAACACATATAGCCTAGTTAGGCTAGACAGGCTGAATAAACTTTTCTCAAATCATTCTTGTGTTAATAGTCAGCTGAGGAAGCTGCATAGCTCCATCATACAGTATAGCCTTTATGAATCACATAACCAAACATATTATAAAATCTGAGAGCCTGCAGGGATTTGAAATGTCAATGTAACTGTAGCATGCTGCGTGCCTGGGGTGTGTGTGTGTGTGTGTGTGTGTGTGTGTGGGCGTTCCACCAAAATGTGGAACGCCCTACCAACAGTCATTAAGACATGCGAATCCCTTGACTCCTTCAAAACCGCTCTCAAAGGGCACCTACGGACGGCTGCAATTCGAAACTGGCCCCCTAAAATCTGAACCCCCCTCCCCCCACCGCCCCCCCCCCCCCCCTTTTTTCCCCTCACTGTATATCTTTCTTTTCCCTTTTTACCTCCTTTAGGATGAATTCCTGTTCTGTTCTTTGACTATAGAAGTGTCTATTTGTGCGTCTCTAAATGTTTTGATGAATTGAACATGGTGGACCCTCTTGTAAACAAGTGTAATGCTTAATTGGGTCGTCCACTAACATTCTCTCTCTGTATTGAGTTTGTGCTTGAAATGTAGGCTACTGTAATTCTGCAAACTGTTAATACATATTTCAATCAATCAATCAATCAATCAATCAATCAAGTGTGTGTGTGTGTGTGTGTGTGTGTGTGTGTGTGTGTGTGTGTGTGTGTGTGTGTGTGTGTGTGCGCGCGCGCGTGCGTGTGCGTGCGTGCGTCCCGCAGTGTGTCTCTGTGATTTACATAGCCTACGTTTATAGCTATGTAGTAGTCATCCGTCTGACACAACACAACTTGCTGAATGCAGGCAGGCTCCCACAAAACTGACGTATTTTGCGCATTTCCTGCACCAAACAGACAGAGCGAGAGAGAGAGAGAGAGCGAGAGAGAGAGAGAGTTGGGGGAGGCAGGCAGGGTCCACCACAGCCACAGGAAGTAAAGATCAACAACAGTGGATGAAACAAGGAAAACGGAGAAGGAACGAATCAGAGGCCCAACGGCAACATTAACACAGTACGGTTGTTCCCCGTTGTAGCCTATACACGCCGCTTCATCCGCAGTGCAGCGGGCTAGACTTTGCAGAAACATCCCGAATGCGGCGCGGCGGAGCGGAGCCTCCCACTCTCTCCCACCCAGCGGTGCAGAACAGTGCTTCCACAGACAGGCAGACGCAGACAGTCAGACAGAGCCCTAACTAACGGAGTTGTTTTTCTGCTTCGGGGGTCAAAACCATGACACACCGATTTTGTTTGGGGCTTTTAAATATTTAACATTTTCTTTTGACAAGCTGTTGCTATTGTTTACTGCATGCATGCTCTGTTTGTTTCTTTGGTGCACTTCCAAACCAAGGCTCAGGCTACAGGGTTGGCATAATTTACTGTTTATGTCGTGTTGTGTTCGTTGTCTGACTGTATAGAAATATGACTTTAAATTATAATAGGCTACTATAGTGTGACGTTAGCGACAAGGCCATAAAAGCATCGCTTGTCTGGACCGTTACATTTATAATTGGTTGCCGTGTGACTGAGCAAGGACCGCATTTTGGCCAAAACTGGAAGGATTTATTACAGCACGGTGTTCCATATCTGGACAGCTGTGTCCGCATCACCGCCATGGTGGTGTTCAATGGGCTGCTGAAAATCAAGATTTGCGAGGCGTTGGACCTGAAACCGACGGCTTGGTCCCTTCGACATGCTGTTGGTCCGAAGACGCAGACGTTTCTGCTGGACACGTACATAGCTCTGAACGTGGACGACTCCAGGGTGGGCCAGACGTCCACCAAGCAGAAGACCAACAGTCCGGCGTGGAACGACGAGTTCACCACCGAGGTCTACGACGGGAGGAAAATCGAACTGTCTGTGTTCCATGACGCGCCCATCGGATACGACGACTTCGTGGCCAACTGCATCATCCAGTTTGAAGATATCTTGCACAATGGCAGCAAACACTTCGAAGACTGGGTAAGCAGTAGGCCTAGTAATAATAATGTACATGGCACGTAGTTGTCACTCACTGTATCAGGACTGTCACTCACTACCCGACCGTCCACCACAATTCTATTCTATTTCTGTTTCCAAATAGGCTAGCTGGCCTGGTACCCACACGCACGCGCGCGCGCACGCAAACACACACATACACACCGATATATATATATATATATATATATATATATATATATATATATATACATATATACACGTTTGGATAGGGCTAATGAGAGGATGTTAGTCGGAGAAAGGGAACATGCCATGGAAAACTGCAAATAAGGGGAAATGTCTGTATGCAACAGTGCAAGAATGTGCTTGTCCACACTTGCACAATCACAGTATACAGAAAGTACTGCAACTGATACTGTGTTCCATGGCCTTAAGCTTCCAGCACCACTTGGTAATGAAAGCTGCACGTTTCAATTGATGCACAATTTCACATGCAGATAATTGTGGGACGGTTCACCTGCGAGTCTGTCCTGTAGCGTGCCATTCAGCGGTTTGAAGTACATCCCCCTGCCATGATGTACAAGTACACTCCCAGGACAGTAGCCTAGTAGGCTATGTCGCAGGGACTTACCCACAATCCAACCCTTGATGCTGAGTACCAAGTAGGGAGGCACTGGATCCCATTTCTAAGGTCTTTGGTACGACCTGGTCGGGGAATCATAATCAAACCTCGTTCACAATCTCAGGGCGGGCACTCTAACCACAAGCCCACTGAGCTAGTTGTCCAATTGACCATGCAGTAATACCTAGTATGGATCCATGTATACTGTACATGCATGGTGGCACCGTGGCAGTGACTATAGGCGGTGCAGAGGGTGTGACTGAAGAGTGAAGACCTGCATGGTTGGTCCCACCATTCTCAGGCTGGGCCTCCCTGGCTTTGATATTGTCACAAGACATACATACACAGTTACACACACAAGACTTTGCTTTATACCGTTGCAACTTCCATTGCTGTGCAGCATACATTATTATTGTGATTATTATTATTGTTATTGTTGATGGCTTTGTAACACTAATATTTCCATTTTCTATTATATCTACAACCGCAAAAAGGTATGGTCTATTGCATGGTACGCCATGCAAAGAATGTCCGGGCAGGATGCAGGTGTTGTAAAACTACCAATAACTGGGACGATATAAGTAAAGTAGTAAAGTTCATTTTGTAGGATTACATATTTGAAGCAAGTTTTAAATCTATGGAAATGGGTGTTTCCATACTCAAATGAATCAAATGACTCGAAAATCAAAATAGCCTACTGTAGTGGGATAAAAACAAGACTAACATTACGGTCCTTTAGAAATGGCATTATAAGCTCTTTGGGGAAAGTTTAGATTACTCCCAGACAGCAAAACCTCTGGTATGGACAATATCCACCAGGGCCCTCTGTTCTCAGAGGATATGCACTGATTTATGTTTCTTTCTATATACACTGTAGGTAGGCTGTCATAACCCGGCCCGTTGGGCCATGACAAATTGAGGAGGACGCAGTAGCAGTGTTCAAAATAACAATAGTGTATTTACAAAAGGGTAACTAATATTAACTTAATATAAAGAATGCTTACAGAATGTATGAGATGTGGAAGTCAGTATGATCAGTGGTGTCAGTGTGGATGTGTGGTTAGTATGGTGAATGGGTGTTGTAGTGTGCAAATCAAACAGTAAAGGGAAACAAACAGAAGGGTGCTGTCATCTGGAGAGGGACCCAGATAATGGCTGGCAAGCCCTCTTTTATAGAGGTTCCAGGAGCACTGGCCAGGTGCTCCTAATGCACCTAATGAGGAGTCTGAAGTGGGCCGACGCCCACATGATCTGTGGGAGAAACACACACAGGGCAGTACCATATACACAGCATAGGCCCTGTAGGCCAGGCCAAGGGACCGTGACAAGGCCTACATGTGCATATAGGACTTAACTGATACCACTTTCTTAGCCCCACTATAGCGAGAGAGCAGTCTCTAAGCCAGTGGTTCCCAGACGTTTTCGTGTCAAGGACCCCCAAATCAACATTTATTAGGCCACGGACCCCCATTTGAAAACATATGCCAGTTTCACACGTATTATGCTACGGACCCCCGATTTAATGGCATTTCTATCTCTGGTACCCCAATTTATATTGTAAAACCGCTGTTAATTTAACTCTGAGTGTACAAATGTACACTCTCTGAGTTACAGACCCATAAGGGTCCATTTGGTTCCTTATATCTCTATTGAGCTAGGTACCCCCTGGAACTCCCTCAAGTACCCCTAGGGGTCCCCGGACCCCACTTTGGGAACCAATGCTCTAAGCAGGGCAATGTCGGTTGGTTCAATCACTTTGATCTATAGTATATACTGTATATATAATATATATATTATTTTTTTATATATATGTTTTTTTTTCTTTTACCAATCGATACAGACTCTAGTGTTGTGCATAGCCACAAATGGTTGAGATATAATCCATGAATTACATACTGTAAAAGATATACCGTAAAAGATAATGATATTTATTATTCTGTTGACTATTCTGTGACCTCTTCACATCTGATTTCACCTGTGGACACACACACACACACACACACACACACACACACACACACACACACACACACACACACACACACACACACACACACACACACACACACACACACACACACACACACACACACACACACACACACACACACACACACACACACACACACACGCATGTACACACACATAGGAGTCACACTTGGAAGCAGCTCATGTCTTTGCTACCTGAAGCAGCTGAAGTAGACACTTTGAATACATTATTGATGAGGCCATCAGGTCCATTAACGATAGAGAGAGCTACGACTAAATGGTAGCTGGTTGGAAGGTACGCTGAAAACCAGTTTTGGATGTGAGTGTTGTTGTAGTAGGACCTGTACATTTTCATAATGTTATGACATCAATCCCAACACTCACTCTCAATCACCAACATAATACATTCCACAGCAATTGGGGAGCCATGACTTAGAGCTTCAGCATCATGCCATTCCATCGGCTTCAGCAGCTGGTGTCATTGTATTTGGCACTTGAGAAATCAGTGCATGTCTGACCTACGCAGAAGACTGATATCAGATAAGATATTATAGCCTATTATCTAAAAAAGTTTATTAGAAAATACCATAATACTTAATATCCATACTAGTATAATGCCTAAATCTAAGTGCCAAATGATTTGAAATTATATATTTAACTAATGAGATTGAAGATTACAAGTGAAGATTGCTTGAATTTGTGTTAATTCAAACTCCATCAATTACTGACTATTGCATGTATCATACTACCACCTGGTTTTATACTACAGGAAGTTGTTCTGATGCTTTAATGAAAACAGCTGATTTCCACAGCATTTGATTTCATGTTGTCGCGTCAAATACCAAGTTGTGAATGAGGGAGAGAATATGAGAAAAGAAAGGGCAGCTCCCAATGTGTTCCCCTTGCCATAAATCTGTCAAGACTGCACTGTGGGATATTCCTGGGCTTGTTATGGTAGCAAAGTCTGGACTTTGATTGTTTTGCAAGTCTGTTTATATGTATTCTATTCTATTCTTGACCATTGATTATTGGGATGAAACTAAAAGATAAAAAAAGGAAACTCAGGTGATTTTGTCAGGCAGTCAATGTTTTGTCTTCAGTGAGCCATTTGAACATCTGCAAATTAGAGATCAGATTATATATATATTTCAGGCTAGGTTGCTTTATGATTTTGGATGTCGTAATATTATGATGTGTTGTCTTTTCCTGGTTTTTAAAGGCTGCAATGGAATTTTCTGCCTGTTCTATTATGTGCCTTTCCCTCTTAGTTGCAGGCATTACATGATTATTTATTTAAATATTTTGTGAAAGCACCAATTATCCCCACAATGTCGTTTCAATATCAATATTGAGGTATTTGGTCAAGAAAAATATATTTGATTGGATGTGTCCATATTGCTAGGCTGAATCAGCAATTGCCAGACATTATGGATGTCATATTGCACAGTGACCTGTACACAACCCCAAGTATTTACGAAAACATCTGCATACAGAGCGCAATGTAAATCATTCTGCTGTAGACAACGTCCTGCTCATGTCCCCTCCAAAGTAGACAAATCTCAGCTTGGGCTGGGTACCGAAAAATTCAGTGTCGTTCGGTACCACATTTTGATACATACAGCTACAGCCTAATTTATACTCGATATATTTATGCTGGATGCCAATCATGCCACTAATGCACAGCTCAGTGGCCTTGTGGTCAGAGTCTCCCTGAAGACGACCTCCTAGGTCGAAACGTTGGATTCTTGTCAATAAATATACAGCATCGTGGCTACGAGTGTGCAGCCTTTTTCTTATTTTTTACTTGTGGTCAGAGTGGCCTTGTGGTCAGAGCGGAAATCACCCGTCGCTCCCGAACATGTGTTGGTCCGACATGCGTTGGTCCATGCTTGCGGTTAGGGTTAGGAATAGGATAGGGTTTGAGGTAGGTTGTCGGTCTAATGACAGTCAGACCAATGGTATGTCGACTCTGAAAAATGGGACCCAGTGCCTCCCTGCTTGGCACTCAGCATCAAGAGTTGGATTGGGGGTAAGTCCCTGCGACATACTAGCATCATGTCCAGGGGGTGTACTTGTACATCATGTCCAGGAGTTGTATTTGTACATCAAGCTGCCTCACGCTACAGAAACAGGAGATAGGCTCCTGCACTATGGGCCTCATGGCTCAGTAAGGCTTACTTACTAACTTGTGCACAATGCAGTATGCAAGACTTTACAAACAATAATACATTATTATCGAAAACACAATAAACACAAGGAATGTATGGCAATCACAACACATACTATATGGATTATACATATAGTATAATAGTATGCAAAAATACAATACAAGAATTTCAGTAGTACACATTATCATTTCTGTTACCATACCCGAGAGGGACTGCAGGCAGGGGAATTGCCAGGTAGTTGTCCAATAACAGCTTGGCAACAGCTGATTGAGCAGGATAATGTTTGGCTAAATGTATGCTAAGTATTAACCCTGCTCAGCCAGAATAGAATTGACATATCTGTATTCATGTTTAATACAGAGCGAGGGGCAATCATAAACAACTGCATACCTAGATTCGTAGCTAACTAACTATCCATAGCTAAAGATTGGACAGGGGTGGGCATGCCATTACTAGAGATCTTGTTTTAATGGAAGCTAGAAGTCTTAATACAGCCCATCTACAAAACAACAGCATTGTGTTTGTGTCCCAATGAACAGTGCTGAAAACAGCAACAAAACGGGCCAACAGCCAAACTTAATTCCCGTAAAAGAAACAGTGAGGGAGACAATAGCGGTTCCCCCCCTTTCTACCTGGCACCAATGGGTGTTGGATGATTGGACTGTAAACAGAGTTAAAATGCATAAAACCCCAGTGTAAATACACCCAAGATGCATTGGAGAAATCACCCAAACTATCCTCAGAGGTGGCCTAAAATGCATTTAGGTAAACTGACTACAAAACAAATGCAAATCCATCTAATCTTTAATCCATATACAAATGCAAGAACCTAGAACCTTGACATTATAAGTCAATATTATTTTATTAGCCAGATGAAAGAAGTCATGAAACACAATGACTGTTTTAAATTCCATCTTTCTTATGACATTTTGAGTGGAGATGACAAGCAGACCATGGGCATTTTGCATGGTCCAGTCACAGTGAATTTTGGGCATGGATTTTCATACCAGCCATCAATGTAATCTGGCTAGATAAAACCTAGACTCAGTTTGCATAGACTAGAGAGGTAGGACACATGTCAGACAGTGCAACGTTTGACACTCAACATGTGCCTAGGTTATTAATGTAACCCGTTACCCCAAGGTAATAAATTACATTAAGTAGTCAGTTTGGTTCTCAGAATGACAGCTTAATAAAATTCTGATTCAGAGCCAATATCACCTGCACTCTGTGTTGTTTATGGACGTGTCCTCTTTGTGTTGATGTCTGTCTGTTCTCTTTCTGCTCCTGTCCTCCACTCTCCTTTAATTTTGACTCTCTGGGGACATGCATATGTTGTTTCTTAGACACAGTGTGCATACAGTCATTTGTTCAGAAACAGCACAAACATCTGCTAGTCCAGAGGTAGTAAGTGAAATTAATCAAAATAATATTTTCTGTTAAGTAACAAGCTTTTAACAGAAAGTTCTCCCTCTCTGTAACAAGTAGGCCTACCTAAGGAAAGCAAAAGCTAAAGTGTGTGTGTGTGTGTGTGTGTGTGTGTGTGTGTGTGTGTGTGTGTGTGTGTGTGTGTGTGTGTGTGTGTGTGTGTGTGTGTGTGTGTGTGTGTGAGTGTGTGAGTGTGTGAGTGTGTGTGTGTCTTGCGTGCGTGCGTGCGTGCATGCGCAGGTTGACTGTGTTCTTTCGTTAAGAGTTTGACTGGCTGGGCCGGTATACTGTTCTAGTGTTCTAAGTGATGACTTGACAGGCCCTGTATGGGCATGTAGAATATTGTCAGCTTTCTCTGTAATATCCACACAGCATAGAAACTAATGGTATGGTGTTGAGATAGCAGCCACAATTTCACCATCTTACTGCTGTTAGAGTTTCAGAACCTTGCTAGTTTGATGGTAGCAGCTTCTCATCGGAGGCCGGCCGACTTGCATCAGTTTAGCTGGTCACAGTCATGGTCTGTTTAATTTCTATCCAGAAGCCCACGTCTCTTATCACTCAACTCATACACCCTCAGCTAATATATATATATATATATATATATATATATATATATATATATATATATATATATATAAATTGATATATATATAAATAAAAGGAGTTAAAAGAGAAGTGTTTATTGTGTCCCATCTAGTCCTCTAAAGGTGCGTTCAGACTTGAATTTAAATATTCGCCTCGGTTCGTCCCGTTTGTGCTGCGTCAGGTCGCACCGCGCCCGTTTGCGGCACTCGCGCAACTTTTTGCATTGACTTTGTATGTAATCTCGCCGCTCTAACCATCCAAGTCTGAACGCACCTTTAGAGGACTAGATGGGACACAATAAACACTTCTCTTTTAACTCCTTTTATTTATATATATATCAATTTATATATATATATAGACAGGAGTCCGGGCCCCTCCTAGCCTAGTCCTTCCACACGCCAGAATCTGGTTCTCCCAGTCCCGGCAGAGTAGTTCCGGAGCAACGGATTGTGTGGCCTTGCTCATTCCCTGATGGACTGATCGAGGGTAGCTACTGGGACGTAAGTCGGAATTTGATCAAGTGAGGAGGGAGGGGTATTATATATCCGAAACCCCGTTGACCTCAGGATACATCACTGAGGATACGTCCCAGGTGCATCCATGCGATGTTCAATAACATAGCATACTCATCTGTTCAATAACATAACCCTTAACCTCGATGGCTGCCCAATAACCCACAAACCAACAGTCCGAAATCTAGGAGTCATTTTTGACACATCTTTATCTTTCACACACCACATAAAAAGCATTACAAAATCTGCCTTCTTCCATCTGCGCAACGTTGCTAGAATCCGTCCAATACTCTCACTTCCCGACGCCGAAACCCTGGTCCACGCCTTCATCACCTCAAGAATAGACTACTGCAATGCCCTCTTCTCCGGTTTACCATCAACAGCAACAAATGGCCTCAGATTAGTACAAAACGCAGCAGCTAGAGTACTCACCAGAAAAAAGAAATTTGACCACATCACACCAACACTAATAGAACTTCACTGGCTACCCATACAGGCCAGAGCCGACTTCAAGATACTCCTCCTGACCTATAAAACCTTAAATGGACTCGCACCACCTTACATGTCCAGTTTAATAAATATATACATCCCCCCAAGACCACTACGCTCTCAGGATGCTGGAAAACTCACAGTCACAACACATAATAAAATAACGGTTGGGGGCAGAGCTTTCACACACCGTGCCCCCTGTCTCTGGAACGCTCTCCCTCAGGATGTCAGAAATTCACACTCCCTGGAAATTTTTAAGTCAAGGCTAAAAACACACCTTTTTTCTATACATTACAGTTCCGCTTAGTTTCTATGCACATTTTACCATGTTTTACTATGTTTTTATTGCTATTTGTGTTTGATTTGTTTTGTATAAATGCTGTAAAGTGCACAGAGACCCCCTGGGGTGATTTTGTACTATAAATAAAATAAACTGAACTGAAACTGATGTATTTTTAGTTTATAGACCTGCGTGAAGTGTTGTTTGTTTTCAAGTATGGAAAGGCAGATTAGATTACCTGATTGCCGACGTGACCCGAAAACATGCTCTACGGGTCAGCACAATATGCCGATTTGGTAAAAATTCATACAGTAGATCAAATTCTTACCAGCGTAACTTCTACAACTTTTATACCATCCACTGCTATAATTTACAGTGACTGGCATCACACCCTAGAATGCGAATAGGGGAAAGGAATCAGTCACGAGAGTGTGTTTCAGGTGCAAATAAAGGTGCTTCTGGCTTGGAACCTTGTTGTGTCTCGAGAGCTTAAAAAACTAATCCCTGCTCTATGACATTCAACCATTTAGTTCTGCACTTGGACAGAACAAATTATCAATTCAATTCAATTCAATTCAATTCAAAGGAGCTTTATTGGCTTGAGAAAACATACGTTTACATTGCCAAAGCAAGTGTCAAAAATATAATAAAACAGTTTTACAGGAAGTATATACAGTTGGAGGGGGTACAGCATTGAGTAAACAGAGCTATGCCACATTGCATCATTATAACAGATATACATGTTATACTGTATGTACAGGGTAAAAAGCTTTTTGAAACAAATAGCACCAATCTTTTGCAGTCCTTTTGGGATAAATAGCAGCCAGCATATGTCCTCAAAACTATTTAGATAGTATACAAAAGAAAAAAGTCTCACATTTAAAATGTGTGTAAAAGTAGGAGCCCTGTTTAGATGTACAGTAAAGGTGGCCTTACACTAGCCGATTTTTTTCCAATCTGAAATCTGATAGCACCACACACTACAGGATAATCGGAGCGGGGCAGAGCAAATATCAAACATTCTTGATGTTGATCGGGCCGATCCCGATCGCGCTTTGAGCGGTCGGGCACCCCCCGAGCGTCAAAAATGCCCGATTATCGGCTAGTGTAAGGCCACCTTTAGTCTAGAGGTCTACTCAACAGGAGGTAGTCCGTAAGAGTGGTTGTATTCCATTGGCTAACCTTTTATCGCAGCAGTTCACAAATCCTGCTGCGGCCTGTATTCACACAATGTTGTATTTCCCCCCAATAGGTATGGGAGTTTTTTGTCGTTGGTCATGTTTTCAAACTCACTTTGGGTGTCATCACTATGTGATCCGTCTCACAAAAGTGATATTGATGCTGGTTGGTTGCACCTCCAAGACAATGACTTGGCCAGGCCCCAAATACCTGTATATATGTCGGGAGTGGCTTATTGTCGGTATCAGCCGGTAACATGTGGGAGTCTGTCCCCGTTACAATGCGCTAGACTCCTGGGAGACGGAATGCATGCTGAGGTGAAGCGCCACACCTACCATCAGCTCCCAGTATACTTAACCGCACGACTTGCAACACTGTAAGTGTGCCTCCAAGAATATCAGGCTTTTATTTCATCATCCGTATATAAAGCAAATAAAAATGATAAACGACATTGTAAAATTTATGGCATGTCAAGATTATCTGATCCTGCCAACATGGTTTCATTTTGGCCTTGTTAGAACTTGTGATCAGAGAGAGAGAAAGAGAGAGAGAGAGAGAGATAGTACAGCGGATTACCAAAAAATTGTGCACTTTTTCAAAAAAGCATGAAACTTTTACCATAGTTAGATGATACCATGAGGTGTATTTTCAGATGTGGAGTCAAGTCTGATTTGACCTCTGAGGCCCGGGAGAGGTCAAATTCTAAATGGCTGCCGAAAATATTGAAAAATGCTTAACTTTGGAACCAAACACTGTAGAAGAACATTTAAGGTGTCATTTCCCACTAATTTTTAAGTGCCCAGTCAGTTGGTGATACTTTTGAGATCAATAGAATTCAAGAAAATACCTTCAGATCAATGTCAAGGTCAAATTATACGGACAAAGGGAAGCGAAAGGTGCAAAAGGGTGGTTTATTTCCCAAATAATGAAAGTAACAAGTGATAAAAAATAAAAAAAATTATGATGACAATAATAATTGTGATAATAACTTATATTAATACAGCACCTGCAATTGAACCAAAGGTTGCTTAACAAAACAAAAAAAACAATCAGAAACAATCAGTGGATGGAGATACGGCGAACGGACCATGCTTAGTGTTCTTTCATATCAGGATCACGTAATGGAAATACCGTACTGAAATGTCTTAACCGTCTATCTGTCTAAGTATAGTATTGGGTGGCGCCCCCTGGCTGACTCCCCTCCCCAGATCCTCGCCTTAGAGGGTTCTCGGATGAGAACTAAACCCTAACACAGTCTCCCGAACAAAAACACAGATCAGTACATGCAAGTGCAGCTTTGACACACGTGCACCGTCCAGTGCACCCTTTCTGGCAGTTACACCGGATCAGCTCATGGCAAGATTTTGCTGCTTCAGGGAGAGCTGTCCAGAATGGCTGCCACCCAGTGGATTATTTTGTCCAACCCCAGTCAGATGGCTCTGGTATCTTTGGATCCAAGACCAGTGACTGGTTCCACAGGTTGGCCTGAAAGCAAGTCCGTGTGATGTGCTCTTTAAGGGATGCCTGGGTTGGAGGGATGTTCTCCAAAGTCCTGGACTTCTGTGAGAAAAGGTGTTTCCTAGCATCATTTACCTCCATACAGTCACTCGTTCGGTCGTACATCAGCACCACAAATCGCTCTATCAGTGACCTTGATCCTTCACTGACCTCACTTGGCATGGCCAGGAGTTCCTGCAGAGCACCAGTGACCTCTGGGAAAGACTTCCATGTCTCCCAGGCTGTCTTCTTCCCTCTGCCAGCAAATGCAGACACAGTGTCACACCCAGTGAAAGCGTGGAAGACAGGGAGAGTCAGGCACTTGGCAGGAGTCATTGTGGCAACGATTTGGTGAATAGCAATGTATCGGAAGCTTGGCCCAACACCAAAGGCAACCCAGAGCTCATCAGGAGCCATTTTGCTAAAAGAAGCCACTGCCAATACAACCACATCTGTATCAACTGTACGTATGGTGACCTTCTTACAACCCTTCTGCACAGCATCTGCCACATGCAGAAGTAGCCGAGTGTCAGCCTCCTCTTGCAGACATGGGGCAAGGCAGGCCACACATGAGTCAGCAGGAGAGCAGAGGACTCCACTTCCATCTGTTGCATACAGTTCCTTGCCTTGTGCGACAGGCAGACGAATGGCTTCTCGTGACAGGAAAGAAAACAACTCTGTTTTGTTTCCATCACATCGAAGGAAGTCCTGCCAGTTCTTGGGCATCATATTGAGGGGAGCCACTCTTTTCCTCACGCCCTTCCCCCTTTTCTCTCTTGTTGAGGCTTTCAGACTGGCAGATAGGTATACATCCCAGACGAGGTCAACACGGGAGCTTACATCAAGTTGAGCAGAGATGTAAGGCGCAAAAACAGTTTCTCCATACTCTTGGAATGTTCTTGATGTATTTGGTTTCAGCATTTGAACCACAACTGCACCATCTAGAATAACTGCATCAGCCTTGGGAACACTGTTGTTTTCGGGCAGACTTGACTCCAGGCAGCGAAGCAGATCAGCTTTAACCGAAGTTTTCCTCCACTTGACAGAGCTGGGGGTGCTGCCTGGTTTTCATGGGAAAATAAATTCTCGATGTCTCCATCTCTTGTTTGACACGAGATGTACAGCCTTGAAAAAAGACCACAGTCACTCTTCAGTGCAGCAAGTTGTGCCTTCTCTTTTGATTTGACCTTGACAGGTGGCCTGCTGAACAGTGGCAACTTATTATTTGGAAGAGGATGTGTGATAGGTGTTGTACACTTTTCCAGCCTTTCAGTCACAAACTTGGTGTACTGCTCCTCACCAAGGGTATCAATTCTTCTTACAGTGTCAGCTATTTGGGTATCCACAATGTCTCTTGTGTCAATGACTAGAAGATCCTGGCTGTGTTCTAGAAAGGGATTTCCCATCTCTTGCAGCACTGTCACGAGTGCTTGGACCTCCTTCAGGAATTTGGCTTGTACTGCAGGTTGCTGCTCATGGTGTCTTGAGTCACTAGGTTCACACTGTTGCTTTGTTGCCTGTTCTTCAAACTCTTTAGTGATCCTTGCAATCTCTGGCCCAGCTACCATCCAGCGTCTCAGTGCTCCTGGATTCCCAGTCAATCCAATTGCCCCCCCAGAACCTTTCACCATAGCATTATTCTGTTCATGGCACTGGTCGATTGCCATAGCAGAGAATTTGTTGGTGGTTTTGTGCACCACAAAATGTCCTGACATGAACTCTGCAAGGACATCTGGGTGTCTGTCCTTAAGAGCCATCATGTCCCGGATGTGCACGGGCAGCCACCTGCTGTAGTGCGTATGATCTAGGGCAAACATCCAGTGCACGACCTGTGTTAGGCTTTCCACGTAGAGCTGGAAGTTGCCTTCTCGAATGGACCTGATATACCGTAGTAGGAGGAGCTCCAATGACAAGGTCTTGTACCAGTAGTCAAAGTGAACACTGGCCTTTGCTCGCTGAATACACCACTCCTCAAAAGATACACTGTCAGGTGGCATGGCATCATCAGATATGCATTCGGCATTGTAAGCTTGTTGTAGGAGTGTATAGAGGCTTGCAGCCGTGACCTGGTGTGCATGACGGGTCTTGGTGACATGGTTAGCATGTATGAAGGAATTGGCAGTGCCCGAACTTGCAATGTCAGCCTGGACCAGGGCATTGGTCCAGCCACTGTCTTCAAGCCAATCACCCAGCGTCTTCAACATGGCCATTTCGATGTGTAGACCACCGAACATAATCACAAATTGATCTTCTCCATGGGTGTCTGGCCAAGTCCATTGCACTTGTTTAGCAAGAGCAAACAGTGGTTGGTCAGCAGCAACGACAGGAATCTGACCAGGGTTCACATGTTGAACTGCTCTTCTGATGATGTCCATAGAGTGGCGAATCATTGCTACTGAATGTGCATTGTCAAGAAACAGAGGCAACAGTGCATTGATTGCTGCAGGTGGGATGACAGCTTGCTGAGAATCAGCATGGTAGGCAGACCACGATATCATGCCATCAATGGTTGACGTCTCAACAGCTGTCTTGACTTTTCTGAGCCACGCATACTCCTCTTCTGTTGCAGTTGTAGAAGCCAGGAGGTTGGGAGGTCTCACAGGACCATGTGCTTGGGGCACAGTGAATTCCTTTGTACGGAGGGTGGCTGTAATGATCCGTGACAGTGATGGGCAGGTGCAGTGTCCAATATAAGGAGGTGGAGCACTATAGCCAACATACCAAGAGAAAAGGCACATCTGTCTCCACGGTCTCAATCAAAAATGTATTAACATAAGTGTTAAAGCCTGGCTGGCTGTTGAGCAAAGTTGAGCTAAGCTGGCTAACAAACAGCTAGCTAGCTAGCTAGCAAGCTAAGTTTGGTTTCAAGAATTATTAAGTACAGTACACCTGTAGCTATCAAGAGATGTGATATCCTTTACATTGCAAAACTGAAGTCTATACTGTGTTCAATCATTCAACTGACTTAGCTCACAAATTACTAATTTTAACAACATTCAGAAGATTACTAATAATATTGTTCAATTATTCAATCACTTTACCTGTTAGAGGTTTGTCAGAATATCCATGTCAGAATGTTCCTGCCAGAAGTTGTCTCTCCTGCAGACTGTAATGTTAGCCTAGGCTACTCATCATGTCACCCACCCTACTGACAACTCTAATGTAATTAGCTACTGATAGAGGGCCACCTGGACCTGGTGGTAGTTCTGATCCTAGATAAAAATTAAATAACCACATCACAGTTAATAATAACAGAAAGTACAAAGGTATAGAAGAACATTATGGGGAACATGGATACAATTAAATAAATATTTATTGTCTTTTTTTAGATATTTTTTACCTTGACCTTAAAATAAATGCATTTTCTTGAATTCTATTGATCTCAGTATCACCAACTGACTGGGCACCCAAAAATTAGTGGGAAATGACACCTTAAATGTTCTTCTACTGTGTTTGGTTCCAAAGTTAAGCATTTTTCAATATTTTCGGCAGCCATTTAGAATTTGACCTCTACCGGGCCTCAGGGGTCAAATCTGACTTGACTCCACATCTGAAAATACACCTCATGATATCATCTAACTATGGTAGAAGTTTCATGCTTTTTTGAAAAAGTGCACAATACCTCTTGTATTGGGGTATAAGCCGCTGTACTAAGAGGAGAGATTGACAGAGAGACAGATTGTTTGTCTTGGCACAACACTTCAAGGAGATAGATCTTAGAGAAGATGTGTGTGTGAGTCAGAGGGTCTGAGTGACAATTTGCTTGGTTGAATAAGTGAAGCAGAGGGGAAGAGTTTCGGAGCAGACAAACGTGGTCTCCCGCCCAGCCCTCCGATGGGCTACAATAGCTCTCCTGGCCCTTACAGCTAATGCACACGTACCTTTGATAGAACATGTTAAGGCCTATCATACTCCAGTTTTAAAGGTGTAGTGAAACGGAAATGGTGGGCATTTTATTTTGAAGTTTCAGCTTGAAACGCTGGTTCTGAAGTATCTGAACCAATCAGAGCGCCGCAGGCCCCAAGTCCTCTCACGTTTGTAAACAAAGTGACAGAAAGACGTGGGGCAAAGCCAGGGGATTATCTCTAACCTATACACAACCTATATACATATTTTAGTGTGATGATTAACACCTTGAGGGCCCGGACCTATTTAATCCATTAATAAAATGTGCCCATAATTTATAGCGCCCGGACCACTTTTACTGGCGCACCGGAAGTTGTTGTGAATGTGTGTGTAGCAGCTAACAATAGCCACACCACCCTAGAGTCGATCGACAACAACGGGAGGTAAGAATAAATCTATCGCGACTAGCGACTGGACCGCGGAGCGCCGTCTAACACAGGATCTTTTTTCATAATTAGACGGGATGATTTAGATCGCGAGTTATGAACGTTTTAAGATTTTAGTTTTCGTCCGCTAAACAGGCAGGGAACATTTTCGATGACGTGTCACTGTTGTGCAACACAGAGGATTGGGCAACAATCGCTCCTAGGCTGTGGAGCGATGCGATCGGTTTTGATATCATTAATCTCCGTCCCATTTATCAATCTCCGTCTGGGGCACTTGACCATGAACTTGAACTTGACGGTGATCTCTGTCTGGGGCTTAAAATGAGTAATACACTGTCTGGATGTCATCTTGAATGAGATTAAAAACGGAGTACAATGAAGGACAATGAAGCAATGGGAACTGGTGAGCTTCATTTTTATTGGCTTTTATTGATGTGGGCCTCGACACGTCATCACGCCAGCACGTTTTCGTGTTCAGGAAGTAATTAAACAAATGTTTTTATGGACTTTTGATATAAAAACACAAAAATTAGAATTTGCCCATTTTTTGGCATCCATTGTTAGGTATGCCCATATGATGACCACGGATATGGTCTAAAAGTGTGAAAAACGTATTTTTCATTTCACTACACCTTTAAGTGATAAGTTAAAAACTACAACAATGACATCACGTTGGTGGTAAGCAACTCACCACTCACCCAAACACATCTCTCTGTTTTTACTAACCAGTTTCAGGGGTCACCTTATCAGCTAAAACTGGAGTATGAATACTTTATTCATTTTCCAAACTGCCTGATTTCTGATTGATTATGGTTAGTATTGGCCTTAACACATTTCTTGCTAGCCATTTCGGGCAGAGCTAGCCTTGTGGTGCTAACGAAGGACCTTTTCTGAGGCCCACAGTAAATGTTCTCTTATAGCGAAAATCACACAGCATACCTCAAAGGAAAGCGTAACTTGTCCACTCCAATTTAAAAAACTATTTTTGATTTTACCATCTTCCATTCTGGAGATATGTACCTTTATGTAACACCTGCTTTTGTAGTAACGTACTCTTCTTGAACAGAACGCCTAATTAGGAGTGTTTTTTTGTCAGACGCTGTGTATCGTTCCAACTCGGCTAGCCGAGTTCGCAGAGGGACGGTGGACGGTGGCTGTTGTGACGCGCTTAGTGTTGCTGCCCGCCTGCCCACCTCCCATAACACAACAGCGCATTTGCATTGTTCCATCTGACCGGCGTTGATCATCATGATAAAGAAATAACGATACAATCCGTGTATGAAGAAAAAAGGAGACAGAAATCTGACCGACAGACACTCACAGAGTCACAGTCACACTACACACAAGACCCCCCCTCCCCCCTTAAGCCAGGACAGGAAATACATTTCTTCACACATGTATGTTGCAGTATCACAGATACACAGATCTATACCCAGTAAAATCTAGTTTTATTTGAATGCAGAAGAGTGTACAAATGGGTCCAATTGGTTCTACGTACACAGAACCATTTTACTATGTAGGAGACAACCTGAAAGGAGTGTGTGTGAGAGATAAAGTGCATGGTCATTCCTGCAACAATGACACATTTGCACAGCTCATTTACCCTGCAACAGTTTAGTGTGTGCACGCGCTTATGCATGTTACTTTTGTATGTGTGTATTAAGCTGTATGTAATGAGGGAAAGGTTGCATGCGAATGTGTGATCTTTGCACAATTTGAGACTTACTAGATCAGTATCTCTTCCTCTGTCTTGTCAGGATGCCACTTGTGTTTTTATGAAGCTTTACTGAGTACTTTTCTGAGTACTAGTGAGACATTCAGTAGTATGATCACAGGCCTATGTATTCTGTCTTGAATTTTGTTCTGAATATTGTCTGACGAAGAGCCGGGAGGCTCAAAACATCATGTCCACTATGGTGTAAGGAACCCCAATACATTTAATTACATTTCAATGTAATTTAAATTACATTTACACAATTTTGCAACCCCAATTTTGCAACCCATTTTCAGTGTCAATTATCTAATACATATTTTAAGCTTTGGAGCTTATTCCAGTGTGCGGACCTTATATTTTTTCTATTATTAACCTCGACCCGGTACCTGGCGTTTAGTTAGTGGATGGATGTGCGTGCTCTATTGTGTTTTTCTGAATATAACCCTAATAGGGAAGGATAAGAGGTTTGTTCTCTGTATTGTCTGTATTGTCTGTCTGTCTGTCTGTCTGTCTGTCTGTCTGTCACTAATATCAAACCACTGAACTGATAAAGTAGTTGTTGTGCACACAGATTTGTGCATGTAATCCCCCCCCCACACACACACACACACACACACGCATATGAAGAACGTGGATGCCACACAAAAATTAACCGAATGGGGTTTATTTCTGAGTGAATGAATGCATAAATAAAAACGATATTAAAAATAAAACAAATCAGTCAGCAAGTAACACCTTAAATTAAGCAATAAGCCACGAGAGGTCTCAGGTTACCGGGTATTTTACAATGGCTGGGGGCCATTGTAAAATACCCGGTAAGCTGGGGCCTCGAGTGGCTTATTGCTTTTCTAAAACGGTTACAAACATATAGCAATATTAACCTAATAACTATTAAATTCACAAAAGTAGCTACGCTTTGCGCCACCAGAGCGAGCCACATCACTTCCTTGTTTTGCTCGGCAAGTAGGCTATGTGACGGGAGAATAGCGCTTGAAGTCTTTACAGGGCTGCCTGGAGCCACACATTCACAGTCATATGAGCCGGGCGGTGCTTAGACGCACTCACGGCGTGGGTTCGTAAGGCAATCAAAGCGCTCCCCTTCCCCAGTACAGCTACAGAGATGCGGAATCAGCTGGGAATGATATAAAGTGATTGAAGGTGTGGGTTATCGGTGAAATTTACAATGGTCACGTGACGGTAACCAGCCAATCAGAATCAAGTATTAGGGACTAACCGTTTTAGAAGGTAAATTTCACCACTGGAAGAAGCTCATCTCAAGTCACTCAAAGTTAACACTATGTGTAGGGGAAAGTGTATTCATATTTTAAATTTGTGCCCTATGACCAGAAAACAGTATGTAATCCTTATCATTCAGTCATGTTCCATTGGAATGTGTTCGACTATATTACTCCAACTACCAACATGCATTGCAGAGTGTCATTTGCATAGAGTGATGCACATAAATAAGGAAGCTAAAATAATTGATCACTCTGTTGTTTACAGTACCTTTCATAGTTAATTAACTGACCCAACTGTCAAAAGTAAAAAAAAAAAGAAAAAAAAACTCTCTCTTCCTGATGATTTGTTGTTGTTTGTCCAACCGTGAGTTATTTTAAAGCTGCATTCACACCGGACGGATACAAATAATCATGTTGTTTGACTTGCGGGAAATGTGTTTTTTTCGGTCATGCCGTGAACGTGGAATGTGTTGTGGCTTGTTTAGAAGGATGAGAGGCTGACGTGACCGTATGCACACAACATACACAAGGTTATAATGACTCTGGCTGAACAGAGAGACCCTCATCTTGTACCATTTGTGTATTGGTCCAGTAAAGCAATGGTTCTTAAACATGTCCATGTCAAGGACTCCTATATTATAATATTATAATAATATTATTATATAATATATAATAATATTATTATATTAATATGTATTTGGACACGGACCTCCATCTGAAAATGTTTTGTGCCAGGGACCCCAGAAGAGAAGTGCATATCAAGAAAAATACTAAATTATTCGAAACCTTCCAAACATTTTCAACGTAATATTTTTCTTTCAACAAACATTTCAGCTCTACAGCTCATAGTAGCATGTCACAAAGTGGTGCACTATGTGCTTGTAGAGCTGCTAGTCACAAAGTGGTGCACTATGAGCTTGTAGAGCTGCTAGTCACAAAGTGGTGCACTATGTGCTTGTAGAGCTGCTAGTCACAAAGTGGTGCACTATGATCTTGTAGAGCTGCTAGTCACAAAGTGGTGCACTATGTGCTTGTAGAGCTGCTAGTCACAAAGTGGTGCACTATGAGCTTGTAGAGCTGCTAGTCACAAAGTGGTGCACTATGTGCTTGTAGAGCTGCTAGTCACAAAGTGGTGCACTATGAGCTTGTAGAGCTGCTAGTCACAAAGTGGTGCACTATGTGCTTGTAGAGCTGCTAGTCACAAAGTGGTGCACTATGTGCTTGTAGAGCTGCTAGTCACAAAGGGGTGCACTATGATCTTGTAGAGCTGCTAGTCACAAAGTGGTGCACTATGTGCTTGTAGAGCTGCTAGTCACAAAGTGGTGCACTATGAGCTTGTAGAGCTGCTAGTCACAAAGTGGTGCACTATGTGCTTGTAGAGCTGCTAGTCACAAAGTGGTGCACTATGAGCTTGTAGAGCTGCTAGTCACAAAGTGGTGCATTATGAGCTTGTAGAGCTGCTATTCATGAATAGCCAAAGTATACTAAGTACTGCACCCTGCACCCCATGGGGTGCATACTGCATACTTATGGTTAAAGTGGTTAAGATTGATGCTCATATGATGCTAACCACCACAGTAAACTGCAGTTCTGTGGTTGATTTTCTATCCTTTTGTTGTTCGCAATGTGGCCTTATCAATATAGCATTATCAAAAATAGCGTGTGTCTCCTGGATACAGCAATAGTGAGTTTGCTGTTTGCCGTCGGGTTATCTTGTGTGCGAGACGCAGTATGCGTAGTGTTCAAAATCACTCAGCCACAAGAGCGCGCCAAATGGAATTAAAATGCACTTATGCCCATCGCTAAATGTCATTATAAAAAGAAGAGTATACAGTAAATAAACCAGAAGGCACATACTGTAGTTACCATGTCTGTCTGTCTGTCTGTCTGTCTCTGTCTGTCTGTCTGTCTGTCTGTCTGTCTGTCTGCCTGCCTGCCTGCCTGCGTGCTCAAGTTTCTGTGTGTGTGCCTGCTCAAGTTTGTGAGATTGTGAGATTGTGTGTGTGTGTGTGTGTGTGTGTGCGTGCGTGCGTGCGTGCGTGCGTGCGTGCGTGCGTGCGTGCGTGCGAGAGAGAGAGAGAGAGAGAGAGAGAGATTTTTGGTCTCAACAGAACACTGCTACCTATTCTAACCATGGTAACATGACTCAGCAGTCTTTGAGTTATTGACACTGTTCCTCTCTCTCCATCTCCTCCGAGGCAGTTTTATTGACATCTTAGATTTAAGGAAGCAGAAAAAAGAAATGGAAAATAATTAATAAAGATGAAGAAATCTAATGACAGTGAGTGTACAGTATGTGCAGTACAGTCGGGGTGCGCACACACCATAGGACCGACATGCGGAAACAACGATCGGATTAAGGTTGGCGAACATGCGTTAAGGTGCTTCCATGCGGTTGAATCAGGCTGAATATCGCACTGAATTCCAGAGAACAATTTGATGTAAACAGGTGTTGTGGATGGGGATGGATGGGGTAAGCAGTGGTGTTTAACCCCCCACCATATACTTAAAAAATAGCCGATCTACAAGCTCACAACGTGTCGCAGTCAGTGAACTCTCGAAAAGCATTAAAAAAAAATAAGGATGGTGGCACGCTGTCGCCTCATAGCTAGAAGGTCCTGGGTTTGTTTCCCGCTCGGGACGCTGTGGGCGCTGGCGGCGTGTCCTCTCCTCCCATACCCGAGGTGGGGTTGGCAAAAGGGCCTTTCTGTGTGGAGTTTGCATGTTCTCCCCCCGTGTCCCTATAGGGTAGGTACCCTCACAAAAAACATGCAGTAATCCTGGTCTCTAAACTGCCTCCCCCTGGCCAGCCTGATGGAGGGGAAAGGAACTGGTTGGAATAACGTGTTCTCCACGTCCAATCAGGGAAACTCCTCCCTGTCAGGTGTAAAGGAGCGACTTGGACACTCATGCATGAAGGAAGCCAAGTTCAAGTCCGTTGCTCTCCCCAGGTTGGCGGAGGGGGTGTAGAGACCAGGATCACATTAGATAATTGACACAGGGGTGAAAAATGGGTTACAAAATCGTGGGATAAAAATTATAAAGTTAAAAAAAATAGGGATAGGTATTGCAATATCTGACTTTCATGACGATGTGCAAACAAATAACTATCTAAATATTTAACAACCAGGACAACTCCTTAGGTCTCTCCAGAGACCTGGAGTCTTTTGTTAAATTCCATTCAGTTTTTCACCTTAATTCAGTTCCAGGACATTGCACTATGAACATTGTAAGATGTCGTCCTACGTTAAGCCAGACTGTGTCATTCAATTCTTTGTCTTCACCGTTTAATCTTTAATACATCAGTCAGACAGTTTTTGCAGTATTACTGCTTTTTCCTGTTCCGTCACGTGTTTTTATTTTGCAGTATTTTTAAATACTGTATGATAGTACAAAGACAGGAACACGAGGGCATATATTCAGGAATTAAACCAGGGACGTTGTGGAGGCATTTCGGGGATCAAGAATCAAGAAGGGTTTATTTCGTAAAAACAGGGACATGTTCCACAAAGACTGTGTTAAAGGTTGTGTAAGTGATAGTTTTTGGTTAAAACAAAAAGTTTTTTGTTAAATGACTATATTCTGATGATCATTGCTATAGCGTGTGTGTTCGGTAACAGGGGTCTCCCTGTCCCTTTAATAAAACTAACATAAAAATACACCTAAAACTAACATTTTCAGGTAGGTGACAAAATGTCAGACCAATCAGGAGAGAGTAGCTATTTATGAGCTGTATTTTATATTTAATATTCAAGTTCCAATTTTGTCTGCTCATTTCTTTGTGTCATTACTTACAATTCCACTTGTTTAATCTGTATCCTGACTGCGTTCTCTATCCTGATTGGATAAAATGGGTATCCCGGTTTCAGTTTCTGAAAATGCATTTTCTGTTTAATAAAAAGCTGGAGAGACATAATACAACAATACAACAACAAAATAACAATAATACTGGGTGTAATGAGAGAACAATAAAAATGAATTGAAAAGATACAAAACACAAATACTACAGATAACAGGTATAATAAATCCCCCTTGTAAACAACCCCAAAAGACATCATGATTTCAATATATCGGTACATGAAGCTGTTCACTAGTCAGCAACTATAATTTCCCATGTATCTTTTAGATTATCTTGCACACATGCATAGCTCTGAGCCAACTCAACCTTTTCTGAGGTTAATACAGAGGAATGCATTCTAGCACAATTTCATTGTTTCATTCAATGTATGATTTCATTATATATTTTAGTTTTACACATATCCAATTCAACTCAAAGTTCAACATGAACAGGGTGAGACGACAGTAGGTGGACCATCCACTTCACACGTTTAACAGACACTGGTCGTGTTGGAGTTGCTGAGCACCACTCAGCATGATCACCTCCGCTTGGACTGTGCAAAGTACACAACCCAGTAAAATCCTCTGTGTTTATTTATCTATTTGTACACTCAAGAGTTAAATGAATTAATTACTGAGTATTTGACTAATACACAGGCATACTGTAGATACATATATGTAGACCTCCCTGTCTGGCTCCCTCCTCCTCTCTTTTACTTTCCCATTACGGTATTGTTCCTTTTTCCTCTTCAGCTTGGTATTAGAACAGCGATTATAAAAACATAAAATAGATGAATGCAGAGGTGTTGAAGGCGGCGTAACCGCCTGACAGTTTATTTCTGGGTCAGTGAGTTGGTTTGGGCTGAGTGAGTTTTAACTGTATTCATCTGCACATGATGCCACATCTCCAGCCCTCATTTAAAGGGATAGTTCAGATTTGTTTTAACTTAAGCTGTATGAAATCCTTGCCATTAACATAGTGGTTGCAACTGTATTAATTGATTGCCTGAGTCCCGTGGTGGGAGTTCTGCTCTGGTTTTGGTGAAATATTAAGTAGTTCCGGTCATTTTGTGGGGGGCACGCAGTAAAAGTAAATGACGCAGTAAAAGTAAATTAATCCACAAAACTAACGTCATTTGTATTGTTGACCTATTTCTAAAATATTAGTGCAACTTTTGTTCATTTTTTACCCCTCTATCACACAGAACTATGTTTTTTGTGTCCATATCACTACGCCCAAAAAATAGTTCCATGTGATAGAGGGGTCAAAGTTGAACGAAAGTTGCACTAATATTTTAGAAATAGGTCAACAATACAAATGACGTTAGTTTTGTGAATTAATTTACTTTCACTGCGTGGCCCCAGTGCTCCCCACAAAATGACCGGAACTACTTAATATTGACCAAAACCAGAGCAGAACTTCCACCACGGGAATTAATACAGTTGCAACCACTATATTAATGGCAAGTATTTCATACAGCTTAAGTTAAAAAAAATCTGAACTATCTCCTTAATGTGAGATGCTCTCATAATGTCCAGTGCTCGGCTACAGCTTTCAAAGTGGTACATGGGTAAACCTTCATGTGCCGAGCCCGGGCGGGGTTTAGGTTCACCCACGAGAGAGTACCCATTCATCTGAATAAAAACAGCTGGATGAAACAGAAATGTCATATTTCCATCTTTATGTCCATGTCATCCATGCTCTTTAAAAAAAAATCAACTTCGCATTGTGGCACATTGTGAGCTTGTAGATCTGCTGTTTTCGCCCAATGTTTGCCCCAGAATAGGGACGCTATAGGGTTCACGTGGTTAAGCTCAGGTGACACCAGCTCAGGTGATAGTCCAAATAAAATTCCTGAATACAATGAAAATTATATTTTGCTGCATGGAATGTGTTACTACAGTATGTCAAGGTCCCCCCCCCAGGTTGGCAGAGGAAGTGTAGTGCCCAGGATTACATTAGATAATTGACACTGGGTGAAAAAATGGGTTACAAAATTGGATACAAAATAAATAAAAAAAAGGTGGCCAAGCCTGCACTGTTGGGAACCCTGGGGGTGCAGGTTGAGATAAATCACCCGGTTTGAATGCCATCAATGCACTGAATGTGACATTATCACATTTAATCAGACCATTGAATGGTCTCAGAGTATAGCCGTCTACCCACCAAGATCTCAGTAGCTGCATTCTGTGCGTTGATGACGGCTATTGTTTTGACCGAGCGTGCTAAAGCGAGCGAGTTGCCGTGGCGAATCCGTCATTACTAACCCTAACTTTAAACCGAACTCTAATCGCACGTGGAAGCCACGGGTGAGTCTTAACCGGCCACGTATGTCGGACTAACGTATGCCTCCCCAACAGTAGCCGTGATCAACGCACAGAATGCAGCTACTGAGATCTCGGTAGGTCAGTAGACGGCTACTGAGACATTAAACATGATAATGTCCCATTCAGTGCATTGATTGCGACTGTAGGTCGCATATTACTATGAAAACCTGCGTCACACTTCCATATATGGCCGTCAGTCCCTCACGCCTCGTGACACGTCACGCCACCATATATGGCCGTTAGTCCGACAGGCCTTGTGACATGCTCCATATATGGCCATCTCCATATGAAGATCACGACACTGACCTCATCAAACCCTGGAGAGCCATACATGGAGATGGATCATCACCTAGATCTGCATATATGGAGCCGGCCAGCACCTTACATCTGACCTCAAACCCTTAGATCTCAATATATGGAGCTGATATGTTGATTGTTCCCCACCCGTCCTTCCTCTTCGATGTCTCCCTTTTGACTGATACCTGTCCATTCAAATTTTAGACGGGCCCACCCCAAAGTGGAGCCGCGCCCGGCAGCTAGTGAACACTACAGTTCTCAACAGGCCTGAAAATGAAGGCCTGGGACCTCATCAAACCCTGTAGTGTACACTCAAGCGCTCGCCCAGCAGTCTGCCGCCAGGTGGATGCGTGGCCTTTAGGGCGAAGTCGCGTCTCTCCATCTTACATTCAAACCGGGAGTATAAATCAAATTTATGAAACAAACATCTTGCATCATTGTGTAGACAGTGTAAGCTGACAACAAGGCCTATCACATTAGTGTATCAATTGAGTGTGGTGTTGAAAGTGTGATGATGATGCTCTGCGGTCGGTTTGTGGTTGGTAGAGAGAGACGACGATTGTGGTTCAACTGTATGGTTGTAGAATCCAAGAATCAGACAACATACAGCATTGACTAACAAGTGTTTCACATCAGACACATAACGTGCACCCGTCTAAACAAATTGCTTCCTACAGTACTGTCATCTCAGGAATTAGAAACACCCCCCTCAGAGTCTCGGCATTGGATGGGACCCCAAATCTAGGTAGTAAATGGTAAATGGTGCATTTATATAGTGCCTTATCCAAGGCGCTTTACATAAGTTTGCATTACTATTAGACCCATTCAAGGCAACACATGTTCATCGGGAGCAATTTGGGGTTCAGACACTTCGACACTAACACTAGACCGGGATCGAACTGGGAACCTTCCACTTCCCAAGCAGCCACTCTACTGTGTCACCTGCTGCCCCGTAATGGTAATAAAGGTAAAAATATATATATATATTCATGGTGTTGGCATCCATTGGGGCAGGAAGGTTTGTTTTCTGTCCAGCTCAGTCCTGCATGTTCTGGTCCACCTCAGGTTGATACTGTATGTGTGAGTGTGAACTCTTCTACGTGTACAACTGAGGAAGAACACTGGACTCCTCTTGACCCTGTTTCCCTGCGGGCCGTACTGGAGGGGCGCACCACATGTCCTCCCCACGGACCCAAAGGAAACAAGGGCAGGGCTGGGCGGTGTGTGTGTGTGTGTGTGTGTGTGTGTGTGTGTGTGTGTGTGTGTGTGTGTGTGTGTGTGTGTGTGTGTGTGTGTACGTGTGCGTGTGCGTGTGCGTCTGTGTGTGTGTGTGTGTGTGTGTGTGTGTGCGCATGTGTGCGAGAGAGAGAGAGAGTGTGTGTGTATGCGTGTGTGCGCATCTAAAAATAGGGGCGGTGTGTTTGAGTCACACGGTAGGCCCTACTTCCTGTTTTCACTCTCCAAGTTTACTTCCCAGAGAAAGACGGGGCAGAGGGATACAGACAGGGGCAGATCACTCTCTATAGGTGCCCACCACAGCCCGTGTTTTCATTCACTGCACCCCCCACCGTCCTGTCCGCGCAAGCCGCCTGTGTCGTCGTAGAGTTATTTAAGGAATGTCTGATGAAGAGCTGCCAGCGGGGGAAAAAAAGCTGCCCGCTCCCTTGCTCTTCTTATCAGTATCGCTTAGTAGAAACAAGGCGTTGTCATATAGCCATGTGAAAGAGAATTAAATTCACTCCCAGGACATTGTGATTATGTGGTCAGCAGTTCAGTGGTTGTGCTCTCCAGGCGATCCTCTTGTGTAGTAGGGCTATATCTTTAATGGAGATCCTCATGTTCCCTCCCATTATTTCCTGCGTTGTCCTAATCAGATCTATGCTGTAGGCCAGTAAGGCCACTGTAACCGGCTGATGATGGATCTGAAGCAGTTTCAGAAAGATTGTTAACAAAAGGTAAACTGTAGATAGAAAATAAGAAATGTAGCTGTTTTATTATTTAACCCAGGGGTTCTCAACGTGTTTGGTTGGGACCCCCGGAAATGCTTTGGCCTTGTCTCGCGGCCTGGGTTGGGGTCGAGTTGCTTTGCAGGCTGCTGATCCGGTCTAGATCTAGACTCTAGAGCGGACATGGAAACGTTGCACACTCGTCTGTACTGTTCTGTGTGAAGTATCGGATGCAGAAGGGCGGCCCTTAACCCGTCCGGAACAAACTAGTGTGACTCGTGGTAGACTGCAAGCGAAGTAAACAAACTAAACATAGAGGTGGAGGAAACACCGGCACCACTTTTTATTTTATATAAAAAATAAAGTTTGGCATCGACCGGGCCAACGGTGCCTGAGATAAGCTGTGCAAGGACGGACGGATGGACGGACGGACAGGGTGCAAAACATACTCTCTCCCCATGCCTTCGGCCTGGTGGACACAAAAAGTATATTCGGGGGTAAAGTACACATTTACTGATCGAAGACTCCCAACTGTCCTTTACAACAAATTTGTTTCACAATCTGTGTTTTTTGGGGGGGAGGCAGCAAAGCGACAGTTGAAATCTGCCGTCTGCTTTAGAGAGGAGATGTGCTAGCATTGATCCTGTGTGAGGGATGGGGATGGGATATGATCACATGTTAACGTGGGGGTTGGGGTCAACCAGGGGATGGGATATGATCACATGTTAACGTGGGGGTTGGGGTCAACCAGGGGATGGGATATGATCACATGTTAACGTGGGGGTTGGGGTCAACCAGGGGATGGGATATGATCACATGTTAACGTGGGGGTTGGGGTCAACCAGGCTCCATTTGAGCCTCAGGCAATCAAAAGAAAAAAAGCAAAACGCTGCCACAGTGTCACTGAGGGCGGTTATGTAAAATCATATTCCACTCAGCTTATGCAACGTTCAAGCAGCATCGAACCAAAGGTGTCCAGCTACTGTTGACCTCATTGTCCTGTCCCAGATGTAAATCAGTGGTTCTCAACCAGTGGTCCGGGCCCGGGGACCACCAGTGGTCCTTGCAGAGGTTCCAGGAGGTCCGCAGCTAAATGATGGAAGAGTCGGTAACCAAATGGACCCTTATAGATCTTTAGCTCTTGAGAGTGTAAAATTATTGTTAAATGTCTACATCACTTCATTTACAAGAAGACTAAATAATTGTTATTTTGATATACAGTATGCCTGTTATCTCTCCTATGATACCACATTAATACAGCAAGGAAGTGTGGACAAAATCTTATCCAATCATAATAAAAATAAGTTTTGGTCTGAGAGGCTAAATCTCTTCAAATGGTGGTCAGAATAAATGCTGAATAAATAATGGACCTTGATATGAAAGATGTTGAAAACCCCTGAGTAAATCATCAGCATGTTCCACGCATCAGAATTAAAGTCAGTAAGAATCCCATTCCACTTCCTCACAAACAGGATGAGAGGACACCAACCCCCCACCCCCCCACGTGCACGCACGCACGCACCCACACGCACACACACACACACACACACACACACACACACACACGGTTGTCCAGAACCGCCACAAAAGGGCTCTGCCCGGGCTCTGGACCTGATCACCCTATATCTCCATATGTGGAGCTGGCCTGTTCTGACATCACAACACTTCATATTTGGGCATGCCTGACACAGAACTCCATATATAGGAATAAAGGGACACAGAGAGACAGATACAGAAATCTCCAAATCTGGGCATAAAAGGGAGACAGACATAATAACTGGGTGGGCAGTTATTGCGACCGGAGTTCGCAGATAACTATGAAACCTTGCATTTTTGTCACCTCACCCACAATCCCCGTCACTCTAACACGTCACCTAACTCAAATCCCTGTCGCTCAACCCCAGACAAGCCCCCAGGACATCGTGACATCACGTGACAGTATATCAGTCCCCTGGTCACACCAGGCAAGCTCCCAGGTGCCCAGGTCATTGTGACATCATCATGACATCACGTGAAAAAGTTCCATACATGAGCATTCCCAGCTGATAACCTAATACAATCCTTGTTATGCCCATATATGGAGATCCCTGACTGTGATCAATATTAAGCCCATATATGGGAATGCCAATATATGATCATATTGTGACAGTCTCACTGTGGTTGCCGCAAAGGTCACAGTTAACTATGGAATCATGCATTTCCCATCAGTCAGTCAGTGTATCACTCAAAATCCCTATACATGGGGAAAGCCCCATATATGGTGCCCAGGTCTCGTGACATCACATGCCACCTGATGTCATAGTAAATGCCACCTGCTGTCACAATTAAGCCCATATATGGAGATCCCTGATATCATCAATATTAGTATATGGATATATGTCATTCCATATGTTGATCGTTCCCCATCCATCCTTCCTTTTCGATGTCTCCCTTTTGACTGATACCTGTCCATTTAAACTCTAGACGGGCCTTCCCCAAAGTTATTTGTGCAGTCGCACCCGGCAGCCGGCGAGAACTAGAGTTCTCAATAGGCCCGAAAATGAAGGCCTGGCCCTACCTGGGCCCTCTTCAAACCCTGTATATTCAATACGCTGCCACCCTTAGATCTCCATATATGGAGCTGACCTGTTCAGTGGCGTTTTGAAGCCATAGAATAACGACAAAGTCCTCCGGGTAGTACCCCTCGAGCGTTGATATGATTGGTTGGCTCCTATCGTAGTACCCCTCGCGATGTTGTGGTACCTCTGGGTCACGTCTGTCACAAATTCATATAAATGTAACCGGGACCCAGCCCACCTGCAGTACCAGGTTTTGACCAGTAAGGGAGATGTCTTCAACGTTGCCCAGCCATTCTGAGAGCTTGGTGGGCATGCATTTCCAAGGATGCAACTTGTGTGGTGCTGTTACAGTACTACTTTGTTACCACTAATGCAGACGCAGCAGCTGTTTGGAGGGGAGAAGATTTGCGGTCACCTTCCCCGGGCTCTTCTAGTACCAGTTTAAATCTACACACTTCTACATAGACAATAGCATGAAAATAATCACTGAACAGAATACTGGTCATGTTGTTTGCAGGATTCTAGCAGTCTATACGAGGGTGTGTGTGTGTGTGTGTGTGTGTGTGTGTGTGTGTGTGTGTGTGTGTGTGTGTGTGTGTGTGTGTGTGTGTGTGTGTGTGTGTCTGTGTCTGTGTGTGTGTCTGTGTGTGTGTCCAGAGCTAAACTCACAAACCACACCGGACTGATCGAGTCATCGTAAATAATTATGTAATTATGGATGATGTCATGGATGGCTGACGTCAGTGGCTGTCCACATGAAGTGATGTAATCGATGGCATGATGATTTCCTGTGTGTGTGTGTGTGTGTGTGTGTGTGTGTGTGTGTGTGTGTGTGTGTGTGTGTGTGTGTGTGTGTGTGTGTGTGTGTGTGTGTAAGAATCAGAGAGCGTCTGTGACTGTCATAGCTTAAGGTGTCTTTGGGGAGGATACTGTAGGTCGCTGCATGCAGGCACATGACTCTAGTTTGACTTAGCCTCATGTGATACTGTAACAGCTCTTGGACACACACACAACCACAAACACACAGCGTGCTGTTTCTCTGTGGGTCTGTTTGTGCGTGTGCGTGTGCGCGCACGTGTGTGTGTGTGTGTGCGTGCGTGCGTGTGTGTGTTTGCATGCGTGTGTGCATGCATGCAGGCGCGTGTTTTCTGAGGAATGTTTCCCAGCTGTTACTGTATGATTAGGTTAAAATGAAGCTGAGTTTGTTAAGCTTTAGCATCATGTGATATTAATGTTTCCAATTGCTCCGACTCCTTTCATACGGTGTTTGGACAGACATTTATGGATGAAAGGGAGCTAGCTGACATTAGGCCCTCCTGGACTGAGAGAAAACACAGGCATCTATGATGCTGTCCTTCGTCTTTGATGCTGACAATACTGAGACGAGCCACAGGCTGCCTGTCCTTACTGTGTATTGTACTCCTAAAGCAATATGTCATTTGGGGATAATGCTATACACATACTGTACCACTATATAGAGTTTCAGTCACTAATAATACCTGCCTTTCACAGCTAGAAGGTCTCGGGTTTGATTCCCGCCGGGGACGCTGTGGGCGTTTTCCATCCTCCGCGTAATCAGCGCCCGTACCCTATAGGCGGGGTTGGCGAAAGGGACTTTCTGAGGGGAGTTTGCATGTTCCGCAACTCCTGCCCAAAAATGGCACCATGGCCAATGCCGTTCCATTTGTCCACCCGACAGATGCCCTGGTGACTGTGAGTGCATGTGAGCGAGTGTGCATGTTGCACATTATGCGTTTCATAGCTGGTTCTCTTGACAATGCTTGCAACATAATTTATTCAACAGGGACAAATTAGGCAGAGACAGACACAGCTAAACAGAAGGACAGGCATGAGTGGCTGCGTGTGCGTGTGTGTGCGTGTGTGTGTGTGTGCACGTGAGTGTGTGTGTGTGTGTGTGCGTGTGTGTGTGCGTGCATGCATGCGTGCGCCTGGTTTGTTTGAAGTAGGGCCAGTGCATTAGCAGCAGGAGTCAGGCCAGCTGTAAAGCTATTCTCTAGGGCTCTGAATGTGTTTGTGTGAATGTCTCATGTGTTTTCCATGCTTGTCTTTTGTGTGTGTGTGCGTGCACGCGTGCGTGCGCGCGTGTGTGTGTGTGTGTGTGTGTGTGATCTCTTGTAATGGACATCTCTTGGAGTCCACTACACATAGCCTCAAGTGCACGCTTGGAAATCACTTTGGTCTCTCTATTTCTTTGCAACTGCTGTATTCTGTGTGTGTGTGTGGGGGGGGGTCTCAGAAGGCTCTGGTGTCTGTCACTCCACAGACGCTGTGTGCTCTCTGTCACTGAGCAAAGATAAAGCACAATGCTCCCGCTGTTCTCCATATTTCTCTCCTTCTCTCTGTCTCTCCATCTTTCTGTAATTTCTCTCTCTTTCTCTCTCTTACTCTGTTTTGCTCTCTCTTTCTTTTCCCATCTCGTCTCTCCATCTTTCTCTCGCCTCACCCTTTCTTTTCTCTTGCATAGTTCAGACAGGGTTGAGTTTTGCTCTGTTCATATAAAATGGATACAGTAAATAGTGAAAGAATAGGACATACATTGTTTTTTTTAAAGATTTTTTGCCTTTATTGATAGATAGATAGTAAGTAGACGGGGAGAGAGATGGGGGGAAGACACAGAGCAAAGTTTGTTGGGATCAGGACTCAAACCTGCGACACACTGTCATGCTGGATTACCAGTCAAGGTGCCTGGACCACTAAGCCAGCCCAGGCCAGACCTTGTTGATTAATTAACAGGGACAATGAACATCAATCAAAATGTCAGTTTCCACATCAATGCAAATGTGCCAGAGTTAGCTAATGAGCTAATTTTCCGCTGAAGTCCCTGGGAAATATGCTGTTAAAACTGGTGACCTTGTATTGTCAATACAATACAACGCACACAATTTGGATGAAAAGGAACAGTTTTGCAGATTGCGTGCATATCTATCTATCTATCTAACTAAATGCACCAAGTCTCTTTACGTACGTACGTCTGTACGTCTGAAATCCACGTAACTCGAGAACCGTTCGCCCCACCGACTTCAAATTCGACACACGCGTTCCACACCCCCACAGGGAGTGCAGTGCTTGGTGTCGAGTAGGTTCTGGACCCACGGTTGTCCAGAACCACCACAAAAGGCCTCTGCCCGGGGTCTGGACAGTGCCCTTGCCCAGTGTCCATATATGAGGCTGGACTGTTCTGACATCATTCTGATGTCTGCATAGACTCCATATTTGGACATGCCTGACAAAGAAATCCATATATGGGCATAAACGGGACATGCATTTCCAACTTGCATCGTTCCAAGTAGGCCAGTGCCCAACGGGCAACGCTGTAGAGGCCCTAAACGAGCACCACTCTAGTATTGTTAGATGAGCCAACTCTGTCATGTGTTTGTCATGTGCGTGCGTGCGTGCGTGCGTGCGTGCGTGCGTGCGTGCGTGCGTGCGTGCGTGCGTGCATCATCACTTGCTGAGGGACCTTTAGTATTTGGGCCAATGGAGTGTGTCGACTGTGGACTGTCTAAACACACATTATTCCATGGCTCCTTGTGTTGATGGCACAACACAGCGTGGAGTATAGTGCTTTAAACACCTGTAGCCAGTGATTAGCAACAAGATTCACACACAGTTTCAACTCCAAACATGTTGGTTGCTAACCAGAACATCTCCCACATATACTTTAGCAGTGGGACATTGGCATTATACAACAGAGCACTTTGATTTATTGAATACTTTATTAACAAGTTAACAGTAGTACAAAAAGCTATTTTAAAAGGATAACACAAAAAGCTTGTTTTCCCATTGTGGTCCACTGTACTCATTTCATCAAGACCAATGCAGCCAGTATGGACGTTTGTCCACATACTGCCTACCACGAGTAGGCGACTAGGAAATGCGGAAGTGAAATTACTGCCGCCTAAGTGAAAACATTGTGAAACTGACTTACATGGAGGGTAAGGTTAGGACCAACGCCACGTCGGACAATGGCTGGCAACAACGTCAGTATGTGGAAATGTCCATACTGGCTGCATTGAATGGTGTTGATAGCGGCTGATTACGGACATTAAATACGGAGATAACATCTGAAACCGCTCATATGGGTGGAGTTCCAATTTGCCCATGATATAATAAGATATGTAATACTGTAGTCATCCCTGCTCCTCCATTAAAAGCAGGCGCACGCACGTGTGCGTGTCGTGCACACGCACACTCACACTCACACTCACACTCACACTCACACTCACACTCACACTCACACTCACACTCACACTCACACACTCACACTCACACTCACACTCACACACACACACACACACACTCTCACACACACACACACACACACACACACACACACACACACACACACACACACACACACACACACACACACACACACACACACACACACACACACACACACACACTTTGTAGCATGTTGACAAAAAGTAATTTTGTCAACATGCTACAAAGGCATTAGGAGAACACAGGAGGCCGGATAGAGAGAAAACGGCTCAATTGAATTAAGGGCTTCAATTTAATTTTCATGCGTGCGTGCGTGCGTGCGTGCGTGCGTGCGTGCGGTGCGTGCGGTGCGGTGCGTGCGTGTCAAAGAGAGAGAGAGAGAGACTATTGTCTGCATAAATATAAATATGCATACAGAATGTGCTCAACAAAGATAGGCAGATTTGGTTTAACCTCCACATACAAAGGAGTATACAGACTCAAATGGCAGACACACACGCTAACTCTTGCCACGTGATGAAGACCATGTGACATTTGAAGCGGGTAACTAGGAGTAGCTTAACCATAATATGGATAGAGCATATTCACTCACATTTGTACAGTACTAGGACCTGGACTTTTGGTTAGCATGTAGACTGACACAGTATGCATTGGTGTCAATGCTGTGCACACTTTGTCTGACTTTTTCGCCCGCTACTTGTATGCCGAAGGATACGGCTGTGTGACCGAGTCCTGGAGATACAGCGGAGATTGAGGTCACAGATGGCGCTCTGGTCAACGTAACACCTACGCTTCAGCAGTATCACTAGTGGGAGTGTTGTTGTTGTACTGTACATCACCATGGCTGTTACATAATGACAGTTATATCAGTGGTTCCCAAAGTGGGGTCCGGGAATTCCTGGGGGTCCCCAGCTAAATGATAGTTTATAACCAAATGGAAACTTATGGGTCTGTAACTCTGAGAGTGTACAAATGGAACCAGGTCCGTTTGGTTCCATTTGTAGGGTCCGTTTGGTTCCATTTTTACCCTCTCAGAGTTAAATTAACATTGATTTTACAATCTTAATTGGGGGTCCCAGAGATAGAATAGAAATTCCATTAAATGGGGGTTCGTAGACTAATGCATGTCAAACTGGGGATCCTTGAAATTAAACGGGTTGAGAATCACTGCTAGAGCTGTAAAACTCTTCTCTTATGGGGGTCCCTGGCATATCTTTTCAAATGGGGGTCCGCGGGCTAATTAGTGTCAAATTGGGGTCCTTGACATGAAAAAGTTTGGAAACCACTGCTGTACATCACCATGGCTGTGATTTGGTGGTCATACATAATGACAGTTACTGTATATATAACTATAACTGCCATTCAGTTATACAGTAGTTATATTATACTGTATCTATATCAGCACTCATGGATGCCTCTTGTCCAATCAAACTACTCGCCCAGTCTGGAAATTCACTGTTGTATTAGTAGTGGTGGGATAAAATAGACCTTTTAAGTAAAGTACCATTACTTATAAGAGTGTGCACTCTAGCTGTGCTCAAGCAAGGTCACAGAGTGACAGAGAGATTTCTATATAGTGTCTGAAAAAGTAGAGACACGTCAGAATTCTCCATGACAGAACGAGCCTTCTGTCCTGCTTCCAGGGGCGTCCCGACTGACGAGCTGATATGGAGCGAATCTGATTCGTGATATAACAGGTCGTATTTATGTTTACTCATATTCAAATGCTGTTCTTATTCATTTCAGGGGAATGCCCCCGTGTAGTCAATAAATATATGCCAGTCTAGGGCTAATCGGTACCACTGAGTTCTGGCTTTATTAAACAGTGGAATGATTTTAAAAGATGAAAGCTTTGGGTAGTGGGTAATCTCTGTGTTTGTATATGCCTCCGGACCTTAGGATAAACAAGAACACCCACGGACGTGTAGCATCAGTAGTAAAGAATTGGATGATTGATAAAATGATCACTTTGACTGTATACCATGGTGGATGTTTGGAAGTCCAGTGGATTGGAGGTGGCTTGGCGTGGCGTGGGGTTGGGTTGGGCAGGGCTTGATACTACTGAGGTTCATAGGGTCCTTTATGAACCCATGTTGCCTACAGAAACACAGTAAGGGATACAATGTGGGAGATGTTTTGGTGCTAAGTAATACAATGATGCACACCACATGAGTCACATGCTAACATGGTGTACGCACGCGCAGGCACGCACACACACACACACACACACACACACACACACACACACACACACACACACACACACACACACACACACACACACACACACACACACACACACACACACACACACACACACACACACACACACACACACACACACACACACACACACACACACACACACACAGGGGCCTTTTCCTTCCTTAGCTAGCTCTATATTTAGGGACAACTGCACCTGCGTGTCTGAGCACGCTCACAAAGCAGCTGATGAATGGGGGCCTGTGACCTTAGAGGAAGGGAGGTGGTGTGTGTGTGTGTGTGTGTGTGTGTGTGTGTGTGTGTGTGTGTGTGTGTGTGTGTGTGTGTGTGTGTGTGTGTGTGTGTGTGTGTGTGTGTGTGTGTGTGTGTGTGTGTGTGTGTGTGTGTGTGTGTGTGTGTGTGTGTGTGTGTGTGTGTGTGTGTGTGTGTGTGTGTGTGTGTGTGTGTGTGTGTGTGTGGTGAGGCACAGATAGCTGACCCCATAGCTAGCCAGCACGTCATAACGCCATTTACTGATCTCAATGACATCATGATTATAATCACAATGGGCTTGACGTCAATTAGGTGTTTTTTGAGTAGCCTACAGTCTATTTGGGTCATTTCACAATTGAATACATTAGATTAAAAACAACAGACAATTATTCCATTTAGAGTTGACACAAAACTTGCATCATCATCTTCATCATCAGCATCATCTTCCAGGCATGCTAAGCTACTGTGTAGGGTTTTATTTCCGTCCATGAAACCAGGTCAGCAAAAAAAAAGAAAAAGAAATTGTGGATGCATCAAAAGCAAAATGTATCAGCATTTAGAGGCAATCTTTTTGCACACTATATGCATTTTAAAGATAAATAAAATATAAATACTGACCAGGAACCAGTATTTTTGTAAGTCATACTAAGACACAATGATGATTCCGCATCATTTCAGGCGATTGTAATAATCACTTTCAGCAGTAACCTTTACATTATCATCATCATAATCATCATCATTTATGTTATGACATTATGTGATAAGTAATCCTTGCGGACATGATGACAGGGGAGCTGGAAGGTATCTATATACAGTAGCAATGGGGGCTGATGTGGGGAGGGCGTAAAATAGCGTAAAAAAAATGTTTTTAGCGCGTAGCGCAGCATGTACACACACACACACGCACGCGCGCGCACACACACACACACACACACACACACACACACACACACACACACACACACACACACAGGCCCCTTTTCCACCGGTTGGTTCCCAATGGGAACCAGTTCAGTTCTTTTTGGTTTTTACTTTTTAGTCCATGAGCCAGAGCTACAAAATTGGAACGTTAATTATGAATTGAGTGGGCAAAACCATACCTATATTAGATTGTTATCACCATGAAACTTCCCCAATTGAGTACTTACATGAAGACAATGATTTATTGTATTACAAATTTTACATTTTTAAATATGCAAATGAGGCATTCTGTAGGAAAATATGCAAAATAATTGGAAATATGAAAAAGCTACTACTGTGGAAGGGTTATCATGTATTAATTTACTTGTATTGATCCTATAAACAATGTAATATAGGTCTAGTTTGCCCACCAATTTTGGAGCTCTGGCTCATGGACTAAAAACCAAAAATAACTGAACCGGTTCCCATTGGGAACCAACCGGTGGAAAAGGGGTCACAGTGTTCTATTTCACCAATAGAACCTATAGTGTTGGACTTTACAGTTACGTGTATAATGCAAATCACAGAGGCTAGACGGTCAATGACACACAACACGCACACATTTGAACACCCCATTTCTGCATGGCGGCAGAAGCAGCAGCAGCAGCAATACACAATAATTTATATGTCTTACCTATATGTGCCAATGCTGCATTCACATAGAATCAGGCAAGCGGTAGACAGCAAACGGCAAAACCTGCTGGACGGCACGGAACGGTAAAAAGATTACATATTTTAACATTGATGCCGTCTGCCGTTACCGTCGCCGGTTCTGGCAGCCGGGCTATACCGAGCCGCCCTGTTCCGTTTTTCCGTCCTGCTCCCGTCCACTCAAATTTGTTTGGTTTGCCGTCTGCCTGATTCCATGTGAATGCAGCATTAGCAATATACAGTAGGCCTATTAGCCTACTCATTACTCAAACAAAACACCTTTTTCAACCTTTTTAAATAGTTAAATACATGATTGTTGTAATAGATATATTTGTGTGTATATATTTATGTATATATGTATTTAAAGAAAATGCTTAGGCATTTGCACCGGGTAAAAATGGGTTACAAAAATCGGGAGATAAAAAATTTAGAGTAAAAAATCCTTGAGCACATCCTTGACACATGGTTCATGGATATAATCTTTCCTCCCATATCTAGTCTAGTCTAGTCTACGCTGTCTCCCTCTCAGCTTTCCTACTGTCCGTCTTTTCTACATAGTCTCCTTCTCAGCTTTCTGAAAGCAGACAAATAATTAGATGAGAGAGAAATAATTCGATTAGAAAAATAATTAGAGGATCCATTCTCCTGAACACACACACACACACACACACACACACACACACACACACACACACACACACACACACACACACACACACACACACACACACACACACACACACACACACACACACACACACACACACACACACACACACACACACACACACACACACACAATGCACAATTTAGCAAGGACAAGGACAAATAAAGACAGCAAGCTGTTTTTCATTCCAAACAAGCTCTCCCCCTCCAATGCAGCACCTTTTCCTGGCTTAGACATCTCCCCATGTCTAACTTAACACAACACACTATGGCAGCTAGCCAAAGTGATACAGGCCTACAGTTTTTGTATTATTTCATTTTCATGTAGGTAGTAGATTTGTCTATAGCAATTTATTATTTTACACAAATATACTTTAGATCATCGCAACGGCCATTCAGTTCACACACATGTAGGCTATGTAGATGAAGTCTGCTTGTGCTGGAAAATCTGCCAGTCAGAAACATGGTATGAGCAGATTTAAATGAGCAATGGAGGTTTAAAACAAGAACTTCAAGTCGGGACGGATTTTATATTCATGTCATATCATGTGAACCCTTAATACAGACTTAATTAATACAGTTTTATTTTCAGGTCTTGTTAGTGTCACATATATTGCTTTAACCAGTTTCTAGTTCAGCTCAGCATACTGCCAACAATTCCTTAAAAAAAGGGGGGGGGAAAGGGTAGAGAGGGAATGTAGAACTGGATGTTTCTGCTGAAGATACCCAAAATACTCCATTCCTGGCAAGATAAATGTGCTGAATTAGAGAGAGATTCTAACCCTGATGGTTTGATGGATGATAGGCCTCTCTAGGCCTAGCCCAAGAGGAACTTTTCGGTGAAAATCGGATGTACAAGCTCACAACGCCATTTTTGATTGTTCGCTTCTTATGACATGGCCAGAATAGGGAAGTGTGGAGCTGTTTCACATTGGAATGAGCCAACAAATGTTCTCTCCCTCCTCCTCATCCATCTCTCTGCTCTTCATCTGCTCCTGTATACATTACTGTACCTACGCCTGCTCTGCTTCACAGCAACAAGACTCACAACGCCTTTCCCTGCGTGTGTGTGCGCGTACAGCGCACACGCTTGTGTGTGTATAGTTGTATTACTATATTTGTGAAGGCTAAATGCAGAGGTGCATGGTCAGAGTACTTAACCGCAGTACTCGAGTAAGAGTACAAATACGACCTGGTCAAATTTACTCCACTAAAAGTAAAAGTAGGTCAGTCAAAATGTTTCTCAAGTAAGAGTTAAAAAAAGTACTTTGCTTTTAAATATACGTAATATTCAAGAGTACATGCTTTTAAAAATACTTGAAGTACAAGTAAAAGTACATTTCTTATTTTTCACATCAATGAATTGCTTTAATCGTTTAACAATTCATTTATAGGACCTTGTAACTCTTGTTTCAGGGAAGTAACTCTGAAACCACCTAGAACTATACGTTATACATCTTATTATAACAGGATTACACTTTCCTTTTTTGATGCAATACCAAAACAATAATAATTAAAGTACCCCTGCTGCCGCTGGCGAGCTGAGGAGGAAGCCACAGACACGGCTAGTGTAAGAGAAGAAAAACAAAACAAGCCAACCTAAAAGTACTCAGTATTTTCCTAGAAATCTACTCGAGTAAAAGTAAAATATTTTTCTTGGAACTCGAGTACTCGAGTAACGGTAAGTATCAAAAAAGTACAGTACACATCAAGTGCATTTAGTCATTTACATTTAGTTACTGTCCACGTCTGGCCAAAGTTTCCCCACAAGTATCTAGCAGAAAAATTGTTGTTTTATGGTTAAAGAATATGGATAAAGATTCTATGGAAAATATTCCAGTAATAGGATTATTAGAGGCTTGTGGTGATTGGGTCCAATATTTAGTTCAGTGATCATGGGGCTAAAGAATGGGTCAGAATCTCACTCTCCCATTGGAATGAATAGACTCCAGCCTGCCTCCGGCCTTCTAATTCACTGCTTCCCAAATGGTGGGTCGACTCGGGACCCATTTGTGGGTCGCAGACACATTTGTATGGGTGTGTGTTTAATAGGGCTCAAACTTTTGTATTTATTTTTTCTTGTGAAATAATTGCTGCCCGGCAAATGCATTTTAATTAGTTTTTAAATTCCTTTATGTCATTGTGTAAATAATGCATGGGACATGGATTATAGCTTTGTTTGAGTTGATTACCAATTACCTATCGTTGTCTTGATAGGATCCACCTGGGTGGTATAAAATTAGTGTATGTCGGCTAGCAACAGCCAGGGGAATGAGTTGGACTATTAGTTGATTAGGTATGGCCTGGTATAGCACTGTATGAACTGGTTTGAATTTTCTTTTCTCCCAAGCCTTATTCTTTGATTCTTATTGTTTATAATATATTTGTGCCTAGGCCTGCACTGTTACAGGACTAGTACTGGTCTTTGTTTTGGGGGAAAATAAATATACCTAAAACTGCATTAGACTTTTGTCTACTTTTTGGAGTCGTTGCCGTTCTACCAGCTTGGCATTAATAAAAATGCTATTCTGAGATGTTGATATCCTCACAAGTATAGTAATGTCAGCACACTGCGCGCGCGTGCGTGCGTGTGTGTAGCAGATTATGGACACCGTGGGTGGTGCTGGTTGCTGCTGGTAGAAAGCTCAGCAAGTCCCCGACCCTTGCCACTTTTTCTTCGCTAACACAAACTCAGTGCACATGCTTAAATACACACATGCTAGTGTAAATGCACTAAGAAACAGACACATAGCTTTATAAATGAGCAGATATTCCATTCACGACATGTTGGTTATATACACAATAGGTAAGTAAAGTAAGCCCCATAGGGCAGGAGCCTATCTCCTGTATCTGTAGCGTGAGGCAGCTTGATGTACAAGTACATGATGCTAGTATGTCGCCAGTGGTGTAATAGTGATTTTTTTGAGTGGTGCAACCACTCCAAGGAACAGCAATGTCCGTGTTAACCTACCTATGTGTTCATGTGTCCGTCGGCGTTCACCTACCTATGTGACTATGAGCCAGTACCAATGAGTACCAAAAGTGGCACTGTTGTGCCATAAACAGAGAGAGAGAGTGCTGCACTGTTGCCTGCTAATGAGAGACAGAGAGAGAGGGGGGGGGGGGGGGGGGGGGGGGGGGAGTTGCACCACTCAGTTCACACAGGTGTGATTTTTCCTGTACCACGGCAATTTGATGACGTCACGTGCACGTGCGTGCGCATACATGTGCACAGAACAGCTATAGTGTATGAGAGTCAACTCGTGACAAATTAATTAATTCAAACGACCATAAAACAACAGTAACAACTACTGTAGACACTACCCTGAATGGGGCCAGCCCCCTGGGGACGTTCCTGGTGGTCTGGATGTTTCGGGGACCCCCCCCCCCCCCTGGTACCCCCCCAATGTTTCCATATGTTGTCGGAGGAGGAGATGTATTACGCAGGCTGGCCAGCGAGTTCTACAGCGTTCTACAAGCATGACACCACTGTATGTCGCAGGGAGGGACTTACCCCCAATCCAACCCTTGATGCTGAGCGCCAAGCAGGGAGGCACCGCAATAGATCGGCTATTTTTGGCTAATAGTCCCCAAAAATATGGATTTCCGGAGTTCAAGTGGTTAATCATCATTCAGTCGCCATTAATCTTTCTGTCTGTTCTGCCCTCCCCCCTCTCTCCCCTCTACCCTCTGCCCCTCTCCCCTCTGCCCTCCCCCTCTCTCTTCCCAACTATCTCTCCTTCTCTCCCTCATTGTGTGCAGATTGACTTGGAACCAGACGGGAAGGTGTATGTGGTTATTGAACTGTCAGGATCTTCTAGTGAAGGTAAGAGCTTGGCAGCCACGCCAAATACAACCATTTGAAGCCAGCTGATGTACCTGGTCGTGATTCAGGGTCACTGTGGAGGCACTTTACTCTCCATTTATGTCACCTCTACCTCCACAGTAAAATTGTCAATGTTAATTCATCCATTTGAACATTCTCATTTGGATTTTAGGAGGTAGGTACAGTTGGGTGCCACCGATATTGTCCCTTATCATTTGACCCATTTAGGCCTGACCTCAAAATTTTAAAAAATCCTTCTAAATCCTCCAGTTTTCTGAAATAAATATTTTCACAATTTTTCAAAAATAGCAGACCTACAAGCTCGTAGCGCGCCACTCGGTGGCGCGCTATGAGCTTGTAGATCTGCTATTTTTCAATAGCTAAATTATAACATAATGTTTAAAACACCAAAAGGGGTTCCCGCCCAAAATGGGTTAACTGTCCTTTTGCGCAGATCACGCAAACCTCAGCAAAAAGAAAAGGACAATATCGATGGCCTCCAACTGTAGGTACAGACATGCATGTGTGCGTGTGTGTGACAAAGAGAGAGTAGACAAAGTGACTCACAGCTGAACAAGAGAGATAGAACAATGGCACACACTCAATAGTTGCCATGAAACTCAGCTCAGCATCATATTGTCTGCATTGAACTAACATTTATTTTTCATTATGTGCTTCTGAATTGTGTCACATTATGTGAACTGTCAGGGAGCACATCATCCTGCTAAACATGCCCATAAATCATGTATTAAACAAGAGAGAGAGAGTGTGTGTGTGTGTGTGTGTGTGTGTGTGTGTGTGTGTGTGTGTGTGTGTGTGTGTGTGTGTGTGTGTGTGTGTGTGTGTGTGTGTGTGTGTGTGTGTGCGTGCGTGCGTGCGTGCGTGCGTGCGTGCGTGCGTGCGTGCGTGCGTGCGTGCGTGCGTGTGCGCGTGCATGCATGCATGTGATAGTATACACACACAAACACACACATGTATGCACACCTGTGTACCTGGGTATATAGGTTATCCTGGGTATATATGCTCAATTTAGACAGCTTAAACTGATTTAAAACTCGATAACAACTCAACCCCTAAAAGCAATAAAGCAAAAAGGGTTCTAACTGCAGGTTAGCTTGGCACCAACCTCTTGAAATACTTTATACCGTAGACTAGAGTTTGGCATACACGTCAGTCCATTAACGTCAGGTGCTTTGTAAAACGTTTAGCATTAGCAGTAGCACCCTTGGTTGGCACTGCTCCTCTGTAGCATAACTTCTATATGGGCTTTCTACTGTAGTATAATATTGTTTGTCTTTCCTTGTTCATTTGCCTTAAATGCTACATATTTTAAGAATATTCCACATTCAAATAATATATATTCAAATATTAAAAATAAAAGAAGGTTTGACCATTTTGTTTATGCCATGAGACACTGTCGTGGAACAAAACATAAATCAGGTACGCCCCTCCCTTGATGTATACACACAGCATACTGAACAGAATACCACAGACACGGTAGGAAGCAGTGCTGTACTGAATGTACACACATTTAATCACACAATGTCACTTTAGTTGATTCAGAATGATGACATAGGTCAACCTGAAACGGGCAATCCATTTCGTGGACAAAATAAAGTAAAATAAATGATATTGTTATGAGCCTAAAATGTGTCCAATGCCCTGCGCAGTACGCTTGGGTTAAGGGTCCTGGACTGCATGGTTAAGCCTCTTTTTTCCTCTCCTCGCAAAACACACAGCTGCCTCTGGAGATGCCAGCGTGAATGTTGACCTGAAACGATGATTCTGTGTGTACAGTTGGGTGCCACCGATATTGTCCCTTATCATTTGACCCATTTAGGCCTGACCTCAACATTTTAAAAAAATCCTTCTAAATCCTCCAGTTTTCTGAAAATAGCAGACCTACAAGCTCGTAGCGCGCCACTCGGTGGCGCGCTATGAGCTTGTAGATCTGCTATTTTTCAATAGCTAAATTATAACATAATGTTTAAAACACCAAAAGGGGTTCCCGCCCAAAATGGGTTAACTGTCCTTTTGCGCAGATCACGCAAACCTCAGCAAAAAGAAAAGGACAATATCGATGGCCTCCAACTGTAGTATGAGCACGCCAGCCTGTGCTATTGCAGAGGATAGAAAGGTGGGGGGAGGAGAAAGTGAGTGAGAGAGAGAGAGAATGGGTAATGATAGTGAGTGAGAGAGAGAATGGGTAATGATAGTGAGTGAGAGAGAGAGAATGGGTAATGATAGTGAGAGAGAGAGAGAATGGGTAATGATAGTGAGAGAGAGATAGAATGGGTAATGATAGTGAGAGAGAGATAGAATGGGTAATGATAGTGAGAGAGAGAGAGAATGGGTAATGATAGTGAGAGAGAGAGAGAATGGGTAATGATAGTGAGAGAGAGATAGAATGGGTAATGATAGTGAGAGAGAGATAGAATGGGTAATGATAGTGAGAGAGAGAGAATGGGTAATGATAGTGAGAGAGAGAGAGAATGGGTAATGATAGTGAGAGAGAGAGAGAATGGGTAATGATAGTGAGAGAGAGATAGAATGGGTAATGATAGTGAGAGAGAGAGAGAATGGGTAATGATAGTGAGAGAGAGAGAGAATGGGTAATGATAGTGAGTGAGAGAGAGAATGGGTAATGATAGTGAGTGAGAGAGATAGAATGGGTAATGATAGTGAGAGAGAGAGATAGAATGGGTAATGATAGTGAGAGAGAGAGATAGAATGGGTAATGATAGTGAGTGAGAGAGAGAATGGGTAATGATAGTGAGTGAGAGATAGAATGGGTAATGATAGTGAGTGAGAGAGAGATAGAATGGGTAATGATAGTGAGAGAGAGATAGAATGGGTAATGATAGTGAGAGAGAGAGATAGAATGGGTAATGATAGTGAGTGAGAGAGAGAATGGGTAATGATAGTGAGAGAGAGAGAGAGAATGGGTAATGATAGTGAGTGAGAGAGAGAGAGAATGGGTAATGATAGTGAGTGAGAGAGAGAGAGAATGGGTAATGATAGTGAGTGAGAGAGAGAGAGAATGGGTAATGATAGTGAGTGAGAGAGAGAGAATGGGTAATGATAGTGAGTGAGAGAGAGAGAGAATGGGTAATGATAGTGAGTGAGAGAGAGAGAATGGGTAATGATAGTGAGTGAGAGGCGAGGGGAGAGTGAGTGGAGACGAATTGATTAGTAAAGTGCATGTTCGCTAATGGCCCTGTTTCATCATCAGAGCGAGCAGGGTATGAGGGAGGGTGAGCTGGAGTGACATGGGGGGGGGGGGGGGGGGGAGGGGGGGGGTGGCTGACAGGATGGAAAGAAGGGCAGCAGCAAGTGAGGATGAATTGCAAGTGACAGCAATATAGAATGCTCTCGCTAGGTTGCAACGATAGACAGTGCGTGTGTCTGTCTGCATGCGTGTCTGTGTGTGCGTGACACACACACACACACACACACACACACACACACACACACACACACACACGCACACAACTTTTGAAAGTGCTATTGGGGAAGCTCTAACACTCAGCTGGCTGACCAATGAGTGTGAGTGACTCAGTAATTCAGTCAGTCAGTCAGTCAGTCAATGAATGCATAGTGAGTCAATCACAGACGTTTGCATATAGGTCTGCACTCTGCAGTCCAACAATGTAAGCTCGCATAACTAATAACTGCCAATCAACTGTCCTCTCCCCATTTGACCTTTCCCATGTCTTTAATAATATTCTGTATTATGTTCACAATATTCTGTTTGTTGAAAATAAGGGTTTAAGCCAACTAATTGCGACCGAAGGTTGTAGATTACTATGAATTTTCCAAAGCTTGATCTTCAAGCTCACAATGCATCACGCTGCGATGCATTGTAAACGTGTAGATCTGGTATTTTTGGTGGTATTTAACCCATGTGTCTAATCTTTACCTGAAACACACGCACGCGCACACGCACGCACGCACAGTTAAAGAAAGAAAAGCAGGTGCGCTTCCTCTGGAAACTGCCCTTAGTTAAGGCAGTGGATGCTCAGCTTTGAAAATAACTTAACTCATAAACCGCACTCACACACACACAGTATCCTCACTTTTGGAGGTTATGAAGTTGTGTATGTGCGTGTTCTGGGTGTGTGTGTGTGGTGTGCACGTGCATGTGATTTTGATGACATCACCAATGTGTCCATCAGAACCCGCTGCCGCCCCTCGCCAGCGCCATGGCTACCACTGTTGCTAGGCAACCCGCTGTCAGTTGCCAGGCACTGGTAATGGCTCATAGCAAGCCGGGGCTGGAAGGACAGGACAGGCACGGAGGTGTGTGTGTGTGTGTGTGTGTGTGTGTGTGTGTGTGTGTGTGTGTGTGTGTGTGTGTGTGTGTGTGTGTGTGTGTGTGTGTGTGTGTGTGTGTGTGTGTGTGTGTGTGAGAGAGAGACCACAATAAAGATAAGAAAGACAACTGAGGTGAAAGAAACACATCCTTGAAGGAGTATAGTTAGACTCAGAAGGAATAGCTGTGCCTTCTTCCTCCCTGTCATTGTTGACAGGGAGTCCGTTCGTTACGTTGACGTTCAGATCTCAATGAAACGGTTGGGACTAGCTAGTTGGTGGACTGCCATGTCTTGTTACTAGGGTGGGTGACATGGATGCATTCAACTAGGTCTTGTTACTAGGGCGGGTGACATGGATGCGTTCAACTAGGTCTTGTTACTAGGGTGGGTGACATGGATGCATTCAACTAGGTCTTACTACTAGGGCGGGGGACATGGATGCGTTCAACTAGGTCTTACTACTAGGGCGGGGGACATGGATGCATTCAACTAGGTCTTGCTACTAGGGTGGGTGACATGGATGCATTCAACTAGGTCTTACTACTAGGGCGGGTGACATGGATGCATTCAACTAGGTCTTACTACTAGGGCGGGGGACATGGATGCATTCAACTAGGTCTTACTACTAGGGCGGGGGACATGGATGCGTTCAACTAGGTCTTACTACTAGGGCGGGGGACATGGATGCATACAACTAGGTCTTGCTACTAGGGCGGGTGACATGGATGAATTCAACTAGGCAAGGCCGGTTGGGACCTACTGTAGGTGGCGCTACAAGCGAGATCCGTAGCGGCCGCCCCCGCACATTGCAGGGAGTTGTGCGCGCGATCTCCCAGTTATATAGTCGAATTCTAGGACATCTGTCACGGTTCTAACTGTCTATACCCATCTATTCTCGTGGAAGATTTAATAAAAAAAATGTTTTACTTACAATTCAGGAGTTGGATGCCTTATGCTTGCACTTTGCAGGCACAAGTAAAAGCCACGCTGGATCGCCGGACCGCCCGGACGCACTTTAATTTAATTAATTAATTCGGTATCGTCATCCCCGCCGTCAATTAGTCCTTTTCCATCTACAAACAACTCGTACGAAGTGCCTGTCCATCTTGGTCCGAGAGTAACTTTTGAACTCCTTTTAACGTTCAACTCAGTCTTCAAACGTCCACACTAATCCTCGTCGCCAATGTTGTTTGCCTAACTTATAACTTATTAGTTAGTGCAACCTGCATTGAGTCATATACACAAAGCTTGTCTTTTCATTCATTTATTAAGTAAGCCACGCTCCTCTCGACCGGTCTCATAACATAACATTACGTTACATAACATTGTGTGTCTCTACACAATTATGTTACCTGCTTCCTGGTACCTGTTTCTGGTCATGTGACCCAAGCAACCAATACACAGACTGGGGGGTTGCCAGTTTGGTTGAGTGTGTGACGATATCACCCACTTCATGCAAATAGTGCAGCAAATGAAACATTGTTGTTGTGAGGAGCAGAACAGAGGTACAAAGTGTATTTATTCTTATTTATTTGTTCAATGGGGAGGGGGCGCCTAGTCACCCACCAGAGATTTTATTTTATTTCATTTATTTCTATTTTATTTCAAAAATATATATTTTTGGAGTGCTTCAGCGCCGCCCCTAAGGACCTGGCGCCCCAGACGGCTGCGTGTCCCGCTTGCCGTTTCGGCCGGCGCTGAAACTAGGTCTTGCTACTAGGGCATGGTGACAAGGATGGATTCAACTAGGTCTTGTTACTAGGGCGGGTGACATGGATGGATTCAACTAGGTCTTGCTACTAGGGCGGGTGACATCCATTCATTCTCAACTTTGACCGTCATTGTGACCTTGACCTTTGACCTTTGACACCCAAATGTTAATTCCTACTGTTTCCCAACACTCTCCTTTCACCTCCTAATCATCCTCACTGCTGTCTCGGGTGAATGTAATTAATATACGGAGACAAATTAAACACTGCTCACAGCTGGGAATACCCTCCATAATCAGAGAGAAAGAGAGAGAGAGAGAGAGAGAGAGTGGCAAAGACCGAAACAGAGATAAAATACAGATAACAGAGAGTAAGAGACAGACAGACACGACAGACAGACAGACAGACAGACAGACAGACAGACAGACAGACAGACAGACAGACAGACAGACAGACAGACAGACAGACAGACACTGTCTGATTGTGTGACGACATGTTTTCACTTTTGTTTAACCAGTTAAGACCTGAGGACATGATTCTAAATGTCTTCTAAATCCTATAACAGTTTTCTGATAAACATATGTTTCTGTCAGTGGTTCACACACACACACACACACACACACACACACACACACACACACACACACACACACACACACACACACACAAACACTTTAAATATATTCAAAGATTTGCACAAACGTTCACAATTTTTGAATAGCGAACATAGAAAACAATTTCTATCTTAAATCTAAAATGACACAGATGCTTCAGTACAGTCCCACCATTTAGAAAATTCCAACTGCACAGCGACACTGCCATCTACTGGTCACTTATTGGAAGTGCACCGTTCTTTCCCTTTCTTTTCCCAACCAGATGGAAATGGATAAGAATTCAGGGAAAAAAAACGTTATCTGTGTGTGTGTGTGTGTGTGTGTGTGTGTGTGTGTGTGTGTGTGTGTGTGTGTGTGTGTGTGTGTGTGTGTGTGTGTGTGTGTGTGTGTGTGTGTGTGTGTGTGTGTGTGTGTGTGTGTAGCAGTGGCAGGCTCCAGTGAGAATGAGGAGCGTGTGTTTCGTGAGCGGATGCGCCCCAGGAAGCGACAGGGTGCCGTGCGCAGGAGGGTTCACCAAGTCAACGGACACAAGTTCATGGCTACCTACCTCCGACAGCCCACCTACTGCTCCCACTGTAGAGACTTCATCTGGTACACGCACGCACGCATGCACACACACAGTGATGGACAAATACTCACATTCTTTACTTAAGTAAAAGTATCAATACTGCAATGTAGAAATACTCTGTTACAAGTAAAAGTCAAAATACTCTGTTACAAGTAAAAGTCAAAATACTCTGTTACAAGTAAAAGTCAAAATGTACTTTGCAAAATAAGTACTCATTATGCAGAATGTCCCATTTCAAGTATTCCAATGCATCATTTGAAAATAGCAGATCTACAAGCTGTACAAGTGTGCAGGGCTGAAGTGCGTAATGCATGTTTTGTAATAATAATCCAAACGTGTCATATACAGGAATTAATTACTGGCTAGGCCTGGCACCAAATAGGTGGGCACACGCTTAGCGTCCACCCAACATCATTCAAAAAGTTCCGTTAGTAGACTGATGCATAATCTGAAGTTCTCACCAGCTCTGGCATACAAACGGGAGGGGCGAGAAACAGCTGCTACAAGACATTTCATCCCAACACATTCTCAAGTATAAACTAGGGTATATGTTTTCCTTTCCTAGCAGGAGAACTGCTGTAGGACACAGTAGCCAACATGTGCATGATATCTTTTTTTTTCTTCCAATTTACGTTTTATTGAATTTTAATCAAACGAAACGACTGACAATTGACAATACATACAACCAAAAACAAAACAAGACAATATACGTACAATACACACAAGGGGAGATATCTGCCGCTCTTCTCTATTGATGATCATAATACATAAGTACCTCAAACAGGTGCATATACAGGTTAAACAGGTTTAACTGAATTTATACAAAATCAGGTCTTATGGTAGAAACATGAGTAATCCATCTAAACCAGTTATCCGTGTAGACTTCAACTTGACCTCTGAAGCTGAATGTAATTATCTCCATAATAAATATACTATAGATTAAATCAATCCATTCATTTATAGTTGGTATAACATTTGTAAGCCACTTTTTTGTTACGGCTTTTTTGGATGCCACCAGCAATACCCTCAGTAGATACTGATCCTGCTTTGCAAATTGAAGTCCTTCCAGATCTGCAAGATACATAAATCAAAAGGAATGTCAACACCAAAAACTGCTTCCAGGACACTGTGGACACTTCTCCAAAATGGAACCACAGAAGGGCAACTCCAGAACACATGAAAATGATTCGCCAATGTTTCCCCACAGACTCTGGGCAGTATTATGCGTGTCTTAAGTACCAGGTCTTATGACTTAACTTAAGACCTGGAGGCGTGGTCAATGCTGTTTGGCCACTCAGAATAGCCAAATGGCATTGATCACGCCTCCAGGTCTTAAGTTAAGTAATAAGACCTGGTACTTAAGACGCGCATAATACTGCCCAGAGTCTCCAACAGTCCGACTGATACGTGTAATGTATTTTCTGGGCTGGAGTGCAAAAGAAACGACTCACATTTTTCCAGCTGAATAATGTGCATGATATCTTATAGGAATAGAACACTCATTGTTTGTAATGTTCTTCTCTCTCTGCCTCTGTTTCAGGGGAGTCATTGGGAAACAGGGCTACCAATGTCAAGGTAGGTTAAATCAAACGACTCCAGTCTGTCTGAGCACAACTACCCCGACAGGAGAGTGATTGTCTTTTCTCTACTGTACCATCATTGAAATATTGGCTGATATTTTAAGCTACGTGTATACTATAACATATTAGCCAGTACTGACACCAAAAGTTTAGTCTACAAGATAGAGTTTTTCCTTTGTATATAATTGGCTAACTGAAAAGACTCTACTACACTAAACGGAACAGTCTTAATTAGTGTCCTTAGTAAAAACCTGTGAACGAATGAACATTATACAAACTAAACTGTGTGTGTTTGTGTGTGTGTGTGTGTGTGTGTGTGTGTGTGTGTGTGTGCGTGCGTGCGTGCGTGCGTGCGTGCGTGCGTGCGTGCGTGCGTGCGTGCGTGCGTGCGTGCGTGTGTGCGTGTGTGCGTGCGCACGTGCGTGCGTGCGTGCGTGCGTGCGTGTCTGTGCATGCTCTTTGTCCAGTGTGTACCTGTGTGGTTCATAAGCGATGCCATGAGTTGATCATCACAAAGTGTGCTGGGATGAAGAAGCAGGAAGACAATGCCGAGGCAGAGGTATTCTACTGGTAGCCTACATTCACCTGCACAGCACTTACTAGAGAGCGCAGTTACATCAAACACACTCATGAGTCACGAGAGAGAAAAATAAATCGGTTAAGGTGACAGCAGGAATGTTGCTAGTACATCGTTTATTTGACTAAAGTATTTTGATATTGTACTCCTTTAACCATGAGAGCTTCCCCACCTCATGGGAATGTAAAAATCACACCCGTGTGAAGTGACTGGTACAACTCCATGTGGGGGTCTGGGGGGGGGCCCGGGGAGTCCAGGAATATCCAGACCCCCAGGAATGCGCCCAGGGGTCCAGGCCGATTCCGGCGAGCCGCCCCACGTCCGAAACGGTTGAGAAATGACAGAGTTACTGTGTGGGGGTCCCTCTACTGTACCCTCTACACCAAAAAAATAATATTTTTCAAAGTTCTGGCAGAAAACGTTAAGAAAAATATCGCCACTTTTCCACGACATTCACACAGACAACATTTTCTGTCAGCAACAAGGCTGGACCTGAAATGACTGCTGGATTTAACGTATGAAAACTTCCTTTGGGAACTGTCAGTTTGGGAAGCACAAACATATATGGGGCACACAATTGACAGGTGCGTTGCGATTGGTGTGGTCAATCACACCACCTGCCAATTGTGTGTCCCATACATGCTTCCCAAAGGAAGTTTTGATATATTCAGTCCTGCACTCATTCCGGGCCCCTCGCTGGAGAAAATGTCGTCCGTGGGCAGCTTGTGGAAAAGTGGAGCTATTTTACTAAATACAAAACGTTTTGCCAGAACGTTCAAATGGATATGAAACTAGAGGACAATATCTGACTCCAAATCGTAGGAATTCATTATTGGATGAGTACACACACAGCGCTACATGTCAGACAATATTGTTAGCTGCTAGGAGCACATAAAAAGTGAAACAAAGAGTCCAACTGACAAGTACATTTTTAATGCACTTGTCCGGAAAGATTTATTTGTTGTCCCGGACAACAGGACAAGCCTTAAAGGAGAATTCCATGCTAGAAGGCTTTCTTACCTTAATTTGTAGTTGTTACGTCCCCACCAAAGAGGTCCAGGTGTTATTTTGTGCAAAAGTGCATTATTGGCTATTTCCCCTAATATAAGCCCTCAATGGGGGTTGGGTTTTTGTGCTAATTCGCTTATTTCCATCGAAATAAGTAGTAAAGTGTGCCGCTTGGGATACTAGTATTTACATTATGAAGAGAGCAAAAAAAATGATTTTTGAGCGATGGAAATAAGTGAATTAGCACAACACCCCATAGTCCCATTCAATTCAATGCAAATCAATTCAATTCATTGCAGGCTTATGGTAGGGGAAATAGCCAATAATGCGCTTTTGCACTAAATAACACCTGGACCTCTTTGGTGGGGATGTAACAACTACAAATAAAGGTAAGAAAGCCTTCTAGCATGGTATTCTCCTTTAATGTCAAGCCCTGCGGGTATGTACTGTAAATGGCCTACGGGGTTTCCTTACGCCCACGTGTACAAAATGGCCATTGTGTGATGGTCCTTTCCCTTCCATGCAGCCTGTGGGTTCCCAGCGCTTCAGCGTCAACATGCCCCACAAGTTCAGCAACCATAATTTCAAGGTCCTCACCTTCTGTGACCACTGTGGTTCTCTGCTTTGGGGTCTGCTGAGACAAGGCCTCCAATGTAAAGGTATATACACGCGCACGCATGCACACAACACACAACAAACACACAGAATTGTGGGCTCGCTAATATAGTATTAATTAATATGACTATAGTATTAGTACTAAGGCGTCGATGGGCTGTCTTGGTTGAGACGTGTTTTCAACATTGCGTGGAAGTCTGGGACAGTACCGAAGGAGTGGCAGACTGGGGTAGTGGTGCCACTCTTTAAGAAAGGGGACCAGAGGGTGTGTGCCTATAGAGGCACATTGCTCAGTCTTCCTGGGAAAGTTTACACCAAGGTACTGGAAAAGAGGGTCCGACCTCAGATTCAAGAAGAGCAATGTGGATTGCGTCCTCTGGTCATGGAACAACTGACCAGCTCTTGCAGTTATCCTGGAGAAGGCCTGGGAGTATGCATATCCAGTCTACATGTGTTTTGTGGATTTGGAGACGGCATATGACCGGGTTCCTCGGGAGATACTGTGGGAGGTGCTAAGGGAATATGGGGTGAGGGAAGGGGGTCCTTGTTGAGTCTAGTGTATGCGAGAGCTGTTTCTGTGTGCTGGGTCGGATTTGTTTCCGGTGGGGGTTGGCCTCTGCCAACCTATCCTGTTTGTGATATTCATGGACAGGATCTCGAGACGCAGTCGTGGAGGAGTTATACAATTCGGTGAGCAAAGGGTTGCTTCATTGCTTTTTGCGGATGATGTGATGGCACCATCGCTCCGAGACCTTCAACTCTCGCTGGATCGGTTCGTGTTTGAGTGTGCAACGACTGGGATCAGCATCTCCACATCTGAGGCCATGGTTCTCATCAGGAAACCGATGGACTGTGCTCGATCTCCTGGTAGGGAATGAGAATTTGGCCCAGGTGAATGAATTTAATTATCTCTGGGTCTTGTTCACAAGTGAGAAGAGGACGGAGCAGGAGATCAGCCAGAGAATCGAAACAGCAGGGGCGGTATTGCAGTCGCTGTCCCGCACTGTTGTGACGAAAAGAGAACAAAGCCAGAAGGAAAAGCTCTCGATATAGCGAGCAATCTTTCGTTTCTACTCTCACCTATGGTCATGAGATGTGGGTCATGACCAAAAGAATAAGATCGTGGAAGCGGCGGAAATTAGTTTTCTCAGATGGGTGGCCGGCCTCTCCCTTAGAAGTAGGGTGAGGAGTTCAGTCACCCATGAGACACACACACGCACACGCGCGTGCACACACACACGCGCGCACACACACACTCACACACTCACACACTCACACACTCACACACTCACACACACACACACTGAATTATACTAATATTATTTCTGTGTATCTTTGGCAGTGTGTAAAGTGAACGTGCACAGGCGTTGTGAGAGCAACGTGGCTCCTAACTGTGGCGTGGATGCCAGGGGCATCGCCAAAGTCCTCGCTGACCTGGGGGTCACGCCAGACAAGATCTCCGGCAGTGCTAGACTGCTTAAAGATAGACGGAAAAAGGTAACATTTCTTCTTTGTAATAATAACTGAGTATACTGTATGTATTTATTATGCTATGCAACTCCATGTTATGTGTATTCCATTACTTCCAAACCTTGGTGCACATTAATATAACTTCATCTCCAGTATTTAAGCTGTTTAGGCATTTTGAACACCAGCTGTAATTATGCTCACTGTGACCTTTTCTACAATCAGTGTATTACCTTAATCATGGTACGATAAAATGACTACTGTGCATGTAAACACACAGGGAGAAAGAGAGAGCTACTGCATAGAGTTGTGAGAGAGTCCTGAAGTACATTTCACACAGATGGGTCGGAGCCCAGGCGACCCCTATACCCTGGGTTAGTGTTAGTGTCCTTGAGCAAGACCCCTAACTGCTCCTGATGAGCAGGTTGTGTTACCGTGCATGGCTTTCTCTGCAGTCAGTGTGTCTCTTGTATTGTATGTATGGGTGAATGTATAGTGCTTTGGATAAGGGCTCTTTATAATGTCATGAGTACCACAGACGAATAACAGTCTAAGTCCACACTATTGATCCATAATATATAAATGATAGATAAGGGTTCAGGACAACAAGGCCTTTTCGTGGAGGGGTCAGTCTGAAATTTGGACTTCGACTGTTTTTCGTCTGTGGTACTATTTTATGTAAATGTGCCATTTATGATGATGTTTCTGTCAACAGAAATCCCAACGTCAAGACCCACACCCATTGGCTGGGGCCCCACAGACAGAGGTTGACCGCTCAAAGTCCGCCCCGACATCTCCCTGTGACCAGGGTACACACGCACACACACACGCACACACGCACGCACGCACGCACGCACGCACGCACGCACGCACGCACACACGCACACACGCACACACGCGCACACACACACACACACACACACACACACACACACACACACACACACACACACACACACACACACACACACACACAATGATGACGTTGCTCCAAGCATGTGTTATTGATGGGGGTTGCCACATGTGGGGCAGATGAAGAATACAAATCACACCCGTGTGAAGTGAGGGGCGCTAATAAATTAAAGTCTAACTCCTGCTATGATTAGGTGATGTAATGGTGATGTAAAACAAACACGGACAAAACAAACATGAATCTTTCTTTATTGTTAATGGCATCTAAAGTTTGTGCTATGGACAAGATGACGTAAATTTCCTTTCATTGTCAATGGCGTTTTAATGTCATACTGGCCAATCAGAATGCCTGTTGCCTGTGATTGGTTAGCTGATTTGCTCGTTTAACATATGACATTGAATGTTTCCATTCAATGTCAATGGCGTTTAATGTTTTGATGTTTAATTTACGTCATATTTAGCGGAATTCTGACGTAATTTCTCCGTTCATTGTCAATGGCAAATATTGAAATGTGTGGGGACAAGATTTAGTGGACATTTGACCTGAATTCCCCTTTCATTGTCAATGGCAAATCTTGAGACGTGTGGGGGCAGAAGCTGTATATAGAAGGGGCTAGCGGCCCTTAGAAAAGAGTCACACCAAATTAATGCTCCCAAACCTTCATACAGCGTTATTATTATTTTATACATACTGTTTTCAAGTGGTGTGATTTACACAAATATTACATGGTGCAGCTTTACAATCAAATACTAAATCATCAATGAGTCCAAACTCCAAATGGAATACGAGATCAGCTTGTTTTACTCTCTCCTATCATTCAGACCTGAAGGAGCTGGACAACATCCGAAAAGCTCTGTCCTTTGACCAGCGTGGGGACGAGACGCGCAAGACGCATCCCCTCTCCACCTCTGCCTCTGTCTCCGCCATCCTCGGGGACAGGGGAGGACACGTCGGGGGGGCGGAAGACAGACGATTACACGTGGAGGGAGGAGGTGGAGCAGTGACAGAGGACGAGGAAGGGAGGGAGAATGGGGAGGTGAAAGGCAACGGCGCTCTGGAGGCCAAGCGGATGAACCTGGACGACTTTGTGTTCATCAAAGTCCTGGGAAAAGGCAGCTTCGGAAAGGTCTCTTCTCTTCTCTTCTCTTCTCTTCTCTTCTCTTCTCTTCTCTTCTCTTCTCTTCTCTTCTCTTCTCTTCTCTTCTCTTCTCTTCTCTTCTCTTCTCTTCTCTTCTCTTCTCTTCTCTTCTCTTCTCTTCTCTTCTCCATTTTCTCTCCCCCTGCTGTTTCCTTCCTCTCTTCCAAAATAATATTAATTCACCTAAATCTTCTCTCTATCATTCCGTTGATTCCCTGTGTTGTACAGCAATTTGATTTTGGTCATGCAATCTAATGCATTTTAAACTAATACAATCTAATGTAACATGATTACATTTAATGTAATATAATGTCATCTAATGTAATTCAATTATAATTTTAATTTTAATCTGATCTAATGTACTGTAATGTGTACGATGTGTGTGTGTGTGCAGGTGATGCTGGCGGAGCTGAAAGGCAGTGACGAGGTGTATGCTGTCAAGGTTTTGAAGAAAGACGTCATTCTGCAGGACGATGACGTTGACTGTACACTGACGGAGAAACGCATCCTAGCACTGGCCAGGAAACACCCCTACCTGACCCAGCTGTTCTGCTGCTTCCAGACCAAGGTAGGAAACACCAGGCACGTGCACACATAGACATCAAAGGGGACTTCAGCAGCCCCTGCCCTTTTACCCGTCTGTAAAACAACTGCCCTTTCCAGACCACGAATGCAGCATTTACTACGGTGAAAGAAATGCAAATGCCACTCCTTTCCATGCCACACCGGAAGACAGCATTCAAGAGAGTTGCTTTTTTTCTCCTGAACTTGAACACAGCATTTTGCGTTGAGCTAATATGTTTCAAAATCCATGTCGTACACCGCATCTCCAGTAGATAAAGAGTACTGGGCTGCTTCCAAACAGTGTTGATTTCGTTGACTAAAACTATGACGAAAAATGTTCGTCAACTACCTTTTTTCACTGACAAAACTAAATGAAAACTAAGCTTGATGGCAAAAACTAAGACTAAATATATTGACAATTTCGCAAGTGTAAAATCTGCCATTACGACGGCATCAAGGCCTGCCAAACTACATTTTAGTCGACTAAATCAACTGTAGATTTAGTCGACTAAAAAAACTAAAACTAGACTAACACTAAAACATTCCAGGTGACTAAAATGTGACTAAAATTAAATTAAAACTATTCAAAAGACTATGACTAAAACTAAAATAAAAAACAACACTGCTTCCAAACCACGGTAGGAAACACCCCTACCTGACCCAGCTGTTCTGCTGCTTCCAAACCATGGTAGGAAGGACTGCATGGTTCCCAAACAATGGGTCGGCCTGGACCCATTTGTGGGTCGCGGACACATTTTTATGGGTCCCTTTATTTATTTTGTACCACTTTACCACTAGAGGGCAACATTAGCTCACATTTGTAGCCTCCACTCTCAACCGTTAAGACAGTTTATGAGTCTGCTGTGTTCTTGTCTTTTAGACTAAATTACCGTGACCCCCACCCCCCATAGAATCACCATAATGTTTGATATTTTCGTTGAAGAGATTTGGTGCAGATGGAAACAATAGGGGGACTTCCTATAAATTCAGTAGTGTACAGGTATATGCTATACGCTTCTGGGGAAGTATATGGCAAGAACACAACTATTTTGCTTTCAATTGACATGTTTTTTGTTTTGTTTTGTTTTGTTGTTGTTATTAAAGACCATTTGGTTGCACATGGATGGATAATTCACTGTAAAACTGGTGGTTTTACTGATGATTTTAATGTGTACTGTATAGGCTTTCAGCTGAAATTACAGTCAGCTATGCTTGTAATGATTATTGGGTGTGTGTGCGTAAATATTCTGCTAAGATTTTTGCAATCTGATTATTGCAAATTAGACGTGCAGTAAAGTTTGCCATCATGTTATTAATTAGTAATTTAAAGAATTGTTTTGCAGCTTATGGAGTATGAATGAAAAAAGAGTTCATGGTAAAATGTGGTCATTGAATGCATTTTATTGCAAAATTATTCACAGTTTGGTCTACAGAAAGTCTACAGATCTGTAGACTTTCTGACCCATTGCATTCAAATGTTTGCTTTACGATACGTTAATCCTCTCCTCTCTTTTGCCACTGGCTAACTTGCTGTAGATGGTGATAGACTAGACAGACCCACACGCACGCATATGAACATATGCACGCACACACGCACGCACGCATATGAACATATGCACGCACGCACGCACGCACGCACGCACGCACGCACGCACGCACGCACGCACGCACACACACAACAGGAAGCTGTGGGTGGTAGTAGTTAGGCTACTGTATGTTTTGTCTATAGCTTGTTGAATAAGTGTTCCCTTCAACATACTGTACTTGCTAAGGTTTATGTAATACGTGATTTCTATTTTCTATGGGGAAACGTGACTGCTAAACTCGATCGGACAGTGTAAATAAAAATGTCTAAGTAACAAAACGAGAAAAAAAGATTATAATAATAAAAAAGGCAGTTCATGGTTAACTTTAACCATGAACTTGTAACAGGGTAATTCTGTACATCGTTCTCCTCGTCCATATTTTTCCCCTTTAAGGCCATCACCAGCTAAATACTGTATGTGCAAAGGACGGCACGGGACCAGTGTAGTTTCACAGACAAACCTGGTATTTATTTAGTTAATTTTAGTTTAATTAATTAATTGTATTATTATTATTATTATAATTTTTTTTTAGAATGGCCAAACTTTATACACTGCAATACAAGTTTGAACTGGTCAATGCCTGGGCTTGATGCAATATACAGGTACACCAATGTGTTTGGTGGTTTGTGCCGCACATCATTGCTCCAAAATAGAACCGTGCTCTGAGAGACGCGTCAACAGGTTATGATGTGTCCACTCGACGCCTCCACTGTGGCTACGGCTGTTGTAAACAATTTGATGACGTGAGCTTCTGACGCTTTCAGTGTGTCCGGGCTAGACTCATTAAAGCCATATTTAATGGAGAAAAAAACAGTATTACAGAGAGGACAGCAGAAGAGAGGAGGGGAGCGGAGAGGAGTTAGGAGAAGAGCATGGGACATTTTGTTTATTTTCACAGAATGTTCTGGAGAGCCCTACTTTAATGATGGCGTCTCTCAATTTCCCCAAACATAAATGAAAACAAATACACACAGGCACGCACGAGCGGGGATGCGTGCACACACACAGATAGGGACAGAGAGAGAGAGAGAGAGAGAGAGTGAGTGTTGGATGGACAGACAGACAGACAGAAAGATAATGAGAAATATTTTCATAATAATAGCATGATCTTCATTTATTTTTCTTTCTTTATGATTTTCCCTCACTGTTGCGCACGCACACGCACGCACACACACACACACACACACACACACACACACACAGCACAAAGAAGCAGTGTGAGCGATTAGTTGCAGAAAAAAGTGGATTGTTGAGGGTCTTATATAACTGCTTTGATCCTTATCAGCCTGATGTGTATTCCATATGCTGTTTGTTCTCTGTAACACACGCACGTGTGCACGCACGCGCGCGTGCGCGCACACACACACACACACACACACACACACACACACACACACACACACACACACACACACACACACACACACACACACTTTTGTACTTTTACTCAAGTAAATTTTGAATTCCGGACTTTTAGTAGTATTTGCAGTATTGATACTTTTACGTAAGTAAAACATGTGAGTACTTTTTCCACCACACTGTCCTAACTCCAACGTTAGCTATAAAAATCACACTTTCCTGCATGACGACCAGATCATTGGGCGTCATTCACAAATCTGTGCTTAAACTGAACGGGTCTCACACTCTCTCTAGCTCTTTAATAAACACAAAATAAAATTTCAGGTGGGTTGTCAATTTCAGCCAATCAGGAAGGAATACCCATGTATCAGCTTAAATGTTATAGTGTTCCACACACAAAAATCAAACACACAAATCCACAAAACAAGGAAGCTTTACTTTGGCCTTCTTGGTGCCTTATGTAATGGTGTTTCCACTGGACTAATGTTGACACCAATGTTCTAATGACTTAGCTCATGTCTCACCATACCAGTACAACATGTTCTTTCCCATAATGCAGGGCATTACAGAAAAGTGCATAAGTACATAAGATGGACCTTGTGGTTCCTCAGTCGTGTTAGCTCAGACCCCTTAGCTATCATTACAACCAGTTACCATGTGCTCAGCGATGCGATACAAACTCACAAATGATTTACGATCACAGAATGTGCGACGGCTCAGCGAAAAAGTTGAATACCAAACTACTCACCCCTTTACCAACTCGCCCCGGGCGTACAGCCGGCGGAACCGCGCAGCCTGGTATTCCTAAAGTAACCTAAATAAATTATGCTTAAACGGTTAAACCTAACCTTTTTCCTAACATTAACCTCAGTAAAGCTATGCCTAAACCTAACTCTATACCTAAACTTAACCCCAGAACGATGCCTAACCCTGAACTTACTGGATTCGATTCCCGCTGGGGACGCTGTGGGCGCTGGGGGTAGCAGCTTTCCCTCCTCCGGTCATCAGTGCCCATACCTGAGGCGGGGTTGGCGAAAGGGCCTTTCTGTGTGGAGTTTGCATGTTCTCCCCGTGTCCCCTAGGGTAGGTATCCTCACAAAAAAACATGCAGTAATCCTGGTCTCTAAACTACCTCCCCCTGGCCAGCCGGGGCACCTGATGGAGGGGAAAGGAACTGGTCGGAATAACGTGTTCCTTCCGCGCACTACGTCCGGCCGGGGAAACTCCCCCCCTGTCAGGTGAAAAGAAGCAGCTTGGACTCCTCATGCATAGAAGGAAGCATGAGGTCAGTCCGCTGCCCCCCCAGGTTGGCAGATGAAGTGTAGCGCCCAGGATTACATTAGATAATTGACACTGGGTGAAAAAATGGGTTGCAATGGCTAGGGTTAGGCCAGCCTTCATCCAATCAGGATGAGAGGGGCCTTCCTCCAATCATGATCGAGTGGGGTTGGGCCTTGGTGCACGTGCCGTGCTGTTGGCCTGTTGTGTCTGTCCCCACTGTAGAGCGTGTGCATGTGCACAACCTGTTCTACCGGGGCGGACCGGGGTGTTTTCCAAATCACCCAAATCACTGAATGCTCCTTTAAACGCCTCGTCCAAATTAAGGCCCGGGTCTGTTTAAACGCTGTTTATTTGTGTGTTTGTGTGTGTGTGTGTGTGTGTGTGTGTGTGTGTGTGTGTGTGTGTGTGTGTGTGTGTGTGTGTGTGTGTGTGTGTGTGTGTGTGTGCGTGTGTGTGACTGTGTGTGACTGTGTGTGGACTATAGTACAGAAACTATCACTGTACTTTGTGTGACCTATGAGGTTCATTGCCTCTCACCCACTTTACCATTCCCTCTCCCTCCCGAGTCCCACCCGATCCTTCTAATTTTCACTCCCATTCCCATCCTTTTCTCTCTCTCTCTCTCTCTCTCTCTCTCTCTCTCTCTCTCTCTCTCTCTCTCTCTCTCTCCCCCCTTCCTAATCAGTGGAGGGATCGAGGCCGTGCTCCTATCAGCCTAATTACCAGTGAAACATGTAAATAAGGTTATATAACAGTCACTTGGGCTCTGACCTCACACACGCTGTCAGAGTGACAGGCAGGGAATAGAGGAGGGTCTGGAAGGATTAATCAAATCATCTATTAATTATCAATTAACAGAAGTTATTTCAAATGAACATTTAGTGATCGAATAACTGGTTTAGTGATTATCATGCAAAAACAAAATATTATATGTTATAATAAGATGTTTGGGTTCAGATAACTTATGATGACCATAGCATCCTTTTGTATTGTAATGCCTTTATGTTGTAGCCTACATTTGTAATATAGATGAATGAAGATAATGGTTATGAGGAGTGCATCAGAGAGAGAGAGAGAGAGAGAGAGAGAGGAAGTGTGGAACAGAAAACAGAGGGTGGGTGGAGTGAGAGTGCTCTTTAACAAGCTGTAATTACTATTACATCAGAGCTAGGAGCAGGGACGGCCAGGTACCTCAAATAACCTTTGTTCTCTGCAGAGAGGAAACACAGCCAGCGAGAGACAGAGCACACTGGGAGGGGATGACAGACAGACAGACAGACAGACAGACAGACAGACAGACAGACAGACAGACAGACAGACAGACAGACAGACAGACAGACAGACAGAAGCCTGATTCATACTTTGTCATCGAAAAAAGAAACCCCCTGTCACGTATATGCAACACATTGTGAGCTGGTAGGCCCGGGTTTCTTGTAGCTTATCGATCTGCTATTTTTGGCACGTGACATGGCCGTGCAATTGAGCATAAATTAGGCTAGACAGCAACAAAGAGAGGTACACAGCGTTCTTTTAATTTTGAGAATGTACCAAATGTTACCAAATAACATTTCTACACTCGTTAGTTGCAAGTGGATAAATTAGCAATGATGATTTTACTGTGTATAGAGAGAGAGAGACTGACAGACACAGACAAATACAGAACTGAGAGAGAGAGAGAGAGAGAGAGAGAGAGAGAGAGAGAGAGAGAGAGAGAGAGAGAGAGAGAGAGAGAGAGAGAGTGTGTGAGTGAGAGTCTGGAATGAATAGGAGAAAGAGAGGTACTCAGTCTGAAAGAAAGATAGAAACCAACATAGGTGAAGATGGACACAATAATGTCTTCTTGGCTTCACCGTCCGTCCGTCCGTCCGTCCGTCCGTCCGTCCGTCCGTCCGTCCGTCCGTCCTTTCATTAATTCCTATTACAGGTCTATATCTAATCTTTGGAAACTAGGATTACTTGGATTACTAGAGCCACATATAAAGCTTTAAAACTATATGCACTGTGATGCTTGACATTCATGCACTTAACACAGAAAGATCCTTGCCATCCCTTTATTCGGCTTCTTCTTTTTTCTTTTTACTTACTAATCTACAACCTCGTGTCGTGTTCTGAGATTTTGGAAATATTATTTGGAAAATAAACTTTTAAAAGGTTTTAAGTGGTTAGTTACAATGGTTAATGAACACTGAGGATTTTACTGTGTGGTTTTGGCTCGACTTCTTAATTGCTAGGTTCAGGTTGGATTGAGGTTCAGCACACACATTCGTTTTTTTCTCATGCTATACTGCTGTACTCATGCTAGGTCATGACACTGACACAAACCAGAAAAGCTGTGAATAATGTTGATTGGCAGGTCTGCCATGTTTGGAAAGGTCTGGAAAACAGGTGATTTGTAGTAGAGGAATCATGTTGTTTTAATCTTAATCTTAATGTCTGTATGGATACGCAACCTACCACTGTTACAGGTCATGAATGGATATTCTCCATATTGTCATCTCTCAACTTCTTAATTGAACAATGAATGTACCTCCATCTTTTATGTTTTCATTCACTTAGGGGCTAGTAGTGGTTGTCCCCTGCAGGGAAAGTGTTACTTTCACTCATGAGTATGTATCAAAATGGACCCTTATTGGTCTTGATGCGTAGGTTGGGGTAAAAAACATGACGTGACGTGCCAGATGGATTGTCTCAAATGCACGGCACGAGGCTTGTGCTACTGGAGCTCCTACTGGTTAAAGAGCGTATGAGATGAGCATCTACAATCTACGATCGGCCTTGTTTATTTTGAGATATGAGCGGAAACGGAATGTCCCAAGACTGAATACCACACACGTCAACTGTGCTGCAGCAGACACAGGAATTAAACAGGAATTAGCTTGACTCAAATAAAAAAATAGGTATATGGACTATATGCAGCTGCCCACATATGATTATAACACAACTACACGGCCATCGCAGGGCATTCATTTAATTTATAAAGACCTTATATTAGACTACAAATGATATGTGGAATTGCCTTCTGGACTGTTCCTCTGTCATTCAGAGCTCTTGGGGATGACAGCCTACGTCAGATTTAGCCTTGCCTCTTAACTCCACCCCTCCTGGCTGACCCCAGCAGAGAGGAACGTGGGAATGTTTGTACATCTGTGTGTGCGTGCGTGTGTGCGTGCGTGTGTGCGTGCGTGCGGCGTGCGTATGTGTGTGCGTGTGTGCGTGCGTGCGTGCATGCTTTTTACATGAAAAAATTGTTTTCTGTCATTATTGATTGCCTCTACACAAACACACACACACACCCACACCCACACCCACACACACACAGTGTTACAAACACTAAATTACACATTGCCCACAGGTCTGTGGGTGTAATTTATGTGTCAGAGTTGTCTGATGCAATCAAACATTTATAAAAAGCTATTTGGCTGAAAGTCTCCTATTGAATGTTTTCTTTCTTCAGAAAGGTAGCAAATGTTCTCTCTGTATGGCTGGCTTTCCTTCCACAGTATGAAAAAGAAAAATGGCTGAATAAAGGTTCATGGAGTTGCCTCATGATATATGAATAGGGTTAAGGGCAAACATGCTTCTGCTACCAGGGTCCTTGGACTCTGAAACTACCTGCAAGTTATTATTGTTAGATTTTAGGTCACTGTATTTAGAAATCATACAGTATATTTAAAGGCCTATTTCCACTTTTAGTTATCATCTATTAATGAATAGGATTTTTGGTTAGAATAATTCCCTGTCAGTTATTAAACCTTTAACCTTGATCCCAACTGCTATACTAGTGGTAGTTCAAGCGGTCTACAGGTATATACCAAAATGGGCAATGAGTTGAAATTCAAGGATTTATTTTCCTGGGGAAAAGTGCTTTAAGTCAGGAGTTAAAACTCATACTTTATCACACCAAGAACTATAAAACATTGCATAAAAGTACAAAGGTCTCGCTGTCAAAGGTCAAGAACCCTGGACGGTGTGCAAAGTCATTTGTACAAATTCAGCTTGCTAAAGGCAAGAGTAAGGACAGTTCTGACTGTCTTGGAGTCTGCCGGGTCAGGGACTCTGTAAGGGGAGCTCAACATGGGCCTTCCTTAGCACCTGCCTGTAGCAGGGCTCCAAACTAACTTTGCACCTTCCCATAGGTCTCCCAAATACTGTTTTATCCGTCCCAAAGTGAATGCATTCCTTCCCAAATAAGACTATTAAGGAGGTCATATATGGTACAGAGTTACATTGCACGAGTGTTGGGGTAATTACCTAAATCAACATGCTGCAACTGAATTGGTGCCGTTATGCAGTACAGGGATCTCCACTCGCTGTAATACAGTTTCAATATTACCAAACCAGTTGGTACCAACTCTGAAACCTCTGCAAAGCCTGCTCTTATTGACCCAGGTCAGGTTTCGCTGCACCAATATTGTCCAAAAGGGGGCTATTGTTATGGTCTGTCATACAACTTATGAACAAATTAACAGAACACCTCGGTAACACTTTACTTAAAGGTCAGGTCTAGAATGCATTATTATCACATTTATAGTGCATTATAATGCACTTATAAGGCTTCATAACACTCATTATAAATGAAATGTTTAAAATTGTGAATAATCAGAATCAGCTTTATATATTTTACAAGGTAAAGTTTACAAGGTAAAAAAGTGAGTGAAATTAAATTACACAGTACTTGAGATAAGATATGATGATATAAAGGTGTGTGATACTTATGGTTAGTTAAGGTGTGAGGAAAAAAAACATGCAACAAAAACCCTTTAGAATTACTCAGTATTGAAGATGTATGAATCTGGAACTGGTTGGAATAACGTGTTCCTTCCACGTGCTACGTCCAGCCAGGGAAACTTCCCCTGTCAGGTGAAAAGAAGCAGTTACTTTTGACTCCTCATGCATAGAAGGAAGCATGAGGTCAGTCCGCTGCCCCCCACGGTTGGCAGAGGAAGTGTAGTGCCCAGGATTACATTAGATATTTGACACTGGGTGAACAAATGGGTTGCAAAATCGTGGGATAAAAATTATGCTGTATGTATGAAGACAATATTGAGGAAATGTTATTCCATTAATATTGAGTTATATCAGGCTTAAACCTCAGCCCCACAGCGTGTAAAGTCAGTGAGAGAAGGAGAGAATGAGTTCAAGGCCGAACCAACAAGACTGCTACTACGTATATCCTTCTTCCTATTGTCCCTTTCCAACATGGAGCTTTGTGCGTGTCACATCACATGTGTGGTATGTGTATTCATGTGCTGTTCTTCCACCTTATGACCTGCTCATACATCAACAATTCAACACCTTATGACCTGCTCATACATCATCACCTTATGACCTGCTCATACATCACCTTATGACCTGCTCATACATCACCTTATGACCTGCTCATACATCAACACCTTATGACCTGCTCATACATCAACACCTTATGACCTGCTCATACATCACCTTATGACCTGCTCATACATCACCTTATGACCTGCTCATACATCACCTTATGACCTGCTCATACATCACCTTATGACCTGCTCATACATCACCTTATGACCTGCTCATACATCACCTTATGACCTGCTCATACATCACCTTATGACCTGCTGCTCATACACCACCTTATGACCTGCTGCTCATACACCACCTTATGACCTGCTGCTCATACATCACCTTATGACCTGCTCATACATCACCTTATGACCTGCTCATACACCACCTTATGACCTGCTGCTCATACATCACCTTATGACCTGCTCATACATCACCTTATGACCTGCTCATACATCACCTTATGACCTGCTCATACATCACCTTATGACCTGCTCATACATCAACTTGTACATCAATTCTCTTGATGTACTCTGTCTTGTACAGACACTTGGCTCCCTCAGGAGCTATCTGTTGAGCTCTATGGTGAATTTGACAGCCGTCAGGCATAGGCTGATTGATTCAACCCTCCCTCTTAATTAACCACCCAGCATGCTGCCTTTCTCCCCCAGAATATCTCCTTACTTTGAGATCTTGTGAAAACAAAAGACTGCAGCGTGCTTGGTTTTGATCAGGACTGTCTGACATTATAAAGTTCTGAAGGAAAGCAAAGGGGGGGGGGGGGGGGGGGGAGCATACGTATAAAACGGAATAGTTTGTCTTCATTAGACTCATGCGAAACACAGACTGTGAGGAACGTTGATGCCTTATAAAGTCATGATCAGGTGCATATTGTACAGCATGTGTTACATTATGAGTAGAGGAGGTACACGCATGTCTGTCCCTGCGTGGAAGTATAAAGTACTGTTGTTTTTCCTATGGGTATGTTTGCCTATAATGACGTATTTGATTGATTTTATTCGGTCAAAGAAATACAAGTTCAGTTCAACACAATATAGCGCCTTAAACCCAGGATATACACATACAGTGTAGTGGAAACTAGAACTGTTATAAGTGTGTGTGTGCGTGTGTGTGTGCATGTGCGTTTGTGCGTGCGTGCGTGCGTGCGTGCGTGCGTGCGTGCATGTGTGTGCGTGTGTTAAGGATAAACATTCTTGAGCAGGGCCACACACACAATACACCCTGTCCTCCAATTAGAATCATTTCCTGCCGCTATCAAATCCTGCTTGGCTCTTAAAGGCACAGTGACTAAAACAACGTTGCTGACGGGTATAAACCTTGTATGTCCAAAACCGTTTTATTTTGTGTTTTAAAAACATTTCAAGATAGTGAAAATAACCAATCTACAAACTCACCAGCATGCAATGCGTTGTGAGCTTGTGGATGTGCTATTTTCGCTACTTTTGTGTGAGGCTTTTATATGATGAAATAGGGCATTGATTTACGATAAAAACAGAAAACTGAGAAAAGGGTTGAAATATGAGGTTTCTGCTCGACAGCAACGACATACTTTGAAATAAGAGTAGCAATGCTGACTATAGGGTGCAACAGTTCATCAAAATAATCTAATTGAACAATTATTTAAAAAAATCATTGATAATCAGTAAATGTTTCACAAGGTTTTGCGATGCAATGTGTCTGTGAGCTTGTAGATCTGCTATTAGTTTTGTTCATTAAATAGAGCAACTGAATCATAAAGAATTGAATCACTAAGATAACAATCTATAGCTGCAACCCCAATACCGGCACTGAACCGTGCATGCATGTATTAAACTCACGGTGAACTTCGATCGTAATGTGGTGTCGAATGCTGCTCTGCGAGTCGGAAAGAAAACAGTTTTCAGGGCTTCCTGAACGAAAGCACTGACCACATGTTTAGTGGGAGTGCTTTGTGCGTTAATGACTAGTAACCACCAAACGCTAATGACTGCTAATGTTCTGAGGAAAATAGGTATAAGCAAATCACTCTTGTCGTGTATATATATGCGTTCAAAAGTTCAAATCCTACCCTTTTCTTCCTTTGCATTATTGTCCCTGCTTTGACCGATTGTCATATGACCATATTCAGAAGAATGTCTTAAAAGCAGCTCATGCAGACACTAGACAGTGCAATCCTAAGTGTTCATTTAACTCTGAGAATGTAGAAATTGATAAATAAACACAGATGATTTGGCTGTATAGACTTGTGACTTGGATGTGGAGGCTTTTCTCTTATTTATATTTGTGTTAATGATATTTGTGTTAATGGCAGCCTGAACTGAAGAACGATTCTAGATCCATTTTATTTTCACACACACACATTTTTGTGCGCATGTGCGTGCGTGCGTGCGTGCGTGTGTGCGTGCGTGTGTGTAGGGGTTATGGCTAGGCCACAGTACAGTATACAGTATATGTATAAGGGATCGAGGGTTATGTAATGGGCTAGTTGAGACTGGATTCTCATTCTGTACATTGTGCTGGGGTGGCCTAACCCCAGCACCCAGGTGCCCCCCCCCCCCCCCCCCCCCCACACACACACACACACACAAGATAAAGACCCAACAATAAAGTCCTGCGTTAATGTGTGTTGATGTGCACAGCTGCACATTGTGATGATGTTTCTACATATAGATGTGGGCATGTCTATAATGTCTGTACTGTACTGTGTGTGTGTGTGTGTGTGTGTGTGTGTGTGTGTGTGTGTGTGTGTGTGTGTGTGTGTGTGCGTGTGCGTGTGTGTGTCAGCGCTGGGAAGTCAGTATTTGTGCATTTCTAATTACAGTCAGGAAATGTTTATTCACGTTTGATTGGGTGGGACCAGCAAGGACCCTGGGTACATTTAAACAAACTATTTCGACATCCTGTTTAAATTCACTTTCTGGAGGAGAAAGGGGGGTTCTTTGCTGAGGTGGACAACTGGACACTTATGTAAGTCCAAGTCCATAGGCCTCCTCAGTGCATGATAGAAACAAAAGAAGAGTATTTCATGTATTTCACTTCATATGGGCCAGAGAAGCCTACTTATATATGCTGTACACACTGCAGCTGAAACAGCCACGGTCAAATTGATCAAATACTTACAGATATTACATAAGATGTGTATTTAAATTTTCTTACAAACAAGTATCATCCTCAATCACAACACGCTCCAGAGCCCCACCCCTGTGCCAATGACCACAACAATTACAAAAACTAAATAATAGAAGTAGCTATGTAATAATATAAGAGAAATGTCGATCGGCTATTTTCAGTGATTTGAGGAAGGAACATATGGTGCCAATAATTGTCCCTTTAGAACTTGTATTATGGCCTTTAGAACAGTCTAATACAGTGTTGGGTGGTTCAAATGGAACTAGATGAGCAGGTCTGAAAGCTTACAGAGCTTGTAGATCAAATAGGGGACTGTCCATCAGATATAGGGTGGTTAAATTAGTTAAACTTCATCTGTATACATTGCATTGGAATATTACTTAATAGTACCAAAATACAACCATAGCCATTTAGACTTGTCACTTCACTCACAATGTGCTACTCATGAATCTTGACTTGAAAGACAAGCTACCATGTAGACAGTATTGTGGAGACTCAAGAACTGGTTTTAAACTCAAGCCATCCATGTCCTGCTTGCTTCTCAATGCAGATTCCAAGATTACTTCACCGTCATGCTTTGCAGCTGCTCATGAGCTGTGAGAGTTAAGAATGATCAAAGATGAACTGAAAGCCACAGGTAAAAGTAAGGTACAAGCAGAATGAATCATGTTTCAACACAGCGTCCTTGCGGTAATGATTCACCATCAAAAACAAACAACCCATCATCGTCAGCTGAATCACTGGAAGTAATTGTGTTTACATAAGGAGTAGGTGATGTGCGAGTTCTTCAAAAAATTATGAGTGGATTTACTGGAAGCACTAAATGGTGCATTTATAGCGCCTTTATCTGAAGTGCTTTACATTTCCTTAATGTCAACGAAGTCCACACTCACAACACCAGAGGGAGTTCAACAAACCATGTGCAACCTAGATTCAGCTCAAACAAGAGATTAAATTAATTTCACTCCTATGCCACTAACATGTGGAATACCCTACCAACAGCCATTAAGACATGTGAATTGAAGACATGTGAAGCCATTAAGCCACTGCCACCTTGACTCCTTCAAAACCACTCTCAAAGAGCACCTACAGACAACTACAATTCAAAACTGGCCTCTTTCTCCCCATACTGGACATGTTTTTCCCTTTTTTACTTTCTTTAATCTTTATGAATATCATCTTCTTTATGATGATTTCCTGTTTTTTGTTTTTTTGTTTTTTAGAATATATATATATATTTGTACATCTCTAAATATTCTGAAGAATTGAAAATGGTGGTCACTGTTGCTAGCCATGCAGAGCCTATAGGGTTCATGTTGTTAATATACAGTAGCCTATACGGTTTAAGTGAGGCTTAAACATAGGGGTGGTACTATTGTACAGTATGTATACTGTACATACAGTCAGTCTCAACCAGGCCACTTCCTGTTATGATGGAAAAATCAAGACAGTTTGAAGTCCAGGACATGACATAATGTCAGTATTCACCTATAAAGCGCTAAACACTCCTCACCTACGCGAACCCTGAGGGTTGCTCTCTCTCAGGGCAACAATGGCTCAGAGGGATGTCCAGCTAGGCTCTCTTATATAGAGAGCTGTTTATATCCCACCATCCTCCCTCCCTTCCTCTATCCCCCCTCTCTCACTTAAGTTCAATCTGATTTCCTATATGAACTAAGGAAACATGCTGGAATTCAGGAAGAGGACCATTTTCCCTGAGCGGCCATTTACGATGCCTAGAGAATAGGGCCTCGAGGGTGGGGTATAGCGGCTATTAACGATGCCTAGAGAATAGGGCCTAGAGGGTGGGATATAGCGGCTATTAACGATGCCTAGAGAATAGGGCCTAGAGGGTGGGGTATAGCGGCTATTAGAGAATAGGGCCTCGAGGGTGGGGTATAGCGGCTATTAGAGAATAGGGCCTAGAGGTTGGGGTATAGCGGCTATTAGAGAATAGGGCCTAGAGGGTGGGGTATAGCGGCTATTAGAGAATAGGGCCTAGAGGTTGGGGTATAGCGGCTATTAGAGAATAGGGCCTAGAGGGTGGGGTATAGCGGCTATTAGAGAATAGGGCCTAGAGGGTGGGGTATAGCGGCTATTAGAGAATAGGGCCTAGAGGGTGGGGTATAGCGGCTATTAGAGAATAGGGCCTAGAGGTTGGGGTATAGCGGCTATTAGAGAATAGGGCCTAGAGGGTGGGGTATAGCGGCTATTAGAGAATAGGGCCTAGAGGGTGGGGTATAGCGGCTATTAGAGAATAGGGCCTAGAGGGTGGGGTATAGCGGCTATTAGAGAATAGGGCCTAGAGGTTGGGGTATAGCGGCTATTAGAGAATAGGGCCTAGAGGGTGGGGTATAGCGGCTATTAGAGAATAGGGCCTAGAGGGTGGGGTATAGCGGCTATTAGAGAATAGGGCCTAGAGGGTGGGGTATAGCGGCTATTAGAGAATAGGGCCTAGAGGGTGGGGTATAGCGGCTATTAGAGAATAGGGCCTAGAGGTTGGGGTATAGCGGCTATTAGAGAATAGGGCCTAGAGGGTGGGGTATAGCGGCTATTAGAGAATAGGGCCTAGAGGGTGGGGTATAGCGGCTATTAGAGAATAGGGCCTAGAGGGTGGGGTATAGCGGCTATTAGAGAATAGGGCCTAGAGGGTGGGGTATAGCGGCTATTAGAGAATAGAGCCTAGAGGGTGGGGTATAGCGGCTATTAGAGAATAGAGCCTAGAGGGTGGGGTATAGCGGCTATTAGCGAGAGACACAGAGAGAGAGAGAGAGAGAGAGAAAGAGAGAGAGAGAGAGAGAGAGAGAGAAAGAGAGAGAGAGAGAGAGAGAGAGAGAGAATGTGTACGAGTGGAGAGAGAAAGGGGCCATAGGGGTGTGGAGAAAGGCTTCAAGACAATCAACATCATTGCCCCTATACGTCTGCATTTTGTTTCATAAACAGAAGCAAACTATGTTGGCAATAATAAAATATTTACAGTAGCTTTTTAAGACATCAGCCTACCATTACAGCTCAATGTATATAATCCTCAATTGTAGTATTTCAGAGAGAAAGAATATACCGTAACATAATTAACCAAAAATGTATCTCTTTTTTTCTGTTCCTATTTTCCCAGGATCGGTTGTTCTTCGTGATGGAGTACGTGAACGGTGGAGACCTGATGTTCCAGATTCAAAGGTCGAGAAAGTTTGACGAAGCACGATCCCGTTTCTATGCAGCCGAGGTCACATCGGCACTAATGTTTCTTCACCACCACGGAGTCATATACAGGTAACATGTTAGCCTGATAACCCCCGTCTTCTGAATTACTATTACTCTTAAGGCTCATACATTGTAGGTGATAATTAGGTTTTAGGTGATAATCAATCACCTAAAAAGGTGACAATGAGTCAAGGCCATCATACTCGCAGTGATGTCCTTAAGCATGGACCCCCCTCCCTCTGGTTCAGATGCGCAACCCCCGTGCCTGCAAAACCAAGGGGACCGCCCACCCAACTTCTTGACCGATCAGTGAACAGCGGTGATAGCCCAGAATGAAAGGGGAGATGTCGATCAGTAAAAACAGAGGGATGTGTCAGGGTGAGCGGTAATAAGCAATTCACGGCGACGAGTGACGTAATGTTGTACGTTTTCTAACTTTAGAAAACTACAACGCGGTGATAAGCTATCACCTCAAACTGTAGTATGAATAGGCCTTTACATGACTTGGAAATTGCAAGATTGCCATTAAATAAAAACAGCGATGAATACATAAGTGATGGTTAAAGATCTTGTACTCAGAAACAAACATTATTAAAGTTCAGTCAGATAACTCACGAATAGATTTAACCAATATTTATTATAGAATGAGAATACAAGTGTGCATGTAATATTTTATCTTGGCGTTCGGCTCTGCTACATTTTTCTCCCTGCTCGGCACAATTAAACATCATCATTAAACATTAATACTTTCAGCACCATTGCCGTTGATTAATGCCAATTGAAGCCTAATTTTGATACTAACGCTTAACGCCATTGCCGTTGATTAATGGCAATTGCGCTTTTAAAGTGCATTCGATCGATCGAGCCATAATGCTACTTACGTTAGCCGGTTAGCACAGCACTGGATCGTCCATCATAGATCGTCGTCGCCATAATAATCCATTCTATCCGTTTCTTTCAATCGCCTGTATCTCCTATTCCTTGTCCCAGATGTCATTTTGGTCAAAACAGCGTTTCTTTGACGGCACAGAGCCGGCGATGTGGAGCGTTCCAGTACCCCGGTTTGGATTCACATTGTAAACAAGGCCTATCTCGGCTCCGTTGAGCGTCCTAGGATAAGCTACTTCCGGTAGACTGAAACTGTGGCTTTTCAAAATAAGAGCTCGACTGGAAGAAATGCTGGCGTGAATTAGATCCTAATTTTTCAATAAATGCTAGCGCTGAAAGGGTTAAGAGCAGGGAGATAGATATACAATAACAACCCCCCATGGGGAACATAAATAGCAGGGCCCACCGGTGGTGCTGGGGTGGTGGTGGGAGCAAACATCACATAACAACCAGGAACCACATGCAGAAGGAAGGCAGGAAGAGCATGCAGTCTAAATACCCCGCCCAATTGGTCAGCTGACCATCAGCGAATGACATGTGGGTCTTGCAAACACTGAATACACCCACATGGTAATGCAGCATATTAACCCCTTGAGTATAAGTATGCACCCTTGAGCACAGCATGGAGCCGCTCGAGTATACCTGCCTGAACTAACTCCGCAAGCTACGTATCATTTATTGAAGACCAAGGGCCAGATTAAGCAAGTGGAAAAACCCATGCGGTAATACAGATTTTGGCCTCGCTCTGCGCCTTTTCGTATTATGGAAGCCGTGGTGAACGCTCACTCATATGGAATACCACGTTCCTGAATATTTTAGCATTGGGGGAGTGTCCATATGTTAATTATTTTCGCTTTGCGCTATTTGCTATTAAGCCCCTTGACCTAAAAACACTCAGCGCATACTGATTCCGCCTGGGTCTGACCACGTCTTAAAAGCAAAAAGCACTGTTTGATTTTACACTTGAGCGGCTCTGGAGTGTTGCCATGTCTGTTTGCTGTTTATTATAAGCGGCTTCTTTTTCTGCAAAGTTGCTTGTAAATATTGGTAGTTGTGGTTGCTTTTCTTGTTTCTAAAGTGCTTATTTGGGCTTTTCTCCTAATGTTGTTTAAACCAGTGATCCTCACACAGCGACATTCCCATGTCAAGGACCCCCAGATGAATGCATTTGCCCAACTAAGCCAGTGACCCCCATGACAGATTTGTGTTTTTAAATGTTTCAATAACATTTTTCAAAAATATTCCACAATTGTCACTTTTTTCAAAGATTACTTTTGAAAATAGCAGATCTACCAGCTCACAATGCATCACATTCATTAATTAAAACTATGAACTCTGACGGCAGGGGGATATATATTTATAATGATCATTATAACAATGTGCAAGAAAATATGTAAAAAGAAGGAAGATTTTTATATTTGTGGACAATCAAAATATGCTGGAAATTTTAATGTGGTGTCATTAAAAGGAATCTTGATATGGCAGACTCACTATCTAGAAAATAAAAACATGGCACTTCATTTAAAATAGGTTGCAGACCCCTGTTATATGCGATTCTTTTGGGAGTATGTTTATAGACCTATTTACTTGTTTCTATGAGACATGGCAACAGCGAGCTTTCTGGCTGTCTGGCTTTCTGTTGTTGAGATTGTAAAGGGTCATATATCGCTCATTTCTCAACCTTTTTTAAAAATTAAAACATCTCCATAATCATTGGGAGGTTTGCTTTCATACGCTGTATCACACCCGACTCAATTCTTCTTCAATAAAATGCTACGAGCGAAGACCATAACATTGGGGCCGCAGCAATACGCATGGCGCACGTATGGCATTTCAACTCATTCCTTCGTCGTGACTCGAATGAAATAAAATAAAATAAACGTTATTTTACTGGTGTTTTTCAATAGAAACAAATAAAGAGCGTGTGTGCAACAGTGCATATACGTGCATGCACTATATGCTATATTTCCTCCTTGTCGGGATGTGAGCTCTTCACAGCTCTCTTTCATATTATTCTTATAATATTTGATATTATAAACACTCATGGTTCTCTCATTTCTCAACCGTTTTTTAAAATGTAAAAATACCCATATTCCTTAGGAATCTTGCTTTCATTCGCTGTATGGTACATGGTTCTATTTTTATCGAATTAAACAATATCAAACAAACTTGTATGTTCGGGGGTTAGACGATTCTGGGAACATTACGCATGGATTGCCAATTTGCCAGCCAATGCTGCGTATCTACTCGCAGTTCCATTCCGATCTGAAAGGTATAGGTATAGGTGCCATTTCAAAGGCTTAGTTATTCATTTATGAATCAAATGAACTAGAATAAAGATTTTTACAGCTGTTTTTCATGCTTAGAACAGAAACAAATGAAGTGATGATGTGCGTATATCTCCCTCCCTTAGCATATGGCTGCGCCGCTGTAATGACTTTCCAATGAACACTGCAAGTTACTTAACAAAATAGAGACATAGGCCTACAAGCTATGCACATCATGGCTGTGACAGCTTGTGGATCTGTTCTTTTGAGGCATAAAGGTGACAGCATGCAGTGCAATAGGAATAATTAACCCAAATGTGACAAAGTCATGTCATGTCTATGGTGCCAGTCTGCAGAAATGTAATACCGCTTCCAGAAAAGGGCGCATTCCGTATGAGGACATCAGCTGACTCGTAAAGAGAATAGTACGGACATGTTCATTGGGTAAGCCTCAAAACTCCCTAAAACACTCCCATGACTAATTCAAGGCCGTTTTGCTCACACCACGGGGTGTCGAAAGCGCTTCTTACCAGGCCCATAATTGTAATATGACATTGCCCACGCCCCCACGTCTTAAAAACTGTAATATGATATGTAATTAGATTCCACTTGCTTAATCGGGCCCTAAGAGACAAAGCAATCCATAGACTGTGCTGTGCCTTACATCAAACCAAACCCGGCAGCAAAATACATATATATTTTTAAACGACAAGAATAAGAATGTCCTCAGCAAGTTTAATGGCAATCTTGTCTGTTGTTTTCTGAGATGTATTGTTTGGACTGTTGGACTGGTAGACCAACATTGCTATCCTTGGAGCTTTTCTGTGTTTTTGAGGGGTGCTAGCCCCCCCTATGCCCAGCTTTGTGTGAATACAAACATTGGCTGATGCTTGGCTGATCACCCCAGGCCCATAGCAATGATTTGATTGGTTGAGCAAAGTACATATTGAAGATAAAAGTGAGGGCAGAAAAAGTGAAGGCGCCAAAAATGATTGGCCGGAATGACATTTGGGATGATTTGATTGGTTGAGCACGGAATGTGATGTATGATGATGTATGATGATAAGAGCGGCCCTCGCTTCACACACGTGTGATTTTTGTCGTATATGTTTGGCGTATTTTCTTTGTAGGCTCGCCCAGGCCGGTATATTCCTCCCACCATCTCCTTCATAAATCATCTAATTGTGTGTTTGGAGATGGCCTTTATTTGCACTCCACTGTTGTACTGAGCCTTCCCTTTAGCTTAAACCAGTGGTTCCCAAAGTGGGGTCCCGGGCCCCCAGGGGTACTTGAGGGAGTTCCAGGGGGTACCCAGCTAAATGATATTTAGGAACCAAATGGACCCTTATGGGTCTGTAACTCAGAGATTGTACAAATGGAACCAAATGGACCCCCATTTTGTTCCATTTGTACACTCTCAGTTAAATTAACTTTGATTTTACAATATACATTGGGATTCCAGAGATAGAAATGACATTAAATAGGGGACCGAAAATGCTTGAAAATCACTGCTATAGCCGTAAATATCTTCTCTCATGGGGGTCCTTGGCATATGTCTTCAAATGGGGGTCCGCGGGCTAATTGGTGTCAATTTAGGTCCTTGACATGAAAAAGTTTGGGAACCACTGGCTTAAACAGTCTGACTACCCTCCCCTGATCTCTCACTAACATGGCATAACTGCTATTTTTATTTTCTGTTTTTTGAGGGTCCCTCCTATGTCCAGCTTTGAGGGTTTTGTAAACACAATGTATAAACACAAACATTTATTAGGCCACATAGGTTTGAAACAACATTTTTGCTGTGCGGCTTTCGGCTGTGTTTCGACTGCCCCCCCCCCCCCCCCCCCCCTCATACAACAAAAATGTTGTGTCAAACCATGTGACTCCCATTCCCATAGACAGTTTGAGGGTCTGTGTAAACAAACAAAACACAAACATTGAAGACAAAAGTGAGGACGCAAATTGTGATTGGCCAGAATGAGATGATGTACACTACAGTATGATGACGTCACGTGTGATGATAAGAGCGCCCCTCACTTCACACGGGTGTGATATTTTATTTGTTTATCACACAATTCTCTGTAAATGTACGTAGCTTCTTTTCTGACATCATGGAACCACCGTGTCTGGCACCACCTTGCACCTTGTTCATTCTAATGTTTAGTAGAACAGTAGCTGAACCACTTGACCCTATCTGTCTCCTTGCTTATACTGTGTTGCAGCCACATCATTTTCAGTTTGATGGAACAGGATGTTTGTGTTAACAGGCAACAGCACCTAATAATGTCAGCTAAGGATATGATTTTTTATACATTGGGACATAACTAACACTCAATTGTGTCCTAAGCTCATTTGACTCACACACCTTTAACCATAATTATTTATATTATAACAATGCAGTCAGTGCGCACCCCTTTCACAACACCCTATGTCTGAGTCACAAACTCAGACATAGGGCTCCATCTTGCGGCAGCCGGCAGGGGCCCTTTTTCCTTAATTTGGGGATTTAGTATTGTGTGAGAGGTGTGGCCCCGTAAATGTTGTTATCTTGTGCCACAGCCTAAGTCCCTAAAACACCTCCATTACCCCTTACATTATGCATAGGTGTGGTTTGGGCGTTACAATGAATAAACCAATCACTGTGCCACCTGCCATTGCCTTTAAGAGATCCATTATCCATTTAACATTATGCCCAGTGATTTACACTATGGCCCATGGCCATGGAAGAGCGACACACGATTCTACCTTGAAATATAGCCTATTTTATTTGATACAGCGGCCGGGTTGTTTTGTGTCCAGTAGCTCCAACACAGTCTCACTCGTACAAATCTAATAACTTCTTTGACTAGACAATTAAACACAATAAGCACAAGGAATTGACACTGCTGATTATAGTAAAATTCCAATCACAGAGATTTGTGGAGAATTAAGACAGAACAAGACCTCTGAGCTGTGAATGTTGTGCAACATGACTCAAGCCGAGGCAGCTCCAACTCAGGTCTGATCACCGTCTCAGAGTCAGGAGTGCATTCTTTTATCAAATAGAATTCGCATTAGGGTTGGTTTGAAGAGGCACTTTC
>NC_136791.1:35847582-35887582 GCF_951216825.1 Electrona antarctica
TCTTAACTGTTCCCAAAATGGAGCCATTTCTCCTTTTGTAAAATGACTCCGTGTAGGCCTACTTTTTCATAGTCAAACATAAAACAGCACACAAATATGCAGCCAAAAAATGTTCAACCACAGTTGCCCGAATCTCATTAGACCGTTCTCCTTCTTCTTTCTCCTCTTCCTCTTCCTCTCCATCCTCCTCGTCCTTGTCCTCCTCTCACTCTTACCCCTCTCTTTCTCTGGTTGTCGATCTCTTCAAGGTTCTCCATTGTTCACCAAACAAAACAGATTGATGCTTTGAGATTTTATGTGAGAAGTGTGTGCAACAGCTGAACATTGTGTGTAGTGTTTGGACAACAAGGTAATGTGTAATTGACATCAGAAAGTCAGAGTCTAATGCAGATAAGGGAGTGTGATGTAGTGCAAATTGTGTCGAGCGATTAGGTACATGAAGTGAAGGTTGTGCAAATTGTGTCAAGTTTTTGATTTTTGTGTGTTAACAATCGTGAAAAACTGTAATGGCTTAAGACACAAAACTCTTGTCCATCAAAGTTAGTGAGAATCAACACATTGCCACATATGTTTCATTCACGAGCAGGGGCGAAAACATGACTTCTGAGGCGGCTTCTGACCTCCTCCTTGAAGCCAATTATAATAATAGGGGACAGCACGGTCACCCCTCCTTGTCCTCCTGCTGTGTACTGTTGGCACACAGTTGTACAGACAGGCAGGGCTGTAAACAGTAGCATTTGGACGTCATGCTGTTGACACTACTGGTTTGAACTGGTCCAAAAGGGATGGGTTGGTGCACGCCTGTACTGCATGCCAAGCTACACACAATATACAGTTATATACCAGTAAGACGCCCTGAGGGCGAGAAGCAAGGACGAGGTCGCGTACACACATCGGTCTGGGTGACGGCAGATGGCAGACTGCTGGGCGAGCGCTGGCGCTTTAGCATGGGGGTCAGATCAACATATGGAATGAATTCTGTACTGGCCATATATGGAGTCTTGGGTGTACAGGGTTTGATGAGGTCAGATCAACATATGGAATGTCAGAACAGGAAGGACGGGTAGGGAAGGATCAACATATGGAATGTCAGAACAGGTCAGCTCCATATATAGAGATCTAAGGGTTTGAGGTCAGATGTAGATTTGCTGGCCGCGTCCATATATGCAGATCTAGGTGATGATCCAGTCTTCTCCATGTATGGTTATCCAGTAGAGGGTTTGATGATGTCAGATTGACATATGGAGCGTGTCACGAGGCGTGAAAAATGAGAACTGTCAATTACAGCAACTACTGGCCAATCACAGCAGGTCTCCCTAGAAAAGCGGTGGTATCTACCAGCACGCAGCCATGGGATTTTCATTTCAAAATATGCCTAATATATTTTTGCAGAATATAATTTATGTGTATTTATGTGTTTTGACAAATACATAGTGTGTGGGGGGAGACTAACACTTTCTCTATTAAAGCTAAACAAGGTGAAAGTAAACTACAGCTGTATTTGCCAGGAGTTTTACAACGCTGTATCTTATTAATTTACTTGCTTGTTTTAAAAGCAACAGCTGGCAGAGATCTGCGCTCTGAGTGCACCTATAGTTAATTTATGTATGGTGGACTGTTGTGGCTTGTTATGAAATTGCAATGAAAAAGGTTTAGTCCCATGAGTAGTGAGTACATGACTCAAGTACTCCTTTAGCTTTGACAGGAAATCCTTATAGCTTTGTGTCAGTGGGCTTTGAGGAGGCTGATGTAATAATGAAAACCATGTACCGACTATGCATCTTTATCTTTACTATTCCACTCCCACGCCTTAATGATCTGGGGGTATTCTGAAAGCCCTGCATGGATGTGAACACACCAGCAAAGGCCTGTACACAGCAATATGAGAATACATTAAAATTTCAGAAACAGATTTGTATATGTCTGCATTCTGATGTGACGATGAATACACAAACCAAACCTTACATTAAGAATCTTCAAAGATGTCGTGGTCAATTTTAGTGTGCAATACTCTTATTTGTTGCATTCTTTTGTGCAACATTTGTGCAACAGGCTAGGCCTATATGTGTATGTATATGATGTATGTGTATGTACAGTATATGTGTATGTGTTATATGACTGTGCATTAATTACATCTGCATTCCAGTCTGAATATGCAGTTGTGTGTGTGTGTGTGTGTGTGTGTGTGTGTGTGTGTGTGTGTGTGTGTGTGTGTGTGTGTGTGTGTGTGTGTGTGTGTGTGTGTGTGTGTGTGTGTCTGTACAGTTGATATGGAGACAGAGGCGCAGGTTGTCCCAGTGCATTGGGGTTGCCGCTAAGAACGTAATGGAAAAAATCACTCAAGATTTACATGAAACACAGGAAATGCCCTCAATTGAGCCTGATTGCTTGTGCTTGTGTGTGTGTGTGTGTGTGTGTGTGTGTGTGTGTGTGTGTGTGTGTGTGTGTGTGTGTGTGTGTGTGTGTGTGTGTGTGTGTGTGTGTGTGTGCGTGCGTGCGTGCGTGCGTGCGTGCGTGCGTGCGTGCGTGCGTGCGTGCGTGCGTGCGTGCGTGCGTGCGTGCGTGCGTGCGTGTACAAAGGCTAGTCCTGAGCGTTGACTGTGGCGTTGACTGTATAGTTCCTGTTTATTGACAGTTTGTTGAGTGAAAAGCTTTCCTGCATAAACCATTGTACACCAGACAGTGTCCAATGATCACTATCTATTTAGTGGTGAAGAAAAATACCCACACAATGCTTGTTGAAGACAAGGTTTTTGTCCAAACCATCTATGTTACTGTAAGCTAATATGTCACCTTTGATTCCTTCTGTGTTTCAGTTAAGCAAAATTACACAAGAGGGTGTGCTTTACTGTCATTAATGGCACGCCTGCCCTGCGTTGCTGCAGGTTGCTGCCTCTGAAGTATAACTCAACACATAATAGGCGAGTTCCGTAAGCAGCACAGAAGTCGCTAAAAACATAATTTTGAATGACAGATGTAGCCACTATGACCAAAAATGGCCCTGGAAAATCGCTAGCCTAGCAACCCTCTCCCGGAGAGCAGCGAGACTCAGCACAGCTGATTTTTATGTTTTGATTAGGTGTTCCATCATGCTCGTTTGAAGCATGGCTAGGCTATTTCAACTACAATACTACTCTAGGACTAGCAAAAGTGATCTGGTAGTTGTTGCAAAATGCTAACAGACCAGAGGAATTCCCAATAGTCTTGGCTACCCAGTTAGCTTTGCTGGCAATTGTGAGGAAATACTCAACTTTGTCGTGTCATTGTTCCGATGGAGCATTATTCTGACTGATTGCATTGACTAATCCTAACCGCACGCAAAGCCACGTAGTCAGAGTAATGGGATGTTGAAATGTTGGGCAGTCCCCACTTTGTCAAAGTCGGCCAAATGTCAAATTTTCCCTGGCACTCAGGTACTCGTTCCTTGCCCTACACACGGCAATCACAGTACACCGAAATATTTTGTTGTGCCAGACACAGCTTCTAGTGGTAAACAACAGAAATTACAAGGTAAACAAAGACGACTAAAGCTACTTTGTTGCACGCCAGTGTCACGCACTGAAAATAGCATATTTTACAAACTCACCATGTTTTGGCTCATTGTGAGCTTGTAGATCTGTTATTTTTGGCACGTGACACGATGCGCAACCTCCTACCATAGGAGGGAGAGTGGGAGACACACAGTGGGAAAGATGGAAGGGAGACAGTGTCTGACACAGGAGATGTCCCAAGCAGTATTTGATCCTAGGGCCCTAGGCCTGACATGTGTAGTGCTTTTGGCATTATACAACAATACTTTTTGGTGGCATCATTACTCAAGCCGGTTGAAACGCTTCCCCGCCTTCATATTGAAACAAAACAAAAATAAATGTGTGCAATATATTACCCATTAAAATATAATGTTGTTATTCCATTATTGCACACCTGCAACCCATTGCAAATTAAATATTGTTGCGGCTCAGTGTCATATAATAAAATGATTAGTGTCATCAGCTATGAAAATTACAAACAAATCATCTTCTGTTTATTAGCCTCAGGTGTGCTATTCAAAAGCAATGCAGTAGGGATAAGCTGAAGGCATTGCTGTCTGAGATGAGGGGTTTTAGTGAAGGAGTACCACTCGCTCCTCCAAAAACACTTCTCAATGTGCACTATAGCAGGGGTTTTAGTGAAGGAGTACCACTCGCTCCTCCAAAAACACTTCTCAATGTGCACTATAGCAGGGGTTTTCAACTGATTTTGACCCGGGGACCACCATCCTGACTAAGCAACCTGGGCACCACCATCGGGTGGGTCCATCATACAGTAGACCCACCTGATAGACGTAATCTTCAAAAGCCATGCAAGTTTTAAATACGATATTTTATTAAAAAATATATATGATTTTCTGGTGCATGGCCAGGGATCACCTGCAATGCCACTGGTTCCCAAGTCCCTTCACAATTACAATGCATCCACATAAAAATATCTCTCAATTTCTCAATTTCATAAAGAAAAACAGGAATGTGGGCTTATGCAGTCATACAATTATAATTTACAATTTAGGCATTTAGCAGACGCTCTTAATCCAGAGCGACTTACATTAAGCAAGAACAAAAAGCATGGGAATACATCACATATGTAAAATGCATTTATCGCGAAACATGGGTAAGCTAAGAACGTGACTAGGACATATCTATATAATGACACTATACATATAAACTATAACTAGAACATATCTTTATAATGACACTATACATATAAACTATACATATATGCTATACTATGGTGTACATATATACTATGAAGTGCTATGACTACATACAATGCACTTATTGTGCTACATGACATGCTATAAGTCTGTTTCAAATGCTATATAAGTCTAAGAAGTGCTGTCTAAGGGGGGTAGGGTAAGTGCTATGGGCCATGATGGAGTCTGAAAAGGTGGGTTTTCAGACTACGGCAGAAGATCGGGAGTGATGCTGCAGTTCTGATTGCAACGGGAAGTGCATTCCACAGTTTTGGGGCCAGAAGAGAGAAGAGTTTGGGACGTGTGGAGCGTTGTCCCGGCGTTTTTAGTGAGGGTACTTCCAGCTTCCCTGCGTTGGCTGATCTGAGTGCGCGGTTCCTCAGAAACCCCAAATGATTTCATAACATGTCTGTGTGCATACTTTGGACTAGAGCCCTGTTTTCTTAGTCCCACTCCTGCTGGATTTCTGACTATTCCTGACCGCACCCACAATGGTTTCCTTTGTTACTGGCCATAGTTAATTTCTGAAAGACCACTCATGTTCCTATTCAAAATTGTATTCCTTCATAAGCCCCGCATTACAAACAGAAACACAGAATGACAGAGACAGAGTGAGCAAGAGAAGAGTGACAGACAGACAGACAGACAGACAGACAGACAGACAGACAGACAGACAGACAGACAGACAGACAGACAGACAGACAGACAGAGGGCTTGGATGCCTTGCATGGTTTCCGCCGTCATCGGTGTATGAATGTGTGTGTGAATGGGTGAATGTAATGTAATACACAATCTATGTAAAGCTCCTTGGATATGCTATATAAATGCACCATTTACATCTGACCTCAAACCTCAAACCCTGAGAACTCCATATATGGATTGGATATATGTCAGAACGTCTTCCTCTTCGATGTCTCCGTTTTGACTGATACCTGTCCATTTAAACTCTACACGGGCCTGCCCCAAAGTCATTAGTGCAGCCGCGCCCGGCAGCATTAGATCTCCATATATGGAGCTGACCTGTTCTGACATTCCATATGTTGATCTGACCTCATCAAACCCTGTATACTCAAGACACGCTCCATATATGGCCAGTGCAGAATTCATTCCATATGTTGATCTGACCCCCCATGCCAAAGCGCCAGCACTCGCCCAGCAGTCTGCTGTCACCCAGGCGGATGCGTGCACGCGAACTCAGGCATCTTACATGCTGGGCAAGACCTATGCTGTAGACGGTGTCAATTTGTTTGGACGGAAGTTGCAGGATTTTGGGCGGAAGTACCGCTCAAGGAAATGACTTTGACTCTTTACAAATCTGTTTACATCTCCGTGAATGAAACAAGTGTTGTGATTGGTTGACAAAATAGCGTATCCAGGGGAAATACATCTGACGGATGTTCCGTCCCGACACTTCCGCCGATACCGTCTCTGTCTTTTGTGACCAGGGACCGAGTAAGCCTGGGACTGAAGCTAGGCATCTTACTGGTTTCTTTGTGTGAAGTCTTTGCCATTGGGCAGTGCTTTTATTAATTAACGGTATCTCACTGTTTCTATCTGTAACTTTCTTTCGCTGCAAAGGCCTTGGTGATGCTACAGTACATGAAGTTATCATGTTCTCACACTGCATTTAACACAGCTCATTGCGAATCAGAGGTTGGAGGGACAGAAAGAGAGACAGAGATTACAATAACCATATCAGTGAGCTATCTAGAGGGAACAGCAAGACAGCAACAACAAACAGGAATTAGAAGTCCTCCTTAAGGCAGGTGAGACAGACAGAAAATGACGTGACTGCAGGGACAGAGAGAGAGAGAGAGAGAGAGAGAGAGAGAGGAAACAGCGTGATATGAAAGGGCTTCAACATTAGCCTTGAACAGATCAGGATCTCCGTTGTTTTGATCAGATTGCGGTAATCCCTTTAAATTTAAGCCTTTGGTCCCTGTTGTTGCAGCCATGATGCCACGTTGACTGGCCAATACTGCGTTACGCACCAGACCTGTCACAGCAAAGTGCAGTCGGACACACACGCACGCACACACACACGCGCACGCACGCACGCACACACACACGCGCACGCACGCACGCACGCACACACACACACGCGCACGCACGCACGCACGCACGCACACACGCACGCACGCACGCACGCACGCGATCAATCCTCTCACTCGCTGGCTTGTTGGGGGGGTGATGTTTTTGAAAACACCTCAGGCTGAATGGGAGAGTGGAAGAGATGTTGACATTTTTGCAGCAGTCAACCATCAAGCCCCAAGCGGCAGTGTTCATGGCCTGCCGTGTCATCTCTCAACACCACCACTCTTATCTCTTTGACTGTTCTTTTACCCCTCTCTCTCTCTCTCTCTCTCTCTCTCTCTCTCTCTCTCTCTCTCTCTCTCTCTCTCTCTCTCTCTCTCTCTCTCTCTCTCTCTCTCTCTCTCTCTCTCTCTCTCTCTCTCTCTCTCTCTCTCTCTCTCTCTCTCTCTCTCTCTCTCTCTCCCCCTCCCCCTCTTTCTCTCTCCCCCCCTCTCTCTCTTGCCCCATCATGGAAAGATTCCCACTGTCACGCTCCCACTTTCTTTTAGTATTCCTCTGAGTAGAACGTTCACTCTCGCTACACTTTTAACCCGAACCTTCTACCCCCCCCCCCCCCCCCCCCCCCACCATACACTCCCATTTCAACTTCATTCCCCCATCCTGCCCTCTTGTTTCTCTCCATCTGACCCCCCACACTTCTGTGGTGTGTGGGAGACAAACGCCAAACATGTGTCTTGAATCCGTAGATAACCGAATTAACCGAATTAACAAAATCTTATAATAAGACCTGTGACTTTCCAGAAAAAAGCGGTGTGATTGGGATTCCCATTGATTTTCCCTGTGCCCTGATTTTCCCTGTGACTTGTTCTAGCGATTAGATGTCCTTGTGCGGACATAATTCAACAAGTCATCCACCCCCCTCTCTCCACAGAGACCTGAAGCTGGATAACATCTTGTTGGATGCAGAGGGCCACTGTAAGCTAGCAGACTTTGGCATGTGCAAGGAGGGGATCTTAAATGGAGTCACCACCACCACCTTCTGTGGCACACCGGACTATATCGCGCCGGAGGTAACACCTCTCTCTCTCTCTCTCTCTCTCTATGTCTGAAATGGATGAAAATGAAACGTATAGGTCTGAAGTGGTTAATGTATATGTTTTCAAATCGATGTAGTAAAAGTAGTAATAACTAATATTACAATGTATTCACGTGTGTACTGTGTGTGTACTGTGTGTGTGTGTGTGTGTGTGTGTGTGTGTGTGTGTGTGTGTGTGTGTGTGTGTGTGTGTGTGTGTGTGTGTGTGTGTGTGTGTGTGTGTGTGTGTGTGTGTGTGTGCGCGTGCGCGTGTGTGTGTGTGTGTGTGTGCGCGTTAGATCCTACAGGAACTGGACTACGGCCCGTCTGTGGACTGGTGGGCCCTGGGTGTGTTGATGTACGAGATGATGGCTGGACAGCCTCCGTTTGAGGCGGACAACGAGGACGACCTGTTTGAATCCATCCTTCACGACGATGTCTTATACCCAGTCTGGCTCAGCAAGGAGGCTGTGTCTATCCTCAAAGCGGTCAGTACAAGAGGCTGTGTCTATCCTCAAAGCGGTCAGTACAAGAGGCTGTGTCTATCCTCAAAGCGGTCAGTACAAGAGGCTGTGTCTATCCTCAAAGCGGTCAGTACAAGATGCTGTGTCTATCCTCAAAGCGGTCAGTACAAGAGGCTGTGTCTATCATCAAAGCGGTCAGTACAAGGAGGCTGTGTCTATCCTCAAAGCGGTCAGTACAAGATGCTGTGTCTATCCTCAAAGCGGTCAGTACAAGAGGCTGTGTCTATCATCAAAGCGGTCAGTACAAGAGGCTGTGTCTATCCTCAAAGCGGTCAGTACAAGAGGCTGTGTCTATCCTCAAAGCGGTCAGTACAAGAGGCTGTGTCTATCCTAAAAGGGGTCAGTACAAGGAGGCTGTGTCTATCCTCAAAGCTGTCAGTACAAGGAGGCTGTGTCTATCCTAAAAGGGATCAGTACAAGGAGGCTGTGTCTATCCTCAAAGCTGTCAGTACAAGGAGGCTGTGTCTATCCTAAAAGCGGTCAGTACAAGGAGGCTGTGTCTATCCTAAAAGCGGTCAGTACGAGGCTGCATGTGTGTTCATTCATTCCTAATTCTTTATTAGGATCCCCATTAGCTTTCACAAAGTGGTCGCTATAGTCTTCCTGGGGCCCACATTGACGTGTACAGATGTAACCAAATGGGTTGGGATTTTCTGTCTTGTCGCAGGGACTGACGCAGGGACATCAACGGTCCCATTTTTTAGAGTCTTTTGATATGACCTCCCAATCTCAAGGCAGACACAAGGCTAACCACAAGGCCCGTGATTGTTCAGCTTTCATGTACACCCCTACAATATAGAGCGTATTACATTCTTTGTCCTTTTTTTTGTCAATTTTATTTAGAGTAGCCAATCATGTTTCACCCCCCTCTTCTGCCCAATTTAGTCATTACGCCAATGAATTCCTCCCCATGCACGTATACTGTGTTGTCACTGTCACATACTGACTCACCTACCAGTTAGGAACCCCCACCGGGAGGACGTATAGGGTCCTCGTCCTACTCCTCCCGCCCAACACTCCCTACAGGTGCCGCCCCAGCCTGTTGGAGTAAATGCTTTGAAAAATATCATGCTACATTGGAGCCTAGATGCTTGGACCTTTTATGACATATTTTACCCAGGTCAAATAAAGGCTGGGTATGTGAAAAATAACTATATACTATATAAACTCATTTACACTATCTATAGTATATGTATTTCATGTTCTCGACTTATAGAATACAGGCTAACTGCTCCGTTGTCCATGTCGATCCATGAAGTAAGCATGCGCGCGCGCGTGCGTGCGTGCGTGCGTGCGTGCGTGCGTGCGTGCGTGCGTGCGTGCGTGCGTGCGTGCGTGTGTTTGTGTGTGTGTGTGTGTGTGTGTGTGCGCGCGCGCTTGTGTGTGTGTTCGCACGTGCATGCGTGTGTTACAGTACATCAGACAAGGCATTTGTTTGTTCATTCTTATTTTTCCACTGCAAGCTGTTGCGTTTATTTTGGCCTCTGTGTGAGTTTGCCGCCGGCAAAGCCTTGTGGGAAAGTGTGTGTGTTTAACTTGGAGCAGCCTATGCCTTGGACTCTGACCAGTCACATGATGGTAGATGATAGCGGTGATTGGCTCTCTGTCTATTCTATTCTACTATCCCAAAAAATAATACAAATTTCATGAGCCTCAAAGATATAAAATTGAAAAGAAAATACAGTATGAAATTATCCTAATCTAAGGTTACGGCCTGATGTATACTTCTTTCCGTGCCAGTGTTGTTGTGCCTTGAAAACATCAGGGTGCCCTTACCCCTTATGCTTAAACTTTAGATTTTTTACTATTTTGAAAATATTTTTTAAATAATGAAAATAACATTGTGAGCTTGTAGATTGGCTATTTGAACAGTTTTGAAATGTTTTTCAAAATAGTAAAACGTGGCAAAAAGGTTTCAAAATAGTAAAACGTGGCAAAAAGGTTTAGGCATAAGGGGTAAGGCGGCGTGCAAGATATAGGGCCGTAAATCTACAAACTTGTGACATGTTGTGAGTTTGTAGATCGGTAGATCGGCTATTTTTGGTTTGCGACACGATGTGCAACCAATAATTAATCAGTTGTGTGTGTGTGTGTGTGTGTGTGTGTGTGTGTGTGTGTGTGTGTGTGTGTGTGTGTGTGTGTGTGTGTGTGTGTGTGTGTGTGTGTGTGTGTGTGTGTGTGTGTGTGTGTGACTGTGTGTGTGTGTGTGTGTGTGTCTCTCTCTCGTTCTCCTTAGTTTATGACTAAGAGCCCTAACAAGCGTCTGGGCTGTGTGGTAACTCAGGGTTTGGAGGAGGCCATCAAGCTCCATCCATTCTTTAAAGAGATTGACTGGGACCTGCTGGAGCAGAGGAAGACCAGACCGCCATTCAAACCACGCATTGTGAGTTATTACCTCCGTGCACGCACGCACGCACGCACGCACGCACGCACGCACGCACGCACGCACGCACGCACGCACACTCATGGTACACATACATAATATATGAATGAAAAATAATTGCCTTTGGATGGCTGCCGAGGCCGTAATGTACTGAACACATTTCATGTAACACTGAAGAATGCTCCATAAAATGACAAGATATGCTTTGTAGACCCAGAATTACATCCATTAAGGATCATTGTGTTTTGTTTTGTTTTGTTTTTGTTGTTTGCAAATGCACAGTTATTTGTGCTAAATGTTTTGTAAATGGGATGACATCTCTCCTCTCTCCTTTTCTTTCCTCTATTCTCCCAGAAAACCAAAAGGGATGTGAATAATTTTGACCAGGATTTTACTCGTGAGGACCCTGTGTTGACACCGGTGGACAATACCATCATTAAACAAATTAACCAGGACGAATTCAAGGGCTTCTCCTACTTTGGAGAGGAGACTGTGGCATAGAAGTACACTTATGAACACACACACACACACACACATACACACACACACACACACAGGCACACGTGTGTGTGTGTATATAGAAACATACACATGTTGACACATGTGTCCCCCCACCCCCCCGTGCCGTTTTTCTTATTATTATTATTTTCTCCAGCGCACAGAGCCAAGAACAATCACCCTTTCATTGAGTCACAACTCGCTCAGATCTCTGCTGTATGATCTACGGAATTGGAGCTTTCATTTGGTATAGATCGTGCGTGTAGGCCATCTCTACGAAACGGTATCAAGTCGAAAATGAAATGTCGGTAAATCGGATTAAACCCCATTTGCTGCGCTGTGATGAAACTGAACGAGCAAATAGAATCACGTACAATGGCTGGCACAAGTCAAATAACTTCTTTGACTAGACAAGTATAAACACAATGGACACAAGGAAGTGACAGGTCACAGCAGGCACTCACTTCTGCTGATTAATAGGAAAATGACGAAGAGATGCAATAGGAGAATAAGGAGAGATGAGGCAGCCTGACTCCGTGGACATCTCCATTGTAGGCACGCGGCGCACGGCGCTCTACCAAACTAATTTGGCATACGGCTTACGGGTGCTTTTAAACTCCACTATCACCTTCCCAAATGTGTGTGTGTGACCAAAATAGCAATTTAGGGGAAAGCGTGTCAACACGCCCATGACCACATCTCTATAGGCGCAAATACCGGTGTCGGCAAAATAGATAGCAGGTGACGCTGCACCAAAATACCATTTAGGGACAGAGCAAGCTCCTATACTCGTAATTTTCGGGCAGAGGCTGACTTGCTGGCCGCGTCGCGGGTAACGGCGGCGAGGAGCCCAAGATGTGCTTATTCCGTGCACCCCTCCAACACAGGAGATATACCAGGCCATTTATATACCCTCATCGTCCTCCTCATTTGAACATTTCATAAATTGTGATGGAAATTGAGGTCAAATAACTGTCATGAGAGCCCTTAGTTTGTCATCGGAGGTCTGTTCCAATCCAGAACCACCTCTGATCTGCTCCAGAACTGCAGACCCAGACAAACTTGTGTGTGAAGGGATGGACTGCTCTTTGTCACCACCACAGACTCAACCATTGGACAATAGAAGGAAGAGAAAATATTAAGCTTTCAACTTGTGTGTAGAAAACGTTGGGAGGAGAAGGTCATGGGCTGTGCGTGTGTGTGTGTGTGTTTGTGTGTGTGGGTGTGTGGGTGTGTGTGTGTGGGTGTGTGTGTGTGGGTGTGTGCGTGTGCGTGCCTGCGCTCGCGAGGGTGTGCGTGCGTGAATCTGTGCGTACATGCAGGGTGTTGAGTGTATGTGCAGGCATGCATGTGTGTGTGTGAACAATTCAATTATGCATGTTTGTGTGATTCAGCACACCTTTGGAACAAGCAAAATTGTTTCTGTACAACCTGTTTGTCTTTTTTCATTGTTTAAGAATGTTTTTCTTCCCAAACCACATATGTGAATGCAAAGATATCACTGAACCTATGATTGTATAAAGTAAGAGTAAAAGTAAGATCTTGAAAAATATATATGTGTTTGAAAGTTTAAATACAGTATTGAAAGAGATGTGTGAAAGAAACTAGGTAGCAAGATTTTTTCCCAGTTTTTCATTATCACTTGTGAGAAACATGGTATTTTGTTATAATAATGGCCTGTAATTGTATCACTTTTAATTGAAACCAAGCTACTTGAAAACTACTGTACCCATAGCTAGCAACTAAAACAGGCTACTTGTACCCATAGATCTGCATAATTACATTACTAACAACTAATTAACTGCAGTACGTGGCATGAAAATTAACAGGCTTTAAATGGATGACCTGCGATGTTCAGTTTCCATCTAAGTATTATCAAGTGAATTGTGACGTGTCACATCAAGAAACACACATGTCAGTAACATTTCATTAGTATCGCAATTAAGGTTTTTGCACTCTCCGTGGAAACAATTTTGGTCACTAAAGAAATGATGCTGGAAAAATGTTGGTCAAATAAATAATGATCGCTGCGATGTTTCCACTATATCTCACCAAATTACAGACTTTTTTGTTTTCTGACATGGCAACATTCTTCTGTATGTATGGGTAACCTATTTATTCGCTTCAGCCACCTCAAAATTCGCATGCTATTTCAATATCTCTAAAGTCTGCTTAAAATTGGCTTAACCATCAGATGGAAATATAGCAGCTAACAGTTTTTCTTGGTCCTGGACACAAGCTCTGTAAATGTTCTTTGTTGTGACATGTACATTTTTTCTTGAAATGCCTTTTGTAACTGTGTGATCAGTTACTCTCTATCTGACCTATGGTCACTATAGCCTCAGTGTTCACGAGATCCAAATTTTAAATGAATGTCATGCATTTTAACCAAGTGGAATGTTTCAGTCCGTAAACTAATGTGTGTTTACATTGAATGTATCTGGTCTATGGTGTGTGTGTGTGTGTGTGTGTGTGTGCGCGTGCGTGCGTGCGTGCGTGCGTGCGTGCGTGCGTGCGTGCGTGAAACCTTCACAGGATATTCCATAAGAAGTTCCCTCTCAATATTTTGTTTGTAGGCCTACTTTCAAGTATTTTCTTTATTTAAATTATTTTGGTTGTCAGTGTTATGTTGGGGTTCTTTCTGGGTGATCCTCTTGCTGTGTCAGAAATCGCAGATGTTCTGCGGCATACAGTTGGAGGCCATCGATATTGTCCTTTTCTTTTTGCTGAGGTTTGCGTGATCTGCGCAAAAGGACAGTTAAACCATTTTGGGCGGGAACCCCTTTTGGTGTTTTAAACATTATGTTATAATTTAGCTATTGAAAAATAGCAGATCTACAAGCTCATAGCGCGCCACCGAGTGGCGCGCTACGAGCTTGTAGGTCTGCTATTTTTGAAAAATCGTGACAATATTTATTTCAGAAAACTGGAGGATTTAGAAGGATTTTTTTTTAATTTTGAGGTCAGGCCTAAATGGGTCAAATGATAAGGGACAATATCGGTGGCACCCAACTGTATCTTGTCCACTCCTCTCTGTACAGGCCGCATCTTGTAAATACAATCATCCTGCCAAGTCTATTTAGAGGAAACAGCAGAGGTGTTTCCCCTGATTTATATTTAGTATCATGCATGAAAATAGACAATCTACAAGCTTACAACCTATCACAGCACAGCCCCTTGTGAGATGGTAAATCTGCTCTTTCTGGTGCGAGACACCTTACAGTATGTAACTAGTATGAATGAGGCTTTACACCCGGGTGCATGGTCAGAAATATGATATACCTTATCGAATAGATTTTTTTTAAGATAAAATAAATGTCCATGTGCAATAGATTATTTAATTTCTTTGTCTTTTGTTGTTGTGTTGTTTTATGTTTTTTTTTCTTCCACTAATTGCATCCCCATATTCTATCATTTGCTATTGACCTTGTAGCTCATTTTAGTTAGTCTTTCTTTTCCTTTTCCTACTTATTTTTTCGCTTTTCAAGCGCAAGTGTGACAGCTGTTCGCAAATTACGTGGTTTTCCACGTCAGCACTGTTGAGTGCTATCTTTAATCCCTACTCACACATTCATATACACAGGTACAATAATCTGCCAGAGGTCAAGTCATGTCAAAGTGGCAATTATCTCACACAACAGGTTTCCTCTGCACCACTTCCAATTCATCTAGAAAAACTCAGTAAAACGTTTAGAGAACTCAATTTAGCTACTTTTACTTGCAACTATAACATATTAGCAGCATATGAGGCAGTAAGCATGTATACACAGATCAATGTCATGTACTGTAGGTGCAGAGAAACTCTGTTTGTGGAATAGCTAATTATAAAATGTAGTAGTTGTGGGTGCATAGATTTCCCAGTTGCACAACTACAAAGCACTGAGCTAGTTGTTATCCTCATTGTAACCTTACATGCAAATAGTTCAATACAGTATATGACGGAGGCATTGCTAGAGGCGAAAATAGCGACTAGTTGTCATAGTAGCAGTAGCAGTGGTAGTAGTTTAGTTGTGGTAGCTAGTGGTACACAACAAAAGCAACATCTTGCTTAACACAAATGACCCTCTACACATGGAAGCACACATGCCACAAACACACACACACACACACACACACACACACACACACACACACATACACGCGCGCACATTTTAGTCAATCAATTAACCCGCAAGGCATAGTTTCAGTTTGGAGAGTCATGTGACTGTTGAAGTGATGTGAATGCCTATAGTTCAGACCAAAGATTTGTACTTCCTCGTACGACGGTGTCGCTTACTCAAAACACAGCAAGATTAGCTTGTAGATCTGTCTGAATTACTCTAAAAGCTCAGAATCAACTGGTGCAACCACTGCACGCCTGTTCTGCTGTATTCTGTTCTCCTCTCCTCACTCAGTGACTCGCTTTATAATCAAACTGATTATGATCTGAAAAGTCTTTATGCTGTCTCAAAGTGCACCCAAACCTCTTTTCACTCACAGCCCCTTTACTTTGACTTCTTTGAATGTTTAAGAGAGACAGAGAGAGAGAGAGAGACAGAGAGAGAGAGAGACAGAGAGAGAGAGAGAGAGAGAGAGAACAAACATTGAGAGAAAATATAGTAAGCCTCTTTCAATCGGTTGTCAGGTCATGAAGTGAGTCAAACTGACATGAGGTCCCATTCAATTAAAGAATTGTACAGTACAGTAGTTACTGTATGTATAGAGAAATTTATTTGCAGTTCCTGTACCTGTGAAGATTTATATGTATATTTTGTCACTTGATCTATGTATTCTTTTTCCTTGAAATCATTATGCGTTATTTTTAATGTTTGTATTTTGTTGAAGTGAGCTATTTTCTCGTTTCTTTCCTTTCCTTTTTAACTTTTTTTCGTTTTCTCTTTGCTGCGTGCCAAATGTACTGTATTCTCAAAAGGATGTGAAGGTGTATTTTAATTTTTTGGAAACCTATTAAATAATGACAATGTCAAAAATGAAATTCCATTTTGCCTCGGTGTCAATTTACCCATTTGTATTATAAGGTGATATTTTCTAGACATTTAGAAATTTCTATTCGTTAAGGTATATCATATTCCTGACCATGCACCCGGGTGTAAAGCCTAATTCATTACATACAGTGTCTGACGTGGTTGTCCACGTCAGACACTGTTGAGTGCTATCTTTAATCCCTACTCACACATTCATATACACAGGTACAATAATCTGCCTGAGGTCAAGTCATGTCAAAGTGGCAATTATCATGTACTTGCGGGTGCATATCCAGTTGCACACCGACTACAGTATACAAAGCACTGAGCTAGTTGTTGTCCTCGTTTCTCTGTAACAAACAAGTTACCATGTAACCTAACATGCAAATAGTTCAATATAGTATATGACCGAGGCATTCCTAGTACTGTAGAGGCGAAAATAGCCTCTACACACCGAAGCATACATGCGCTCATGTGCACACACGCGCACGCACTCACACACACACACACACACACAGATATACTGCACTGTAGGCCGGTGCCTAAGGTCTGCTAAGACTGTTTCCGAAACATGAAATCCATACATCATACAACACACCTACATACATACCAGTGACGCACATGGGCTGTTTCAACTGTCAGCATTCAGCATTGCAGCATGCTTCATCCAAGTTAACAGGCAGTGTATTCTAATTCCATACCTCCCATGAGGACATCACTGCAGGTGGCTGAAATCAGAGGTCTGACTCCATTATGTTTAGAGGACCAACTCCCCCAAAGTTCCCCCGTTGAGTCCCTGCCTAGTCTGTAGAGCTTTCTGCAGTCAAGCAAGGATTTCACATCAACATTCCAAGTTATGGTGCAAGATCTTTGACAATTGTAGCCAATTGTGCAACATTTGTGGGTGCATAATAAATAAATAGGTCATGAATGAATCCTGAAAAGAGTCATTTAAGGTGCTGCTGTTGGGGTGATGCTGTTCACAGTGTTGACATGGTGTTATTAGGATGTACAAGCTGGCTGCTTGGCTGTTTTCAGGTGGTTGTTCAGTTTTACAACTTGGTTGATGGTGATAGAACGTGTTGCATGATGCTAGACCTGTCACGAATCATGATCAGAGTCAGAGGTGTAGGACCCAAGTGCAGGACTAGGGCTGAGCTCACACCTTTAATGCAATTCTCGTGCTCGTTGGATCAATGCTGTGTAGTATCATGGCCGTCCCTCCCTAGATGCATCCATTTCCCACAAGGCTTTGCGGGAAGTGGGCGGTGCGCTAGAGCGGAATGCGGAAAACAACAGACCCACGTTTATCTGCGTGTAGTTTTTGGTGAAGTTGTGCTGGTAGCAGCGGCGTCAACTTTGGGAGTGCCTGAGGGCTTGGGCACCCACTGAAAAAATAATACGCCAAATGGCACCCACTGAGATTAAGGCTGAATATCCCCTCCCCCTGGTCATTTAGTCACGTAATCAAGGGCTGAAGATCCCCTCCCCTGGTCATTTTGTCACGTAGGCACACACCTTTAGGTGGAGGGTGCTTGGGCCACTGGGGGGGTGGGCGAACAGGTATTCATTCAAATGCTAATAAGGTGGCTTTTGTTCTGCTGCCAGGTAGATAGTATAAATGTTGCATTGCAGTACAGTAGGCTTTATTTCCATTTGACTACTATGATGAAGCCACCTCCAGCCAAGAAGAGATTCGTCCAGTCCATGCTACAATTCGGCGCCGCCGCCGCCGCCAAGACCCCGCTCCCAGTGCCCGCCGCCGACAACGTAGCTGCCGAGGTGGACAGCACTGTCAGCGCCAACACAACGGCTCTTTTAAGAGCTAATAATTCTAAAGGTGTCGTCAGCAGCCAGCAGCCAGCAGTCCGGGGGCGCAAATATCAACCCATCTGGAAAGAGACATTTACCTGGATCACGTACAACTCTACTAAAGACAGAGTGTTTTGTAGCCTTTGCTCTAAAGCTGTGGAGCTGGGTGCTCCACTACCATCGACATCAGCACGCGAACAAGATACATTGAACGCGTTTACACGCGAAGGGTTTTCCTCCTGGCATGTGGCGTGCATCGAGCTGCTGCCCTAGCCGTCAATAGCGTCAATAAAGGCGTGAATGTGGTGTCGACAATGTCGGTTGGTAAAGCAAAGCAAATGGCTGAAGCAAGAGAGGCTTTGCTGGCGATCTTAACCACTATCCAGGTGCTGTGTGAACATGGACTGGGCATTAGAGGACACGAGGATGAGAATTCGAACTTTTGTGCCTTCCTATGCGTCCGTGGGAAGGATATTTATGCTGAAATGTTGAAACAAGATGCTGAAACAATTTAATGTGTTTGTTGTGAACTGAAAGCGCACTGTGTTCATTAGCAAACTGTAAATAAAGTACCAAACAAAACAAACAAACCCGTTTTATCATTGATCATGCTGAAATGTTGAAACAAGATGCTGAAACAATGTAATGTGTTCGTTATATATGATATATATGATAAATGGAGCCTAACGTTACACGGTGTAACGTTAGGCTCCATTTATCATATATTTTGCTTACCATCCACACCTAGGTGGTGACCAATACGGCGATATGTGGAGTCGCATTGTACACTGTCATAATAAAACGGATGGCTTTTTACATACAGAATGGGGCACTGGCTTGCTAAATGAATCAAACTTTCTTCGAAAGACGTCATCCTCTTCTGAACAAGCCAACACACAGAATCAGTGCCTTTAAATCTGGTACTGATTGTAGAAATGACTGGAGACAGCCGTGCGTCATTTCATCATCATCATCATCAGAACCTTCATTTAAGCGTGGAGTACAATTTAGGGGCAGGCCCTCATTTTCAATGTAGCCGAAATACAAAACACAAAATCAACAAGTGTAATGCTTAATTGGGTCGTCCACTCACAGTTAACAGCCTGAGTTTGATAGAAATATTTATTAACAGTTTGCAGAATTACAGTACATTTCAAGCACAATCAATCAATCAAAACAATATACATTAAATACAGCAATATAAAATATATGAAATGGAAAACAGAAAGTATTCAAAACTGAAATAACTATAATAGATAGATGAGAATTAATTAAAACAGTTACATTGTTGAACAAAAGTGCTAGAAATCACGGACTGAGATGGCTTATTTGAGGTCTCCAAGTTGCGCACGGGTGACACTCTGTCACTCTCCAGTCGGACTTTTCTGCGGGACTCAGGAGACTACAACTAAACTCCGCCCATTGGGATACAAAACAGCCCTTCTCTCCTATTGGTTGGTGGTTAACCCCACCCTCTGTGTTGTGTGGATGTTGCGCCTACAAGCTGTTGTATGGCTTTCGGCTGTGTTTCGACTGCCCCCCCTCCCCCTCATACAACACAATGTTGTGTCAAACCACGTGACTCCCATTGGAAATGCATTGGGCGGCCATGATACTACACAGCATTGATCCAACGAGCACGAGAATTGCATTAAAGGTGTGAGCTCAGCCTTAAGGCAGAGGATGAGGCAGACACCGGGCAGATCGAATGCAAGGGAGTTTATTAACTAAAAAAACAGGAACAAGGGCAGGAACACGAGGAGACATGGAAATAAACAAGAACTAAGCGAAAAACCAGGAGCTAACTAAAAGGTGACTTACATTAACGATCGAACAAGGAACTAAAAACACAAGGGCATACTTATAGACAAGGACTAACTAGACACAGGTGAACAACTGCCAAATCAACACAGGGATTGGCTGGGGGACTAAGAGGACACAGGTGGAAAACAAAGACTAATCACAAGGCGGCAGGTACAGAACTACAGGGGCAAACAGGAAGGCACAAAACAAGACTACAAAATAAAGGTACACAGGTAAAAGGTGAAACTCTTAACTGCAACTAAGAAACAGGGAAAAACACAACACTTCAAAATCACAGGAAAACACCAACTCAAAACAAAGGAACACATGGAAAATACAACAGGGATACAGAACACAGACACGGACCGTGACAAGACCAGCTCAGTGACTGCATGCCAATTGGCAATTGAAACAGGGAGATGTGACGACCAACAGAAAATATTCATTGTGTCCACTCCCTTGCAGAGTGGACACTACCTCCAATTTACACAACTGGATGACAATTCTAAACTCTGCAGGATAGGCCAGGCAAACATGACATCCTGTTACCCAATATGTTGATAAATACCAGAACATTATGGACACTGACTAACCAAGACATTGATCACTCAATGTCTCTGCATGGTCACTCAAGACATTCAAACATCTTTGACCGCACGTGCACACACACACACACACACACACACACACACACACACACACACACACACACACACACACGTACGCACGTGCACACACACACACACACACACACACACACACACACACACACACACACACACACACACACACACACACACACACACACACACACACACACACACACACACACACACACACACACACACACACACACACACACACACACACACACACACACACACACACACGTACGCATACACACCTCCGTTGTTGTCTACAGGGCAGGAGTATATAATCAGTCTGTGGTCTGGCCACAGACTGACTCACTGTAACAACCTGTAATAAAGGCTCTATTTCTGCACAGATACAGAGATCTCCATATATGGGCACAAAAGGAACACAGACAGACTGGTACAACAGGAACAAAGCTCCCGACACTATGACTCGGACATATTGGTCAGATTGGCCCAGCAACGTAAGTGCGAGGGCCTTATAGTGCCCAAACCTCTAGTTATTGTAAATTCACAACTTGCGTTTTCTTATAGTTCATCTCTTAATGGTAGACTAATTGATTTTTGAGGTGCATTGTCTTTAATGATTCATCATTATTCATTCATCTTATCAATCATAACCACAAGGTGTCACCTAATTGGTATTAACCCGAGAACACTAAAAATCATTTTTGTCACACCATCACTAAACTCAGGTATATTTTATCCAATGTAAATTTATTCCATAAAAAATATTTCTCATCAAAATATATTGAAGTACAGCATTATGATTTTTCACAAAAAAACCCAAAAGTAGTAACCTCTCCTTTGGTCCACCCATTCCTGGGACATGTGAGAATGGTCCAGTGAAAAAAAGAAAGAAAGAAAAAAAAGCCCATTGTGGGTAGGGTGACCAGAAGTCCCCTTTGCGCACCGTGAGACAGTCTCATTTCCAAGACTTTTTAGGCGTCCCACAAATTGAGACCCTGTCCCACATTGTGAATGCCAGGCACAAGTGACTGTTCAAAATGCCCTATTAATTAGTCCCCTAGTTGGATTCAGTTGTAAATCTCTCTCTTTGCTGCAAGATGTGGTTTAAGGATGTTAAAATAACATGAGAAATATCCCCATAGGCTAGAGTATCAAGTCAGCCATACCACCCATGGCCAGAATTACATTTAAAAATCACACCCATGTGAAGTGAGGGGCGCTAATATATTAAAGTCTAACTCATGTTGATTAGGTGATGTAATGGTGATGTAAAACAAACGGTGCAAACACAAACATTAAACGACATTAACAATAAAGACAATATGACGTAAATGACACATGACGTAAATTTTCCCTTCATTGTAAATGCGTTTACAAAACAAACATTGAACAAACATTGAACTAAAGACAAACATTAAACCTGTGTATAGGAGGGGCAGGCGCCCCTCAAAAATAATGTGACATGCTAGAGGGATTTTGTGGTAACTTCACATCAAGAAAGGCACAAACTCAGTCTTTATGTCTTTGACGCTTTATATCAGATTTGCCGATCAAACAATACAGAAACCATGTGGGATTCAATATGGCTACTTTTCTCCATCACCCCTGGCAACCTGGAAGTGAACCCATTTAACATGACCATAGGAACCTGGCAAACTGCCAACAGCACCATCTCCTGTCATGATATAGTATAGGCTATAGGAAAACCATGGCATGACCATTATAGCAAGACCATACACTATACAGTATATAACAGATTTAATAACAAAATGATAGGCAATATTAGGCCTATGGTCGAATATGACGTAAGGCATTTAATAGAAACGTAAAAGTTGCTATTAAACCCTGTCCTCTCCCGTCCCACTTGTCCCACAAGCAATACCAATAACCTACTTCTGTCCCTCAAATGAACAGTTTGGATCTGGTCACCCTAAGGGATTTTTCTCTATCACTCAACAAACTCAACAAACCTACCTTCTATGATATCACTGAGCATCACAAAGGTATACTGAAATACCCACCTATAGCTCAGACATCAGCAACATTATGAAAATTACAAAAATATAATTGTCCGGGTGAAAATCAACCGTGTTTAGTGTTCTAGGGTTAATCACACAGACTCCTGATTGGCTGATCCTGACCCAAGTCTGTGTATTAAAGTAACTTTGTCAGACTGCTGTAATGCACGTGATGGTCATCTGTGACTGTTTCTGTCTTCTAAATAAAATGGTGCACTCCTGTACCGTGCAGGTTGGCGGTATGCCAACCTACAACTTATTTTTATTGATATTGATATCCCTTTTTGCCTACATACCCCTCTGAAGACATGTTATATGTGTGAAAGTATCACCTATCATAACAGTATCACAGCCACAGGCTTAGATGTTGTGTATATTCAGTGTTTTTGAATTCTAAAAACATTATTGTTGGCGTCCTCACAATGACAACAGAAGCTGGTGAAAGTGAGTGGCAGCATTATGGACATATTAGTAATAATCGCTGTGCAAAGGTTATTGACATAAAGTTGTTCATTTATTTATTTGAAATTTCTTTAGAGGATCAGCCTCTTGAGATGCATCATCTGGATTCTGATAGAGACAAAGAGGATAAGCCAAGCTCTCCACAGGTGCAATATAGGGGAGTTCATCGTTGTTCAATAAATTACTTTTCTATTTCACGAATGGGCTGTCAATGGCTATGGCTATGGCAACTTAGGTGCAGATAGCATACGGTATAGCAATAATAGCATCTAAGTTGCTTGGCTATAAGTGACCGGTAGCATTATGGACTTATATGCAGTTAAAGAACATGTTGACTAAACTTCCAGAGTTAAATTATAGGCCTACTGTGTGTGGGAACTGGGAAGCCTCAACCTGCAAGCCTGGGGGCCAGTAGCCTCGATCTAGTCTAGGGCAATGGTTCTCAAAGTGGTCCTTGAGAGGGTTCCAGCCTTCCAGGGGGACCCCCTGGAGCTAAATGGTTGGTTACTATAGCATCCAAATTGATCAGTTTAACCATTTTAACCCCATATAACCTACATCAACAAGCCCACAACCATTGCAATTTGCTGTGAACTTGTAGATCTACTATTTTCCCAAAATCTTGAAAATATTTGGAAAATTTAGAATATATATTTTTTAAAGATTTTGAACACAAATCTTGTATGGGGGCGGCTGGGCTGATGTCTTTTCAGATGATGGTCTCCGGGCAAATAACATAAATGCAGGGGTCCTTACTCCTTCCTTGCCATTTAAAAGTTTGAGAACCACAAACCACACCACTGCTAGGCTAGCAGTGTTATTTCTTTCAGAATATTTGAATTTAGTCTTTAGTCTTAGTCTTTTGAATAACACACCGGTAGTCCTATATTTAGTCTTCTGAAATAGTTTAGTCTTATATTATTATTATTATTAATTTTGTTTAGACAAAATTAACACTGCTCTATACAGTAGGGTAGGCCACACAGGTTGGCAAAAAGACAATTGCCACAAGCGGCTAGAAGATATCATACAGGGGGTGGGGTGGGGGGAGGCGGTCCCTGGTGACGGTTCCCACCAATCACGTTGCCGGTTTGAGTAGCGGCTGACAGCGGGGCAGCTGATCGCAGCAGGGCAGAGAGTGGAAGTGCGTCGGAGACGAGAGGTAACCCATAGGGGTAACCGACTGACGGGTCTGGCTGCATGCGGCTGCATGGGAGTTTCGTCCTTGCGCTTGCGACGCAACCGAGAAAACTATTGACAAGTGCAGAGCCACTGTGGAACGGGATGCGGGTCCGGCGATGCACTGTCTAGTACCGTAAAGAAGCAGCCTTCTGTGGACTTTGTCTTCGGGTAAATCGGGTGACAGGGCTGTACAATCCTCGGCAGTGTTCTGAGACTGTATAGCTCCGATCCCACAGATTATGGACCAAACCTGAGAGAAGGTTAATGACATAAAGTGTTATCTCTCTATTCTATTGTGTATTTGAATACCATGTTTTCAGTTTAGCGCACATTCTATTTTTATTTTATTTTATAGTTGTATTTAAAAAAAAAAAAAAAGGAAAGTCGGACTTGGACTTTCGGGGAATTTACACTGTCAAGAGAGGTTTGAAAGAGAAAAGGACATGACGGCGGACAAGGAGAAAAAGAGGTGAGACAAATTTATCTTGTATCTATCGTTGAAATGTTTAGGATATATCAAATTAATTTGTAAACTAACAGTGTGTGACTGTCTATTTTGAGATTATTCCCTGAAAATTGGCATAGTGATTCATTTCAACCTGTTGCTGCAGAGGGCACATCTCGCAGCGCTTGGACTCATTTGGCCTGTCTTTCTTTCTGAGTGATATATGGCCGTTTGTTTGTTTGATTGATTCATGACATTTACAAGAATGGTTCTCAACCTTTTCAGGCCGTGACCCCCCAAAAAAAATAATCATAATTGAACTCGGGACCTCGATCGCACCCTGACAATTTAACACATAACTTAATGCTGATATTGCTTGCAGTGTGGAAGATATTGGGACGAAACAACAATCCTTCTCCATGCAAGACCACTTGATTTAGCTTCCACAATAATGTAACATATATTTCATTAAGTATTTTCAAAAGCTCTGTGAAAGCTTCTTTATTTATCAGCACTGCTTTTGAGTGAATTGGGAATCATCTATCTATCTATCTATCTATCTATCTATGACAGCATTATAGATTTACTACTGTATATTGTAGGATATATACCTTGAAAGCAGTTAGACTGCTTTCCCATGAAACATCTGATCTGAGCTCTTCTCTGACTGATATTGTTTTAACACTAAACCCCCATAGTAAACTAATATTTAGTTGACCGGGGTCAGCTATGTACAGTATGTATACTTGACCCCATGCGTATATGTTGTGAGCTTGTAGAAGTAAAGCCATATCAATATACTGTATACTGCACACATTTTATTTGCCCTGAGAAATTAAACGTAACAAACACAGATGCTCTAATTCGCCCCATTTAATCTTCCCTTCATTTTATGTAGCCTAATTTATTTAATTTAAGACTATTACAGAACTTACAAAATCAGTTTCTACACATTTCAGAGATATTTGAACACTGCTCATAGTGTAGTCTGCCTATACTTCCCCTTTAAATAGGTGTTTCAGTTTATTGTCCGGTGTAGGAAACGTATTGTTGACCAGCAGCCGTGAAGTCATGATCTCTCTTCTGTGGCCTCATGGTTTCTAGTATCTAGTTTGTCCCACTCTGTCAAAAATGGCCCATCATGTCATTGACCAGCACGGTCAATGACATTGACCACTACACCAAGGCCAAGGCCACAGAGGTGATATATCCGATATGGGCATAATCACAATATTCTATATTATTGTGGGGATGGCTATTGGTGCTTTCACAAAATTAAATACAAAAATAATAATCATCATCCGTAATGTCTGTACAATGTGTTGTAAAGGCCAATAACAGTCAGGTAAGTCAGTCCTATAGGCTATTGACCTCTGTGGCCTTGGCCTTGGTGTAGTGGTCAGCACGGTTAATGACATGGGCCATGACTTCGCATCGCGGTGTGTTGTCACTGTTGTGAGATTTTTTATCTGCTGTTTTTGCTATAAAAGACTATTGGTGCTCTCACAAAATTACATAAATAATATAATAATCATCATCAGCGATGTCTATATAATCATGTGTTGTAAAGGCCAATAACAGTCAGGTAAGTTGATCAAAATCCTAGATGACATATCATGCAGTCTCATATGATCATCACAATCATAATATCGTATCGATATATTGCCCATCCCTAAACGAGAACACAGAAATCTGCCATCGGGAAATGGCCTCCAAGGAGAATGAGAGAGAGAGATCAAGACAGAGAGAGAGAAAGAGAGAGAGAGAGGATAAAGGCATTTCCTCTGGCTATGAAACTGAGTAGCAATCTTTCGGCGGAGAGTTATCGGCCATTTTAGGATGTTGCGTCCCTGTCAGGGTGCAGGATGAAAAGGCGCTCTGTGTGTGTGTGTGTGTGTGTGTGTGTGTGTGTGTGTGTGTGTGCGTGACTGTGTGTGTGTGTGTGCGTGTGCGTGTGTGTACACACACATTCATTTGTGGAAGAGTATACATGCACAATCATGCACATTTCTGTATTTGCATGTAGCTTGTGTGTGCATGTGCTTGTTTTGTTGTGTTGAGTGTTACTTGCAGGCTTGATTTATGCATTGCAGCATGTGCGTGCGTGTTTGTATTTCCTTTTGTGTCCGAGTGTAAAAGAGCCACTACAGTAAAGTCATCCGTTCTGCCGGGAAGTCTTAATTACCCTGATAAGTCGTGTGATTCACGGCTCCTGCCCTGGCTCGCACTGCTGTGTTTATTTGAGTCTCGATATTTCATCAGGGCTTCAAAGAGCCATGTGGTGTTATGAGAGGATCCAATTACCAAGAACTTTTATGTGTTCCTGTATTCAGTGTGAGGGGTCTGTATGCTGCGTTTCTAAAAACTACCTGTGTCTTATTAAAATGTGTTCCATAATCCCTACACAGTAAAACACTCACTTAATAATTATACTTTGAGAGCGTTGTATTCACTCTGCGTTACGAATAAATTAACAACAATTTCACTGATTCGGTGAGTCCCAAAAGTTTGTTCCTCTTGGTGGATGTCATGCTCAGTATACTGTACACTCAGTTTGTCAGATAACTTTTGCTGTGCAATGCATTCCCACAGCTGGGAATGCCCACAACAGAGTTGAGAGTGGCTGATTTTGATTGATTTTTTATTGAAGATTGACTTCTACTTCCTGGCCTGGTGGAGACCTGTGCTCCGAGGAGCAAACTTTTCTAGTTTTTGTTTTGTCTGTTTTTGTTTTTAAATCCATAACAGAGCAGAAAACAGATGCAGATTGGCCCGGCTGTGACCAGCCCAGTGTAGTTAAAAATGTGGTCTAGAAATCTGACATAGATTTTCTTCACTTCACATAGACATGGACACAAATAAACCTAGAATACAGACATGGGGAATTAATTAATTTATGACACAACAAACAAAAAGTGGAGAGAAACAGAAGGCTGTGTAAATGGACACAAAGAAAGCTCATGTTGACAGAAAAGAGCAGAGCTTTGGCCCTGTGTCGTCGCTCTGGACATGTCAGCTCAGCGTTTCACACTGACCAACAGCAGTCTACTACAGCTAGCTAGTCAGGGACCAGCTGGCACCAGGCCATTGTGTCTCTTTGTGTGTGCTAACCCCTGCCAACCCATGCCTGCAAACACTTACCCAATCACCACCACACTTACCGTATGCAAGCCTTTCAACCTGCCCTCCAAAGGACATCCAGTAGGAATAGAGACAGGGAGAATGAGAGAGACACATGGTCAGACACACATGGTCATACAGTAGGAATAGAGACGGGGAGAATGACAGAGACACACATGGTCAGAAAGGAGGACCCACATGTCTGTAAAACCCACTTATGGAGATGTAACTTTTCCCCCATGTTTTACAAATCTGAATGAAAATGAAACTAAATGATTGGACATCATAGGCTACAATGCACACAAGTCTTTTGTGACATTTTAGAATGATTACACAAAAACTAAGTTATCTATAAACTAACTATGTTATCTTCTAATGAATAGTTGTCATTACACCCAAGCATCCATGCCTTGGTTGTAACACACAAGTCGCCACAGTATCGTAAATCATGTTTTGGGGTGAGCTTTCGGCAGAACTGCCAATCAAAGTGACTGTACTTTGGCCAATCACAGCGCGTCTTTGCTGGGACTAATTGGCACATAACGGCTGTATTAACGCCACTGGTCTGTTTAGCATACCACGGCGGTTTGTGTGGGACAACCAAGGCATGGATGTGTGTGTATTGACAAACAATATAACATATTTTATCCACTCCCACCCTTGTGCAGACTCCTATAGCCTACTTCGTCTTTTTTACTCATTGTTTGATGCAGCACTACCAATAATTTAAGTTTGTTTTGATTTCTGACGTTACATTCTTGGTACTAAAGTTAATCATTATGGATATTCTGGTCCCAAGTACCCATTCATTTAGCCATCTATTACACAATATGTTCCAGCAGACTGGTCTAGAAGTGTCAGAAACAAGTAGTCATGGTTTACGACTTTATGTTATGTCAGGATAACGTACATACTTGACCTGCCAAATCATGGGAGGAGAAGGAATGTACTACTCACAAAGACTTTGCATATTGTAGCTGGGCAATATATATATTATACGGATATTGTGATATAAGAATATTTATTACATGGCTTGGTTGAATGCTTGATTCTCAGAATTCAGCAGTGTGTTATTTCTTGAAAACAGACCGCTCCGTTCTATAACGGACCGATGCATAATCAAACCCTTGGAGCACCTGCTGTGCCCCGCTTGATTTACTGCTGTTTCCAACATAACAGCCATGTAAACACACACACTTACAGCTAAACATTGATATCTGCCTAGGTGGTCATTGTCAGGAGATAATTCACAGACAGGGGGTTTATTATGTCCCGACAATGACCACCTAGGCAGATATTATCCCTTGTCTGGGAATTTGCTTAATGAAATATTCTTATATGGAAAAACAATACCTTGTCTTAGTGTGGTTTTACTTGAGCCGTATTTAATTAAAAAATATGGTTCGTGATGTGATGCGTTGTGAACTTGTAGACCTGCTATTGTTAGACCAAAGATAATTATATTATAGTCAAGAGAGAAGGGTGCTCCTAGGAGGCAATACAGAATAGATACAGTACATTTCCCAGCAGTGTGACTCCTCTTCAGTAGGTTTGGGCGTATGGTTTATTGTGACTAGTTCTCTAAGGAGCCAGGAGGCAGCAGGCGCCACAAACAGGGCCAGAGAGCTTTAAGTTACCAGGGAGGTGTGTTTGCACTGTAAACCCAGTCCTACTTGTTCCGAGGTTGGTGACTAAGGGAGATGTGTTTGGTCCGACGGACTAACAGTCCTACAGTCATGAGTCCGACACCCTACCCAAAACCCAACCCTAAACCTAACCTCACAGGAAGCCACAGGTTAGTTGTAACCTGCCACGGGTTAGTTTTAACCTGCCACGGGTTAGTTTTAACCTGCCGCGCCGCATGTTGGGAGCCATGGGTGAGTTTTAACCCGCAGCACGGGTTAGTTGTAACCGGCAGCGCATGTTGTCGAACTAATGCCTGTCGGACTTTAGTATGTTTAACCAGCGTATGCACCCCGGGAGACCTTTGCCATCAAGGCCTCCAGACTGAAAAAGAATACCAGAGGACCCCACGGTTAACTAGCCCACTAACCAGTTTTTATTCTCTTTTAATAACCAATTTCTAAGGATCATAAGGCCTTTTTATGCCCATAAAATAGAGTAAGCAAATGCCTCAGATTATTACTTAATCTGTGGCACTTGCTCAATTAATTAAAAAAGGGAAACGACATGTACAATCCCCAACCCGAAATTGGGCAGGTGCTGAGCGACGAACAGTAAGTAGAGAAATTATTATTATTAATAAACACTGAGGGTTTTGATGTGCTTTATTGCACCAAACCATAAATCGGCCTCAGGTTTTGATGGTTTCAAAGTAATATAGAAGGTCATCCACTGGTTATGAACTTGAAGACCTCTCACTGTGAGTGACACAGCATGGGGGAGAGGGGATGGTCTGGGAACGCTCGCTTTGCCTGCCTCTTTCCATTGTTGTTTTTATCTCATTCTTTCTCGCTCTCCAGACAGAGATGGAATACAGTAAATCCATTCCATAGATTGGAAATCCTTTAATCCTGAACGCAGTCAGTCATGCATGGATTAATCTTGGGATTAATCTTGTAACGTTATTGAACGATCGTAAAGTATGCAGCTGCAGGATGGCCATACTGATATTGGACACTATAGAGGGTATGCGCATGCATAAAGTGAGTGGCAAAGTGAGTGGCAACGTGAGTTTAATGTTGTTTAATGAAATCAGTAGGCGTGGATGATGTCACGCGCTGCCGCGCATACCCTCTATTGCATATTTTTCCCAATACCTGCTGCTACTATACCTTCTAGCGCCTGAATGTCCCCTGTGGGATCAATATAGTTCTATTCTATTCTACAGTAGTTGCTGTGTTAGGTCACAGATCTTCTTTAGGATCAAACGGCTTAAATACCTAACTTGAATCAACTTCAATTTTACTTTTCAAAATATGTACAGAGCATGCGTTTTACTTTTTACATCGAGTCCCCACACCCCTATTGCTACTCCTATTGCTACTCCATCCCGGCATCTGTTGATGTTCATTGTTATTTGTGCAAGGTACTGTATAATATTTCCTCTTCTCTCCCCTTCTTCAAGACTCTGTCTCCATGCCACTTCCTATTTCCTGTCCGCCAGCTCCCCTACGTCCCCTTCCTGTGCTACCGTAAAGGCATGGTCACACAGTCGCGGCAGAATGTCGCATCTGATCGCAAGCCGATGCGGCAGATGCCCCCATTTCCATCCATTTCTTTGTCATCTTCCGGGGCTTTGGGCAACTGGTGGGCAGTGCCAACAAAGGGCCGGTTTTCTGGATGTGTAGTTCCTTGACTACTGCTATGTTTAGAAGTGAGGACAGATGAATGCACATGAAAACATTATGCATGTGCAATATAAAATATGACTATGATGATCCAAATTATCTAGCAATATGAAAACATTGGAGCACCTTGACAAATATGAAAAGATAATTCGACACAAATAGCCGCGGCGCGTTGTGAGCTTGTAGATCGGCTATTTTTGGCAAATAGATTTGTTGTTGACAGAGAATAGACAGAGAATATAAGGTTTAAGTGCATGTGAATTACATCAATAATGACAAGTTCATATGATAGAAAGCTGCAATTTGTGACAATAAAGCACAGAGATGTTTTATTTTTGTAGCCTACGTTTGTATGTGAAATTGTAATAAATAAAATCACACCCGTGTGAAGTGACTCGTGAGGGGCGCTCTTATCATCATACATCATCATGACGTAACATGTCTCTTTTCCCCAACATTATGATGTAAAATTGTCCATTCATTGTCAATGGGAATTTAATGTTTGTGTAGGACAAAAATAACCCATTTGCTCAGACACATGACGTAAATTCTCCATTCATTGTCAATGGGAATTTAATGTTTGTGTAAGACGAAAATCTACACTAATAGCTGAATATAAAATGTTTACATTTATTGAAATATGAGCGCATGTGTCCGTTGGTTTTGGATTATTGAGGGGCCAAGCTGCCTTATTATGTTTTTCTTATCCTTCTGCTGCTAGTACAATTCAGCTCATATTCGGTAGACAAAGGTCAGAGGTAACCTATTGAGTGTTTTCAACAACGTTGTTCGGCATGTGTATCAAAGTTTTATTGCTGATGGTCAAAGGGTTCGTGAGCTATGTTCAAAGTTTGCATTTTCAATTGAGTGCTATAGCGCCAACCTTTGGCCAATCAATGGTGCACGGTTAAAGCCAGAACTGCACTAAGTGATGGCGGAATAAGGAGAAGCTAAAAAGATACAAAAATAAAGGGACCATAGGCCCTTTGGGCTTGGCCCCTTAATAGATAGTTTAACATGCTATCAACAAAGAAGGCAGGGAGTTGGCTGACAGATGACAGGTGCTGGTCGTGGGCCTCAGCCTTGGTTGTATGTACAAGCCATTCTGTAAACTGTTAAAGGCCAGAGGTTTCTTTTCTGTTTTGTACCCTTGTGTGCAGATAAACCATCCTGCAGCAACTGTGTTTGGTGGCTGATTTGCATCCATGTTGATTTCCTTCTTTAAATGGTAAAATGGTAGCACTTTTATCCAACGCGCTCTAGATTACATTCACCCATTCACACACACATTCATACAGTACACAGACGGCGGAGGAAACCATGCAAGGCACCAACCTGCTCATCGGGACAAATTAGGGGTCTAGAGCCTTGCTCAAGGACACCTCAGGGTTCCCATATGCCCTATCTACGGGCACTCTACCCCTGAATGCCCTATCTACCGGCCACTCTACCCCTGAACCACTGCCGTCCCTCTTTAGCAAGGTTGCTCATGGTGCCCTAGCCTGCCCTAGTGTGATTTCTGGTCTCTAGGAGCGGGTGCCGGCAAAAACACGGCGGTGGGTTCTATTGGTTCACCTATCTGATTTTAGAATGGGTTTCCCCAGGCTACTATTTTTAATAATAATAGCCTAATGGTGATAACTAATGCAATGGCACGGGGCCATTAGTTATGTAAAGACTTGGACACATCAGGGTCTGCCTAGCTGATGTCTGTCTGTCTGTCTCTGTGTCTGTGTCTGTCTGTGTCTGTGTCTGTGTGTCTGTCTGTCTCTGTGTCTGTCTGTGTCTGTGTCTGTGTGTCTGTCTGTCTGTCTCTGTCTCTGTCTCTGTCTGTCTCTGTCTCTGTGTCTGTGTCTGTGTCTGTCTGTCTCTGTCTCTGTGTCTGTCTGTCTGTCTGTGTCTGTGTCTGTCTGTCTCTGTCTCTGTGTCTGTCTGTCTGTGTCTGTCTGTGTCTGTCTGTGTCTGTCTGTCTCTGTGTCTGTCTGTGTCTGTCTGTCTCTGTGTGTCTGTCTGTCTGTGTCTCTGTCTGTGTCTGTGTCTCTGTCTGTCTGTCTGTCTGTCTGTCTGTCTGTCTGTCTGTCTGTCTGTCTGTCTGTCTGTCTGTCTGTCTGTCTGTCTGTCTGTCTGTCTGTCTGTCGGTCACTCTCTTGCTCACTCTGTCTCTGTCATTCTGTGTTTCTGTTTGTAATGCGGGGCTATATTTAGGGATTATGAAGGAATACAATTTTGAATAGGAACATGAGTGGTCTTTCAGAAATTAACTATGGCCAGTTTGTCTCTCTCATGTTGCCTATAGCTGCATTGTACTTCTCTCCATCCTATGCTTCTCTTCCACTTAGCGAGTGTATCTCTGCTATTTATCCCTATGATTTGGGTTTGTTTGTTTGTGTGTGTGTGTGTGTGTGTGTGTGTGTGTGTGTGTGTGTGTGACTGTGTGTGTGACTGTGACTGTGTGTGTGTGTGTGTGTGTGTGTGTGTGTGTGTGTGTGTGTGTGTGTGTGTACGTGTGTGTGTGTGTGTGTGCGCGCATGTGCATATAGGCACATACTGTACTTCTCTTTCACTGCCTATCAGAAACATCAGCAATCTCCTGCATCTCCCTTCCCCTGATTGAGCTGTGGTCGCTGCTCCAGTCTAGGACGGTTGTTTGTTGGGCTGTTTGTGAGTGTGTGTGTGTGTGTGTGTCTGTGTGTTTCTGTGTCTGTGTGTGCATGCGTGCGTCTGTGCGTATGTGCGTGTTTCCAGAACTCGATGTTCCTCAGGATCATAGATTAGCCAGCACTGTATTGTTGCTCCATGTTTGTGTTACGCCAGGCGCCACAACTACAGGAAGACTCACTGTAAGCAAGGAAAGGTGTGTGTGTGTGTGTGTGTGTGTGTGTGTGTACTGCATAGCCTGGATCTTTTTTTGACAATCTTTCTAGTGGAAAATAACATATTTCAAGTTCAAAGGGTCACATGATTTATGTAGAACAGTGATGAATGATGATGAATATGCAACTAATTCAATTAGGACAGTTGATCCTCTCGTTATTTAGGTATTCTTTTCTTTTTCAATCCTGACACAATGTTAATTAATTAATAAATACATTAATTTAAGTGTTTACTTACTGTAAGCATGTCAATAATTCATTTTGGTTTTTCCGTTTCCGGGTCACGACTGAGTAGACGTGTGCTGCTAAGCTAACGCTCCCACGCACTTCAAATATACCTTTAAAAACCTCACCGTTGCATTAAACTTCGCTAAAGTGCATCGGTTATATCCTCTACGCTATCTTGCTTCGTTTCATCCGAAAAAGTCGACCTAAAAATGTCCAGAAGGGGAAACAAGAAGACCGACTCGGCGCCACCGGCACCGACACCACAGGCAGCTCCCGTGGACATGGACATGGCCACTATCGCCAAACTGATCGAGGAACTCAAAACTACCCTCACCGTTGAATTTAAGACATCTATCTCATCCCTGGAAGCCAAGCTGGACAACATTCACATCACGCTTTCTGACCATGGACAGCGTTTGACTTCGCTAGAAGACGGCGCAAATACATACAGCGACAGAGTGGATGAGCTTGATGCTAGGTGTACGGCTATGGAGGAATCCTACGCTAAAATGAAGACAAAAATGATTGACACCGAGTCACGTGGCCGACGAAACAACATAAGATTAATCGGGCTGGCTGAATCAATTGAAGGAGATCAGCCCAATTCATTTTTCTCTCAGCTGCTGGTCGAGGTCCTGGGCAAAGAATTGCTTCCTACACCACCCGAGCTTGATATTGTTCACAGGGCCTTGACCGCTAAGCCAGCCCCAGGATCCAAGCCTCGAGCGGTAATAGCTCGCTTCCACCACTACAGGGTAAAGGAGATGATCGTTCGGGAAGCTCGGAAGAGAAGGGGGCAGCTAACCTACCAAGGGAAACCTCTAAGAATATTCGATGACCTGCCCCAAGAAATTGTGGAGGAGCGATTAATGTATCGGGACGTAATGTCAGCCTTGTACCTACAGGGCCTCAGGCCATCGCTTCTCTACCCATCTCGGCTCTTTATCGTTACTAAAGACGAGAAAAAACATCTTAAATCTCCGAAAGAGGCCGCAGACTTCCTGAAGAAGTTTCAGAAGGACAAGGAGCCTTCAGTTCCACCACCCGAACGAGATAAGAGACGGTAGTGGGCTATGTCTGTCCATGCGACTAACGTTTTGCTAACCAGTATATGCTAACATTCTAATCTAGATGCTATGCATCCATCTCCTTTTTGTAGAAGCCCTTTTCCTACTTATTTCTTCGCTTTAATGATGATACTCAATGTTAAAACATAACGCTTAGACCTATCCGTTCTTATTACTACTGATCTGCCCGTTTCTAAGTCTCTGATTCCATGATGTTTGTTTGTTTGATCGTTATGCTGTCGCGCTGAGTGTTGTTTTCTTTATTTATTTTATTTCATGAAGGGTTTGTGGAGAATACTGTGTTAGGGAGTGCTCAAATGCTACTTCACTTATCGATGTGTGTTGGTCATTGTTGAGCCTTGATGGCGCATTTTGTTTTGTTTACAAGTAGTAATGTTCAACCGTCACTTATATTGGGTGGTTTTTCAGTGAGTGGCCCCCCCTCCTCTTTGGTCCGTTGGAGTAAACACTGAACACTGAACCTTGAACTGTGAACTGCTTCTGACATCTTAACGATTTTAGGGGCAATAGCGCCCTCTTTGGTCTGGTGGTCACTTACTCTGACAGGACTGATTCACAGACAGTATTATTTTTCTCCGTTGAGGTATGCCACACTTGAAACTATGACATTGTCACATATGTCATTGATGTTGAAACGCCACAAGAACTGTATTTCATACCAATACTTGACCACTTATTTTATTACTTTCAATATTAGAGCTGTGATGGTTGGTGATGACACTGATTATTTCCATTGTTGATATTACTACACAAGCGGATGTTTGTATGCACTTGGATATTTACATTAACCTATATTTATATTTATATACCATTTTATTTGTTTTATTCATCTTTCTATTTACTTGACACCATTTCACCATCTACATTTTCTAGAGGCACTATATTTGTGGGGGGGTGGCTGTAAGCTGTCTGCTCTGTTGGGACTTGGTTGGGACCACTATCGGGGCGTCCGGGTGGTGCAGGTTAAAGTTCCTGCCCACCACCATGGAGCTTAGCCTTCATGGTGCATACGGCTTGGCCGGGCGCTCCAACGAACACAATTGGCCGTGTTCGCGGGTGGGAAGCTGAATGGGGAGGGCTCATCTTTGTCGCTGCATTGATGATCCCCACAAGCGGTCAGGGCGCCTGTTCAGGGGAGGGAGGAGGTGGGGGGGATAGCGTGTACCTCCACATGAGTTACGCCCCCCTAGTGAGACCTTTCACTGTCGGGTGTAAAGAAGATGTTGGCTTGATGGCCCGGGTATCGGAGGAGACCCGAGGCTTTCTTCACCCTCCCAATGACTGATTGTGGGGGTTAGCAGAGATGGAGTACTTGTAGAGAGGCTGGGGAATTGGGAATTGGCTATACTAAATTGGGACTAGAAGGGGAGAAAATGTTTTTCTTTTATCTTGAAGGGGCATGTTTTGCACTAACAGTCTTTTCATTATGTCTGCCCACGATCTCTGTGATTTATACAGTACGTTTGTTTACCTCAGTCACTGATACTAAAATCTGATATTTTATTTTTATTTTTTCTATGAACCTGTGACCACCCATACTGTTATAAAAAGGAAATAAAAAGATTTTGAAAAGAAAAGAAAAGAATAATTCATTTTGAATTACCATCTAATATTAACTGCAGGAACTGCGAGAATGGTAATAGCCTAACGGTTATTTTGATCAATACTGACATCACAAATATTTAACACGATTACCCATTGTTTTTGGAACATCATGCGTTCATTGAACTTAAAATATAACAAATAAACTAAATGAGCTTTGCATTGCGAGCTTGTGGATCTGTTATTTTTGGCAATTGTTCCCCCCAGAATAGGGATGCAAGGGTTCCAGTTAAAGTAATAAGTAATAATATAGTGTTTTAGAGTAACTTTGACAACATGGTACTTAGAATGTTTATCTTGAAATGCCTGCATGTACAAATCAAAGACACAGCCCACCTCCCGAATCAGGACCTCCTTGTGACTGGTGTCAACAAAAACAACATCAGGCGTATTTAGGGTAGGGATGCACGATTAATCGGTAGCATAATCGGAATTGGCCATATCGGCTATAAAAATGTCATATCGGTATCGGAACGGTCTCAAAATAACACAGATTATTGAATCGGTTTTCACCAGCAAAATAAATAAAAAATTCTACATTTAATTTGTGTACTCATCTCATTCAGTAGTCATTCAGTTGTGAAAACAGACACTTGGAAAAGAGTATATGCTATTTATTGAATGATTGAATACTTTATTAACAGGCTTTGGGCCAATAGCCCTATAGGGCCTAGGCTTGTTTTCATTGTGGTCCTCTGTATAATATCGGAATCGGTCAGAATCGGTATCGGCAGATATGACCCTGCAAATAATCGGAGATCGGATATCGGTCATAATTTAATAATCGTGCACCCCTAATTTAGGATGCTAGCAAAGACATCACATCCACAACTAAACCAATCTGGTAACACTCTTATACATTATACATTTCTGAATGGGATTTATTTTTGAACTCCATAGGTCAACAATATGGCCGTATACACATTTTTGTATGCACTACATCCAAGATTATAGGTGTTGTTCAGAATCATGATGGTTTATACAGAGTGGTGTGGATGTCGGGATACCAGATTGACAGATTGTAATTGGTTGGTAATACAATCAATGTAAAAGCAATGGTCTTGCTTTGATGGTGAATTTTAAAACATCCTCCCCAATAACAGCATTTTTGTACATCGCATATGAAACAGAGTGATCAGCTAAATCAACACAGGCCAATTTTCCCTGCAGTCGAAGTCCATGCCAATGTTGTTTGGCCACAGTCTGTTTCGTACTAAGCAGAACCCTTCTAGCTGTTTGTTCCTGTAGTCTAATGTCCCCTCCCTGCATGGTGGGTCAGAGTAGCCTCCACCCCACACACACACACACACACACACACACACACACACACACACACACCCTCAGGGTTGGTAGGTCTGTAGCCGTGACACCTGCTCTGGTGAGGGGGCTGTTTCTCGTACGCACCTCTCTGCTTGTTATCACAGTAACCATTCACATATAGACAGACATCAGGGATGTGTGTGTGTGTGCTATGTCTTTCAGTGTGTTTAGTCAAGAGAAACATTTTTATTCTTGCGTGCTGATGACCACTGGATTTCACTACATACCCAACAGTCAGTCGCTCTAGTCAGACAATAAATGTGTGTGAGGGTTTGGCAGTAATATCACATTGTTTGATGTTACACCTGTATTAATGGTCATTCGCAAGCCTTAAATAAGAGGAGAGGTTATTTATTGATAAATCTATGGATACGAGTATATACTCACGGCTGTGTGAATTGTTGTCAAACTGTGAGTGTGAACCGAACCTGCGAGAATAGATATAATATATGTGTGTGTGTGTGTGTCCGTGCGTGCGTGCAACTATATGCGTGTGTGCGTGTGATTGCTTACGTGAGTGCCTGCCTGTTCTGCTTCACAGTGCAGAGCCCAGAGGCTTCATTCAGAAGCTCTTGACAGACAGCGAGAGAGAGAGAGAGAGAGAGAGAGAGAGAGAGAGAAAGGGAGAGAGAGAGAGAGAGAGAGAGAGAGAGACAGGGAGAGAGAGAGAGAGAAAGGGAGAAAGGGAGAGAGACAGTGTGGAGAATTAAGAGGTGAGTGAACATGAGGAGAAACAAGCCAGTAGCTGTCCATCATCCTGTCACACAGCTCCGTTGGCTGCATGACTGTAAGCCAGGCATGATCCTACATAAAGATCCGGTTAAACTGATATGTTTCATTAGAAAAGTGATTTTCATTAACCCATTTTGACCTGAGATCAGATTAAAAAAATGTCTTCTACATCCTGTGTCATGGTCTGCAGGTGTTAAGGACCCAAGTGCAGGAAACTCAAACAAAGGCAGGACAAGAAGATCACATAAACTTGACTTTACTTGGGAAAAGACATAGGATAACAGAAGTACATACACTGAACATAAAACCTGACACTAACTTAAGATCCAGCACTGAACAAACACAAGGCAGAGTTTAAATAGTCACTGGAGCTCATCACCCAACCTGGCTCAGCTGGTCCCCACAGGTGATGGCACTCAGGGCAATCAGAGTTAGAGGAGCATGGCTTGGGAGAGACAGGAAAATCATGGACAAACGGAGGGGCTCAGGACGTGACCATGACATCCTGACAGTTTTCTGAAAAAGCTATGTTTCTATGTCAGTCGTTCTTCGATTTTTCAAAAATAGCAGACCTACAAGCTCGTAGCGTGCGCTATGAGCTTGTAGACCTGCTATTTTTCAATAGCTAAAGCATAACATAATGCTAACACCAAAAGGGGTTCCCGCCCAAAATGGGTTTTTAAATGAAGTTTCACAACTATGACATTTCTATAAACATTTGCAGTTGCAGTTTCCCTTTATGCAATTGTGAAATATCACAAAACGTTCATTTTGTTGAATGTTTATTTATTTTTATTTATTTTTGGGAAATCCTCTTCATAAAGAAATAATCATAAATAAGTTGATTAATAATCACGATTACTGTATTAAGCAAAAAGAAGATTGTCATTTTAGCTGTAATCATGCAGCTCCACTTAAGGTAATTTCAACATTATGTTCATATAATTGGTCCTCACTAATGGTAGTAATGCTCAGAATTTGGTTCCATCTATGTGTACTCACTCTCAGAGGTGGGTTCAGAAATCATGACCTCATTGATGGGGATTCCAAGTTAATTGAAACAACAGCCTTTCTCTTCCTGGAAATTCAGAATCCTTAAATAGAAGCCATTGTTCTTGTAACCATGTTATTATTTTGGGTTAATAAGAGTCATTGGAAATGTTTTGTTATTTGA